>NW_028279095.1:0-327675 GCF_059751315.1 Micrasema longulum | reverse complement strand
CGATCATCGGTTTCGTGTAATCTTATTGAATGGCGAATAATACCTACAGTTTAAATAAGTCACGTAAAGTATTATGAAATTTAAAAAGGTAATAATTCCTTATTAGGAATACACTTTATTACTGAGGCCGATTTGAAAAGGGTATTATACATACCTAATACTTAACCATATATGGAAACTAGATTAGTTAGCTGGAAAACGACTCGCAAATCACAAGTTAGACTTATTTTCGATATACACACATTTGAAATTGCGTAATCAGAAATCCCAAAAGATAAAAAGGCACGTTTACATAGTATGGAAGTCTTTCAATATTAATTACATTTACACTTGCCGAACACAAGAGCTTGACTCTTTTTTGGCAAGTTCAACCCGAAGTTTTCTATTTTTATTTATTTACGTATTGCTTTCATGTTAAACAAAAGTTTATTAATATATTTTTTTAAATAACCTGTAATTTAGTGTACTTAGAAAACAGTATGCACGGACGTATTTAAAGCTTCCACATAGTCTGGGCCAGATACTGCGGATGCCTCCTGGGCCCCGATTACAATGGGAAGTTAACAGAGGTATCTTCGACTGTCTATAAAGAAAAAACGATATTTTTGTACGAAAATGAGTATATTTACATGAACATTTAAAGCATCTTCGTCGGTAACTTATATATATATATATTTTTTTGTTTTTTTACAATAATCATAAATGATAAAACAGATTATTAAAAAAATAAAGCAAAATTACATAAAAATGAAATACACATTAATAGTAAAAATGGTAAACGAAAAAATCCCACAAAGGCATGGCCTGTTCGTGAGTATACAAGAAAATGTTAATCAATTTTTGCTCCTATAATAAATAATGGACAGTTATAATATTTTTGTTTAACATAAGAAAGAAAAAATAAAATATTCTGTAAACGATAATATGGTATTTTTTTATAGTAATTAAAAAAAGAAATAAAAAATATTTAAAAAAACACAAAAATATTCCCTATAATAATAATAATAATTCCTTTAATAAAAGGGCAACAAAATAAATCATAGAAAAAAAGAGTTTGCATCTTTAGTTTGAATCCAGGATAATGCATGTTTTTTAAAAGAAGGAAAATTTTGAAAGTTTATAATCAATGAAATATTATCAGTAAAAAAAGACTTTAAAATTTTTGGGCCTATAAAATATGCATGTCTCTGTGCGAACCTCGATTTACAATATGGTATTTCTAACACACGATTCCTTCTTTGACTTGATCTATTTGAACAAGTTTCGTAGAAAAAAATGCATCTATTTCATACTCAAAACCTAATTTTACTTTGTAGATAAAATTTCATATAAATGTTAAGTTCCCATTGTAATCGGGGCCCTGAGATCCTTAACCACGCTTGCCTACTCTACAAGGCACAGGTTCTCGACGTCTTGGACGCCCGCTGCTGAGTGTTCGTTGGCAGTTCATGTCATACCTAGAGGTTTTTTATGGACCCCGTATGCTCCAACTAGGGAGCTGACACGGAACGATGATTGCTTTTTAAGTATCATCATTATGCCTGTTTATCTGAGAGAGCTCTTCTAACCCTTCGTTCTAGTAACGAGAGAACTCTTTAATACCTATTCACAGCTCTATTTTTTTTGTCTCCTCTTTGAAAATATATAAAAAGGTCTTTTTATATTTTTAATATTTAAAAATGAAAAAAAAAACCTCAAAATATTCCTTTTTATTTTAAAGAACAACAAAATACGTATAAAATACGTAATAATAAGGAAAAAGATTTTCTGAATATCTTTAGTTTGAATCCAGGATAGTGCGTGTTTTTTTAGAGGGGAAATGTTGAAAGTTTGCGATTAACGAAATATGTATGATCAGTTAAGAAACAATTGAATAAATTTGGGCCTATAAAATATGCATGTCTCTGTGTTAGCCTCGTTTTACAATGTGTTATTTCTATCTTTAAATTACTAGTAACTTAATTTTTAATAATAAATATATTTATTTTATATCAAATATAACTTAATATTCTGTTTATATTGTATTTTATAACATAATGTACCTAACTGCTTTAAATCTTTAACTGCATTTCTTTACCTTTTTTTTTCAAATTATAATTATTATATATATTTTTTTAAAATCAACTAAACTTAAACACAGCTCTATATTTTATTTCTTTATGTTGTATTTTTGAAAATTTATGTCGTTTATACACTCATGTTTTTATTTTTATACCAACCATACTTTTTAACACTGATTCTATATTTAATCTCTTTATTTTGTATTTTTTAAAATTTATGTTGTTTATATACTCATCTTCTTTTTTATATCAACTTTACTTCTAAATACTGTTCTATCTTTTATTGTATTTTTTAAATTTTATGTTGTTTATTTACTCTAGGTTTTATATAACTCCCATGTATGTAAAAGCCTTATGAGCGTTAAAAATTAATAAAATAAAATACAGTATTTTTTAAACATTGAAAACGATATATTTGTCTTATTGCACCAATACGTAGTCACTATTGGGTGCTGATAAGGAGATGATTTATACATATGTATGGTTATCGTTCATCTCTAGTAACTCCGTCATTTAATAATTCGATATTTAAAAACCACTTACTTAAACCCTCCGAACAAAGAGAACTGATTTTATAAAATAATACATACTTAAAAATAACATTAGGGAACCCAGTATCCACTACAAGTAATGGATACTAATTATTATTGTTGTCTAACGATGCATTGAAATAAGCCTACAAAATTAAACAATGGTGATGTAGCTAATGAGCTTAACTTTGTAGGAGTTTGTAGTAACAATCTACCTTTACATATTGAAATTCGTGACAGCTTCATTAAATTTATGGATATTTAAACTTTGTGGTCAAACATTTTGCTAAATTTTATTCAATATTTGGATACATATATAACCACTTACCGACTTTTCTATGTCTACCGGTTTCTTAAGAAAATAAAGCGAAAAGCTATAAAAAAATATTTATTTATTTATTTATTCATTTATTTACGGACAAAGTCCATTATAAACATTACAATTAAAAGAAATTTTTACAAAGGAATAAAAAAATATAAGGAACAGAAATAAGCAGCAAAGACAGATGATAGATTTTTTAGATTAAGTAAAAAGCATAGGCTAACTATACAGATTCTTTAGCTGATTTGTAAAGAAAGACATCCTTACACCATAATAATCAAGATCTTGATGATCGTTCACCCGCCTGATCATTCTGGGCAAAGGCGACTGTGCACCATAATTGGTCCTGTAGTGACCGAGGAAAAGCATTTCATTATTTCTTAGTCTACGGGTGGGAACGTTAAAAAGAATCTTTTGCAAAATTTCAGGGGCATCAATGAGACAGTTCATAATTTTATACATGCAGATTATATCTGCAATGCATCTGCGTTTTTCAAGACTTGATATGCTTAAAAACCTCTCCATATCAGAATATGAATAGTCTCCTCTTTCCAATCCCATCTTCCATGCAATTTTTCTTATAAAACGATGTTGAACTGATTCAAGGCGCTTGATATGAACAGCATAATGAGGGGACCAGATTACAGATGCATATTCAAGAATAGGGCGAACTAAAGAGCAATAAAGTGTTTTAAGTGTAAGCATACTTTGGAAATCAGACGTAGTTCTATTAATAAAGCCTAAAATTTTTAAGGATCTGTTTACTTTATTATCAAAGTGTTCCAGAAAAGTTAGTTTATTATCTAGGATCACTCCAAGATCTCTTATAGAGGTGACAATCGAAAGAACTTGGCCATTAAGTTTATAATCAAAAATAAAAGGATGTTTACATTTATGGTATGAAATAATTTTGCATTTATCGATGTTAAGTTCCATGTTATTAGTTTTGCACCAAGTATGAAATGCATTTATGTCTTCTTGGAGTCTGACACAGTCATCAATATTTTTAATTAGCTTAAGTATCTTGTTATCGTCAGCAAAAAGCCAGAATTTTGTAAAAGAAAAAACATTAGCAGCATCATTAACAAACAGATTAAATAGAAGAGGGGCCAAGTGGGCACCCTGTGGTACACCAGAAGTTACTAGGAAGCTATTTGATATGAAGTTATTGATTTTTACACTTTGTTTTCTATGTGAGAGGTAGGATTTTAAAAACGATAAAAAGGGATCTCTAATGCCTACAGCACGAAGTTTAGCACATAAAATGTTGTGATCAACTTTGTCAAAGGCCTTGGAGAAGTCTGTATACAGTACATCAGCTTGAAGATTATTCTCGAACGCTGTAAAAATAGTATCAGTAAAAGAAAGCAAATTGGTCGTCGTTGATTTGGCTGTCCTAAATCCATGCTGCTCCTCAATCAGCTCATTTTTAAATATAGGTGTTATTTTTTTTGTAATAATTGATTCGAATAGTTTAGGTACAGGAGATATCATTGAAATGGGTCTATAGTTAGTTACGTTAGATTTATCACCAGATTTGAATATCGGTCTTATTATAGAAATTTTCCAAATATCAGGAAATACACTCGTTGTTAAAGACATATTAAACAGTAAAGACAGAGGCTTGGCAAGACTAGATTTACAATTTGATAGTAGTATTTCAGGAATACCATCTGGACCAATACATTTACCATTACCAAGTTTACTTAGAGCGATTCTGACATCCTCAGCTGACACTTCACAATTATTCAGGTCTACAGTATTAGTATAGCTAAATAAGGAATTAACATTGGAAGAATTATTAACATATACTGAAGAAAAATGCGTTGCAAAAAGATTAGCTATGTCGGTACCATTAGATGCGTGTTTATCTTTAAGAAACATACTTATTGGCAGATCGTTATTGAAACGCTTATTAGAAACAAAACTCCAAAACTTTTTGGGATTTATGGACAACATTGTTTCAGTTTCATTGATGTATGATCTATAACAATTGGATGATTCAGACTTCGCAAGTTCTCTTAGTTGAGAAAATTGTTGATAAAATTTGAGATTCCCAGTTTGTTTATAAAGTTTGTGGATCCTTTTCTTTTTCAAAATCAGAGTCTTTAAATCAGAGCCAAACCATTTTGGAAACTTAGGTTGAATAAAATTTCCTTTTGGGATAAATTGTTCCATCCCAATTGCGACTTTATCATTAAATAAGATGACTGCATCATTTAAATGAGAATTGCTTAGAATACTGTTCCAATCAATTTCTGAAAGATATTGACTGAGGCCAGCATAATCACCATCTTTAAATTTAAGATATAATGAGTCATTAGGTTTGAGTAAGTTATTAGAAAATGAATGGCAAATATCTCCAGAAAGTGGAGGGTGATGTTTATCGACTGGTAATAATGGATCAATGGATTCAATGACAGTAGAATTAGAATTATTGCTAAAGATTAGATCAAGGCAATAGTTTGAGCAGTTAAGTATAGAATTCAATTGGAACATGTTTAAATATGAGAAAATGTTAACAATTAGAGAAGCATTTACAGATATGGGGTTTGCCACATTAACGCCTTCATTGTCGTTGATCCAAGTTACTTTAGGCAAGTTATAGTCTCCGCAGATGAAAATAGAGTTAGAAACTACCGATACTTTTTCCACCATGTCAGAATGGGATTTGTAAATATCAATTGACGATGTCGGAGGAATGTAGACACACCCAATTACAAGTTTTTTGTGACCAATTCTAACACACAAATATATTTGATCAGCTACACAGTTTGATGAATCAATTACATTACAAGATATTCTTTTGCTGACACAAATCATAACACCTCCTCCTCTCGTCTTGCCATAAGTTGTAGAACGATCGCATCTAAAAATATTGTAGTCAGTCAGCCCAAGTTCAGAAGATTCGATACTATCATTTAGCCATGTTTCGGTGAGAAAAATGATGTCATAGTGGCAGATAGCAATATTGCACATGAGAGAATTTAATTTAGTATTTACACCTCGTACATTTTGGTAGTAGTATGAAAATGAGTTAGAGGTTGCAACTGGACGATTTAGTTTTTGGCTAAAAAATCGATCTTTGATAATTCCTTGGCTTCGGAAGCTTTTCTCGCTGGACAATCAGAAGACCCTGTTGGATGTGTGGCAGGTTTTCGGAAGAATGTACAAGTGGCGCACACTGGAGGCTTGTCTAGCTTCGAGCACGAATTTTTATTGTGTCCGGTTTTAGCACAATGGGAGCAAGTAGGAGCATCTGATGGGCATTTAGTGGCTATATGGCCATAAAGTTGGCAGTGGGCACATTTAAGATTGTCGATCCAGTCGCGCACCTTGTGGATGTCCCAGTTATAAGCTAGTCTCGCCGAGGTTATTAGTGAGTGTCGGATGTGCCTTTGATCAATTATCAAACAACCTTACAATATAGCCCATTATACGATGTACCATTGTAATGGTCACCCTATACCTATTAAACTCACGCCCCTCCCTTCATCTCCTCCCTCTCTTTTTTAACTATTTCTCCCACAACATAAAATAATAATTCACAAGGGTTGCTTATTTAAATGCATGGCATGTTGGTTTTATATTTTTGTGCAACAACTCCATAGGTGTATAGTGGGTTGTGCATGTTGGTTTGATTGGCGTCAGTCACTTCGTCAGGAAGATATACTCGTATAATTGGCAAATATTTGTTCATAAGTTATTAACAAAGCTTAAAACAATTAATTTTGAAACAAAAATATTCGTTTTTTCAAACAATGTACCAATGCAGTGTCCTATGCACCATTAGGTGCGGGAAGGGAATGATGACGATTAACCGTGTATTTTAAATCAAATAATTGTATAAAAAAGATATATACATTTATATATGTATAATGTGATTGGTTCAGCCGGATGAATCTCACCCACGTGATAAAGGTTTCAGCTCTTTTACTTCACAAAAGTCAACAGATGGAAGAGTTGAGGAAATGTGGATGTTCAAACATAGGCAGAATGGTGAATGTTACACAGTGTGTAAAGTGGCCACTTAAACCAGCCAATGACAGGTCATAAGCCCTGTAAATGCCTAGACTTCCATATTCCCTTCTCAAATTTTTTTCCCTCTCTGTTGAAATAAATTTAAATATGAACAACTCCCTAGGGAGGAAATCCAGCCAGTCTGCAAGCATTTGGACATAATCAAACATTGTTATATATATCACAATTAACTTAAATTGTAAAATATCTTCCTCGGCACGGGTTTTCCCAGTAAAGAATACTTTGGTATTTAAATTATATTATAATGTATTATTGTGAAGTATTCAATAAATAAATATTGCTTGTAATTAATTGTTGTTCTAAAAACTAAATAAATAAACAGTTTTCTTGTATCAAAACATTAGTTCGCAACACAGGTAAATAATTCAATAGCCCCAGACCACAAAACATACAGTTGGACATTAGTAATCCGCCGTCTTCTGAACCGACCGTTATGTGGCCTCACTCTGCCAAACAAACGACTAGTTTACTCGTCCATGTAAAAGTTTTAAAGAATCGGCGCCCGCGAGGAGAAAGGGCATTAGATCATCTTCCTTAATAATTCCTCAAGCCGCAACGCTTCTCAACACGTTCACTCGAAACCCCGAGGCGTTGTGATGTTTTTAAATCATCATTATACCCAAGTCTAGCCAATGGTCTGTTGTTTATGCGCCCACTTCCAGAAAGTTCTCAATAAGAACAGGTAAATAACTTATAAAGGTAATGTAATTTTACTTTTCGTGTAGGCAGTTTACTAGAATCACTAACTCGTTAGGTGAGGTAGCGTTTATAGTGCCAGTTCACCGGTCCAGTTCAATGTAGAATCACCTTTGAAAACATTATTTCACTCCATTTGGATGGTAGGCCAAGAATCAAGCCTAAGACCTCAAGCGTGGTTGGCGAACGCTCCAGCCCCTACTCTTCGACGCGGACATAAGAGTACATTTTTTGCCGTTTTTTTTTCAATCTTATTTTTACAGTCTGACTTTTCTTCATACAAACGTATTCCCGTATTTTTTCCCTGGATTATGTCACTAGATCAGTGATTTCGCACGCTAGAGATATTTACCATTGGCGTGACTCTTGCGTTTTTTATTTGTTTATTAATAAAACATATAATGCACATGATAGTATATATGTATTATACTCCCAAGCCCTGGTATTCTCCGTTTTCCTATATGGGGCTGAAACGTGGACAATGCGCGCCTACGAGAGGATGAGAATCGATGTATTCGAGATGTGGTGTTGGAGAAGGCTGCTGCTTGTGCCTTGGACAGCCAGAAGACGAATCCATCGATACTGGAAGAGCTCCATATTACAACTCGTTTGTCAGTGGTGTATTTAAGAAGGATACTGTCTTTCTTTGGACATATTTTTAGACGTGAGCCAAACAATCTAGAAAAGGCAATAATGTCTGGCTGGAGTTGAAGGTAGGAGAAACCGGAGTGTAATCCCATATACCACCAAAACGGACGGACCAAATAAAGGTGGCTACGGGGCTAAAATTTTATGAGTTAGTTCGTCGGGACAGACTAATCAGAAGTGTTCATGGTGATCACGATCCTCAGCATTGAGGGACCGACTTGGAAGTAGAATACTCCCAGGAGTTTTTTTGCTAAACGCTGTATAAAACAAAATACGCAGCAGCGTTGGGAAGATCATTACCGCGCTTCTTCTACAGGTAAAATCACTAGAATGTTTTTCCCACCGTTGGCTGATGCAGCAAACTTCCGTCGTCATCACCTAAATACTTTCGAAACGACCCAAAATTTTACCGGACACGGAGCTATGAGAAGTTACCTAGATAGGTTTAAATTAAGGAATGGTGACTATTGTCCGTGCGGTGATATTTTTTCTCAGAGTATCATCGAACATCTGTTATTTCAGAGCCATTTTTTTAGTTTACAACACCATAATCTTGAAGCAGCATACAGGAAAAATGGAATATCCTTAACTGATATCCACACTGTTGTTAATAGTTATCACGCGCCATTGTTCTTGGACTTTGCAACAATGGTGATTGGACTCATAAAGGTAGTAAACCAAAATCAGTGATCGAACATCCCATTTCCAAGATAAACAAAAACGATTTTTTCCGAGTACCTTAGCCTTGTACATGACACGTAAGGCTACACTAAATACAGGGGTCCAAATATATTAATAAAATAAAAAAAAACAAATTCATTTGGGACCGTACATAAAAAGAACACATTTTTATGACAATACATAATATCATACATAGTTAATACATCCGAAATAGTAAGAAAACATAATATAAGAAACATAAAATACAGTACTTTACTCCATCTATATAAATTACATTAATAACTATTACTGTCAAAAAGATTAAAGTAATATTTTTTTATTGTGACACTTTTGGATTTGCTATTCGACTTTTTGTGTTTTAGCTCATCGGGCAGTTCATTAAATTCGGAATGGCCAATATTTCCCAGAGACCTTTTGCCGAACGTTTTGATAAATTGTTTCTTATGGGAGCTAAGACCGGTATGGTATATAAATATTATAAATGGTTTTCAAAATCCAAAAAGGTATCGAAACAGAATATTTTAATCTGATACTCTTTTTAAAAATAACAACCGAATCGGTTCAGTTTTGAGGTGCGGAAAACGGAACAGCGAAACATCGATTTTGTCGATTTTAGCTAGGCAAAATCAGTCCGAAGTGCACGTTGTCTTTTTCGCACAGTATTAGAGAGGCATTTGCGAGAGGGTGACAGAAAAACCAATACCTTCTCGTCAAAATTACCAGGCACCGCATATCCTCTTAATCGCACAAAGGCGAAAGTGGTGGGTAGTTAAAAAGTTATATTATCAACATTTTTTTTAATTTGACTGCATTAGACAGCACAGAGGAAGTTATATGTTTATATTAGCAGGTGACCAAGGAGTTGAATCCAGTCCTTGTATACAGAAATTTGGACAAACTCAAAATATTGTTGATAAATCCACCTGGTCCATGAAGTATAGCAATTGGCAAAAATAAAATTTTCAGGCGTTGCCTAGTATGTAGGTGAAATAATTCAATTGGATGAATCTCAACCGCATAAATAAAGGTTTCAGCTCTTTAACTTCGCAAACATCAACAGATGAAAGAATTGAAGGAATATAGATGTTTGTCTGTTCCCCGAATTACAAATTACTTCGGAGAGCGAACATTAAATTGCGTTGTTCCAAGATTGTTCAATGATCTCCCACAAACCATCATTAACATGAAAAATCTTCAAATGAAAAAAAAAGAACTGAAGAAATATCTTCTAGATACTTTATAGTGCCTGTTTATAAATAAATCTGTAAAATATAAATAAAATAAATGTAATATAAACCTGTCATAAAAAATAAAAAAATGTGTCCCACCGAAAAGTCTTTAGACTTAGTGGGTAACAAATTATTATATGTATTTTTTTTAATTATAAAATAAACGCTGCTCTGCAGCACTGAAACTGAAATATGAGCAGAATGGAGAATGTTACACAGTGTGTAAAGTGGCCACTTAAACCAGCCAATGACAGGTCATAAGCCCTGTGGATGCCTAGACTTCTCTTTTACCTTCTCTAAAATGTTTTTATATCTGTTGTAATATGATTAAGTTACATTGTTTTTCATCATCATCATCATTTGTCAGACTTATTATGCGGGTACCAAAACCATTTAAACATACATAGACATGAAAAGCTTCATACAACATTTGTTCATCCCAGCTAGAATACTGTACTTTATTTTATTTATTTTATTTTATTATCATATTATATTACATACACAAAATTATAATTTATACAATGTTGCTTTGACTATCTAAATAGGATTATTTACCCCGTTCTAAGACAGTAAAATAATATATAAAAACAGTAATCAATATATCGTGGGTATACTAGCAAAAAACGTTATTAAACTTAATGATGCAGTTTTGTTTTAAGTTTTAAACGCTCTTCAAACTGGCAAAATACACTAAGTCATATTAAATTTCATATATCTGTAGTTTGAAAAATAAATTTAAGGTTAAGTCGTAAACCGGGCATTTTATTCAATCTAAAAGCTTTAAAAAACTAAATATTAAATTAAGAAACGGAAAAATTAAACACATGTTCTTAAATGAGCACAATCTTACTATATTTAAATAAGATGTAAAAGAGTAAAACTGGAACCAAACTTAAATGCTTCATTAACATATTACAACAGAGATGAAGAACATTTAAGATAAGATAGTATAGAAGTCTATCTACAGGGCTTATGACCTGTCAATGGCTGATTTGAGTGGCCACTTTACACACTGTGTAACATTTACCATTCTGCCCATATTCGAACATCTATATTCTTTCAATTCTTTTATCTCTTGATGTTTGTGAAGTTAAAGAGCTGAAACCTTTATTAATGCGGGTGAGATTCATCTAATTGAATTATTTCACACACATACTAGGCAACGCCTGAAAATCTTATTTTTTCAATTTCTATCCTTCTTAATGGACCAGGTGGATTTATCAACAATATTTTGAGTTTGTCTTAACTCCCTGGGGAGCTGTTTATATTGTAATATGTTAATATAAACATGTTTACATTGTAATATGTTAATATAAACAGCTCCCCAGGGAGTTGAATCCAGTCCTTGTCTACAAAAATTTGGACAAACTCAAAATATTGTTCTTAAATACTTTAATTCTCAAAACAGGGATTTGAGAGTTAAAGTTTTTTTCCAGTATACCCACGATATAGAAACAGTTGTAAAGATAGTGAACAAAGTGAAAAATATAGATAAAATGTAGTAAAGACATAGTAAAAAATGAAGCAAAAACATAGTAAAAACGCAGTAAAAAACAAAGTAATAAATGTAGTTTAAAACATAGTAAAAAATGTAGTGAAAACAGAGTAAAAAACGTCTATTCGTCACCATAATCATCAAACGTCATCATCGTATATTGGTCATAATATAAGTATTAAAAAACTAAAAAGGGTACAACAAAATTATTGACACAGGTTGACTACCGGTTAAACCTTACCTTCTCTGACTGTGCTGAAAGTATGCAGTACCATGGAATAAACTCTCTCAAAAATCGAAAAATAATGTTAGACCCACGTTAGAAATAAAATTGAGAATAGAGAATTGAAATAAAATTGGCGATTGAGATCGTACACAACATTTTATCTTCCAACCTTCAATAATAATATGGCGCACTTTAATGCATTTTCACGTATGTTAAGATTGTATAATAATGTAGAAAATATTGTTTTGTATCTTTAAAAAATTTATATCTTTAACGATACATTAAATAATTGTAGGAAAACTGAAACGCAATTTATAAAATCAAATAGTCACTTATGTTAGTTAGGTCAAATAATTTGTAATAACCTATAAGTAATAATTTATTGTAATAACTTGTAAAACAGCCATAGAATTCAATAAAGCTAGCCAATTTTAAAAACTATCTCCTATAAACTTTTTTTTTCTTTTTAAATTTGTTGCGACAGAGAGGGAATACATTTTTGAGAGAGGGAATATGGGAGTCTAGACATTCACAGGGCTTATGACCTGTCATTGGCTGGTTTTTAAATTTATTTTCTTAATATATTTTTTTTGTTTTTTTACAATAAACATAAGTGATAAAAAGTGAGTATTAAAAAAATCAGTTGAAATGGCCACTTTACACACTGTGTAACATTCACCATTCTGCCTATGTTTGAACATTCACATTTCCTCAACTCTTCCATCTGTTTACTTTTGTGAAGAAAAACTCCATTTTTTATCTTTATTTGTGCATGCTGTGTTTACATTTAATTGATGAACAGTACCTAAAATAACAATTTGTGATAATTATACCAATGTCGTTTGTATTGTTAATTGTTTGTGAACGAAAGTAAATCAAATAAAATAAATAAAAATAAAAACATGGAAATGGTCCGATTCATATCCAAAAGTTCCTCCTTTGCGTACTGTCACACTCAGCCACTCACACTCACACTCACACACTAGCAGCTCTCAACTCTCAACTCGACGCCCCCGTCGCGGTGATCCGATCTCATTCGACCGAAGGTTCTCGCGGGAAACAGACTCGCCATTCAGAGTCACTCGAACATTCGTGCAGTGCGGGCGACCGCGCAGAGCTCTAATTTTCCATTTTCATTTACGAACGCATAATACATTAACCCCTTTTCTTGATCTGCACCTTGACAATCGATCGTTTAGAGCATGTACACGAATTTACTAACAGAACGCTAACATCGTGAAAACGAACGAAGCTTTCGCCGCGAAAATCTAATACTTTTTTGTTTATTTTGCTAATTTTGAAAACGCGCTAGCTTAGTGGTTTATTTTTTATTTGGATTACTGAAAAAACAGAGGAGACATCATACAGGTGAGATAATAATTACTGTTCATTTTCATTTTTCTGCATTTTAAAAATAAAACTGTTTATCTTCTGTAAGTTATACGATTGCTTTGATTTCCAATTATTTTTTATCTAGATTCAAGATATTATAAAATTGATAAAAGATATTATTTTTATTGAATAAGCCCGATAAATCCATAAAAATTCGTTGCATTTATTGATATTTATTTAATACCTCATTTTATATCAATCTCTTTGAATTCAAAATACGGGATTTGTGTGACTATGAAAAATTTATTTATAAACGGTTCCGTGAACGTTTTAAAAATGTATATTACTATGCGCTACATTTATACTGTTATCTGTAATTAAAAAATCACAAGAAAAAAAAACATGTTTCTAAAAACAAAACATCAATAAACTAGTAGCAGTAGCAATGAAAAACAAAACATGTGTAACAAATAAAAATATTTACGTATATAATAAAATGGTACTTAAATTATACAAAATGACAGTTACGAATAAAAGAAAAAAGAAAATTACTTTGTTTACACAAAAAATTTGGTTGTTAAGTATTTATAAATAAACTATTAATAAAAATAAAAATAACTTCTGTTTGGGAAGAAACTTTGCATAATTAAAAATATCAAAGTAAAAGATAATAAGGTAAAAAAAGTAAAAAATTCTCAGAAAGAAATCTTTCACTGTTTGCAGTTTGATTTTCCACGAACGTATTCATACAACCTGGGGTGCTCATTGCATTCTTTAAGGTTATTAAAGTGTTTTTTTTTATTTTTAAAAAATTAATTAGCATTTAATTTAGCATTTAACAATTGTCATTTTTAATATTAAAAATTGATTTAAATTGTTTGGGCACCGTTCAATGAAAAAACACGTGTGACAAAAATGGTCCTGCCCAAACACGGGAAATTAGTTGAAGCTAGCCGGGACCGGAAACAAAGAACCTCCGAACATTATAAAATCATCAAAATAAATAAAAATTAAATGAAAATTAATAGATTTAATTAATCTCACAATATACTGGAATTTTATTTATTTATTTTAAAAATATAATAGTAAAAAATGCATTGTTCGTACCCAACAGTCATCATCAAATCCTTTTTCGCATCTGATGGTGCATACGGCACTGTTTTGGTTCAACAAATGCAGCGTATCTCAATCACCTGCTACATTAAGGTAAAGTGATCAGTCCTACGCTTCAGGTGCCAGTCTAGGGACAGTGAAATATTGCGGTGCAAAACCACCTTGTAAACTGCTTTTTCTCACCTGATGTATCTTTCAATATTTTTACCTGAGAGTAGCTATCAAGTCTAAAACTCTCGTCCAGAATTATGGTTCAATTTCTTAGACAGAGCTGTACTCTTCATCCACCCGGTCCTGGAATATATACACATTTAGATAGTAAATTGACTTTTCAAACTGCCTTAGTGGTTGATTTTTATTCAATAGTAAACAGTTCGGTTCTAAATGGCAGATCCATCGACAACACATTTGCATGTAACAACACTAAAAGATGGCGAGACTAAACAGCTCCATGTTATTTAATGCATTTCGTTAATCCACTTAATAAACATAGTTTCTCTCATTTGAATATTTTAGTGTGAAATCAAAAGATGTACACACAGAACTGCATTTTTCAATTAACCTGGACACCGGGAATAATCATGTAAGGTTAATGAAAAAGTGGAGAGTTAAAATTCTCGCCGTTGCATTTTTTTTTGGAAACCTATTTCGGCTCTAAAAAACTTGCCCCTTTTAACAATAGATGTCGGTAGATTTCTCCGCACTATCAATCTCTATAGTAAACCGATACTCATAGGAAAGTAATATTAAAACCAATCATATATATTTGGTCTGCCTCGTGGTCTAATGGTCAGAGCGTTTGCCTACCATGCAAGAGGTCTCGGGTTCAACAAGCAATGATCAAGGTACGCTGCGATGGAGTACCAATACAGTTTCTTGTGCACCATTTGGTGCTGAAAGGAAAAGTGATGGTGAAAATTTTAATTTAAAAAAATTATTAACTATTTATACGCAGGTTGATGAACGGTGACAGATAGTATTTAATATTCATATTGATTTTACGGGTCATACCTTTCAAAACCTAATCAAAAACCATCAACAATATATACGACCGTAACTTTAGTTCTTCAATCCCGGTGTTCATTAAAAATATACACGAATTTTAAGATTTTTTTATTCTTATACCTACAGAAATTAAAAACCGGTGAGTTTATTTTTTAATCGTTAGAACCACGTTTCTATTTTTTGGTATACGTCGGTAATCAGCATTACACAAAAAAACTTTGTTTTTAACTTTGATAGCTAGCTGGTTCGGTTAGCGAATTCCAGTCGTCCTTATAAATGGTATGTAAGCCAGGTTTTGAACATATTTTAGTAAAATTAAATTAATTTTTTTGAATAAAAATATACTGAAAAATAAAAACACGTTTCAAATTAACGTTGTCAGTTGATTATTAATTAGAGATCAACTCTTGATAAAAAATACGTTAAATAATTTCTAAAGATAAAAAAACAATGAAAATACCAAAAAAACTTCAAAGTATTAATTTATATCCACAGGAATTAATTCGGGTCTGAAAGGGTTAATTCGTATTTTAATAACAATATTTTTAACAAAATTTTAAGTCTTAAATTAAAAATATTGTACGAGGAAAAATATTAATTCGTTTGAACGAATTGATCGATCAATTCATTTCGTACCACTCTTAATTGGAGTAAATAAACACGCCAAATTATACAATTTTAAGATTGTATTGTAAAAGTGACATTCGGCATAACGAATGTGCCACTTGTTCACTTAGCTTGCCACATTTAGCTCAATTGTTTGTTTATGTTGGAAATTATTTTACCAGAAAACTTCTGCGGCGAGTATCATTATGTAGTTTTCAATTAATTCATTTTATAATACGAATTTCGAGATAGCCCTGGAAAAGCGTCCCTGGACCAGATCCATCGATACATCGATAGGTATTATTAAAGTATTTTGTATTTTAAACTAATAATGACAACTGATAGTTCATATCGAGGCAATGCTGACAGAATGCATTAAGTCAACGGTCTTTATATAATCTATTTCAAATATTTTTTTAAATAGGTGCAAGATGTCGATTTCAAATTTTATGCCTAGAATAAAAATGACTCTTTCAACGCATTTTTTTTTAATAAACGAAAATTTTGGGAGAAATAATGCGTAGAAAGAATAAAAAAGCTTTAAATGCGATTATCTCGGAGCTTGTTTTAATGACTTAATGCATTCTTTTAGTAAAACCTCGGTATGAACTAAATTTCCGTTTAATAAAATTTGATACAAAGTCTCTATATTTCAAGATAATTTAACATGAAAAAAATTAATACATTTTAATTTTTTGCCAAATTTATGCAAATTGGTCATCTGACTACAAAATTCTTGAATTTTTTTCTCGGAGATTTACTAGTTGCGTAGATTTTTAAAAATGTTTTATGGTTTGGGAAAAAGGTTCAGGAAAATTTTCCAAAAATTAGAAAAGTATTTTTTCTTGTTGTTCAATTCGAGTTTCGTTAGCATTCAAACGTTTTTATATATTTAAAAAAAAACATTACATATTTTTTTCCAAACTACTAAATACTATCGGGATCATTTATATTTGGTTTGTTTTGAAATGCTGTAAATTAAAGTTCTTATGCAGATTTGTTATAAATGAAATGCAAAACCACTGTCAGACAGATCTCTCAGTTGCAAACAACAATGATAAACACCTGTTGATTTTTTATTTTTTAAGTAATGACTTCTCAATCTGTCACTTGTCATGTCGCATTCAAGCTAGCCAAACAATATTTTACCTTAGGTACTCAGTAGGTAGGTACTGAAATAGATTCAAAACCGGTTAAAAAAAATAACGTAAAACACGTTTATCTAACAAGTAACATTAATCTTGCATTGGACATAAATACTTCAATAATTGTTTACCAATTAAGATTAATAAATTAACTTAATTTAATTGAAAAATATATGTACTTGTACCTATGTAATTGATTTTCCAGTTCTTAATAGATGCTGTCGAAGTGTTGGCAATTATTTGCAATAGCCGGGATAGTTAGGTTAACCCATTTAACCTTCGTCACCCACTCTGGACAATTTATTGACTTATAAAGTTGTAATATTGGCAAATAGTGTAGGAAGGACAATGCGGTATGACTTTGTCAATTTATTTATATGTATTTTGTGATATGCAACCTACAGCAATTAATTTAATGTAATTTCTCATTGTCTAATCGTTTTTGGTAAAACAATGGGTATCAAAATATTATTCAATGATCAATAAAAATTTATTTTAAACTGTAGTTATGAATAGTATGTATTTACTAATTTAATTATCTATCAACAGACACAGTTTAATCCATTCGTTTGTTGACACTATTAACACGAAATACAATAAAATAGAAAACTTCATATTGAATAAGAATTAGATGCAAGACAAATAATAGTAACATAATAAAGCACTAATTAACATGACACATCATTAATCTGTTTATTAACTTTACGCCAAAATAATCAAGATCTTGGATTGTACTCACCATCCTGATCATTCTGGACAAAGGCGACTGGATAAAAAATATTCAATCAAAGATCATTTTAATCGAATAGTTATAAACAAGCATTCCGCTTCTTGTAATATGATATTAACTCATATTTATACACATCAATTATGATTAAATTGTTCTAACTCTTAACATAAGCAAAAATTGGCATTTAGATTTCGATCGTATTCAATCGTTTAAAAGATAAGCTGTATTATTTTATAGGTACTCGGTAGATTTTTTATTTTCTCGGTTATAAAGAATTATACAGCATGTACAAACAAATAAATAAAGTGACTATTTTATTTCATCTTGCTCTTAAATAATACAAATTTAGCTAAATACGTAAATATTCAAAGGTCGCATACATAGCTTGTGCATAAAAACGGAGAAAAAAAATCAAGACTTACGAAAAATCTTAAACACGAAGAAATTTGTATAGGAGAAGTTTTATAATCTACCAAAAAAGCTGTCGGTAAAATTAATACTGTATTATGATAAATTTTAATACAAATAAAAATATTAGTAAAAAAAATTTTTTTTTTAAAGTAAAATGATAACCGTATTAAGCGGGCCGTTCATAAATTGGGTAGAAACTATGGTTTCCTAAAAAAATACTACAAAATCAATACCTGTTATTTTTGTCTTATGAAATCAGCTGTATGTTTACAGGTCTTTTTAGTACCTAACCAACAAAAGTATTTTTTTAATTAGTTTGTTGTTAATCGTAGCGATTCGATGTTCATTCATTAAAACATCTAAAAGATTGCAAAAAACCTCAAGCACAACGCTCCGCCCGCACAGTACACGCGAACTAGAGACAGAAATAAAAATCGCTGTAATCCGTGTAATTCTGGAATAGGGGACTGTATAAGCATGTTGATTGTTGATTTCTTTGAGGCGAACACTTCTTCTAAGTCCTTACAGATTTTTAGAATTCGTATGAAAGCAGTTCGGTAAAACCAATCCATGTTCATTTTTCATATATTGTGACGGTTTTACAATAAAATTATGCATTAAAATCGATAGTATTGTTTTCATATTAAACATTAAAATATAATGCTGAAATCATGGCACACTTGGCAAAATTGCGTGTTTGTTGATTGTGAAATATTTTATTTATAGTAGGTACTTGTATTAAACAGTATTTTTTATATCTAAACCAACGATTTAAAGATGCAAGACAACAAACGAATAAACAGTAACAACTGAATAAATTATCATGGAATGAAACAAGGAACTTTTTAATCCAATTTAAATCGAGTAGTTTAATTATTACCTGCATAATTGAACGTTACATGTGTGATCCAAAACCCGAACTGTGTTTTTTGCAAAGGTGGGTTTAAAAATAAATCTTACGATTCACGGCCCTGAGCGAGACAAGCCATTATTAGTTTGAGCAGGACTTCCAAAACATTTGTATTTGCAGTCGAACGTCAAAGTTTGTATGCAAGTAGATTATTTATTACTGCAATAAATTACCCAAAATCAACTCGCACGAATAAAAATATTTTTAGCATATTTCATTTTGAAGGAGTATCAGTTTAATAATCATTACATACAATATACATTCGATTTCTTTTTTCTTACCCACACTTCATTGTTCATATTGAATCGTAATTTTATTGAATAATAATTATAGATAACTAGAATTCGTATAAACTTTAGATACAGACAAATTATAATTAATCAGAAGTTAATCAATTTTTTGCTCCAGGTAAGAGAGATTGAGTTGTTATTTGTATGGTCAACGTTGAATTTTCTATCACATTAAAATAAAAATAGGTATTTGCGATTTCCGTCTCAATATCTAATATTAATAGTTTTTTGTGTCAATTTTTGCAAAAGATACAGAAAATATAAATTGCCAATATATTTCAGAAAGCGTCACACACTCACACACACTCACAACTGTATTTTTTATCCACCCGGACTCAGATATAAAACACAGTTCCTGGTTCCTACCGTGAAATATTAAAAGGTGGTTCTACACATTGAGGAACATAACTAGAGTAAACATAAGCGTTCGAAATATGTTCCTTCAACCTGCGGCCAATTAGCCTATGTTTGATAGAACGGACTTTAGTCTGTTGCGAGCGTTCGTTAGATACTTTTCTCCTCGAAATTACTAAAATGCCTATATGTGCGCTAAGATACTGCACAAATCGATCTGGAAAAGCATATGGTTTAATCTTTCACCGGTAAGTAATGTTCTTATCTTAATCAATATTTGTTTAAAATAGCTATTTTAATGTCAAAAAACGTCTCATTAATATGTTACTATTCGCGAATTATCTCCTATCTCCGTCCCGCTCAGTTAGTCGGGCGTAAAGCAAAACGACAAACAAAGCGGACGCGTGTGCGGAAGGTAGCGACATACTGAATAAAACTTACGGTAGAGCGATGGAAACAGTCCGTGCTTTTTAATGTACTACTTGTTTTGCTTGTCAAAGATGACGTGACGATATTTGCTATCTCCGCTGGTCAATCCCTATCCTTTGGGGACGACTTTTTAGCTCGGATTTGTATGGGGTGTTCTTTCTTTTTTATATTATTTCTCAATGGTTCTACACTGCAATATTGTATTGTTTCTGCACTGGCGCTGGAAGCGTAAAATTGATAACCTCACTTTCAATGTAGCAAAAAAATATGAAGACATGTACGCTGCAGCTGAAGTACCAATAATGATTTTATTCTAGATGATCACACAATCATCATACCCCATTTATAGGACATTGAATTGGTAAACCAACAGCATAGCTCTATTAGTCTTATTATTCAGTATTTCAAATCAATATTTCACATCTCTCCTGTCTGGAATCTAACCCAGGACCTCAAGAATGGTAGATGAATACGTTTACTGCTACACAACGAGGCGAACTTATATCCACTCTATTTCCTAGTACATGTTTATTTATATATATACATTTTTACCTAAGAGCAGTCATCTAGTCGGCAGCACTCGTCCTGGGTTCTGGTTCTACTCCACGCACAGAATTGTATTATTTATCCACCTGGACACAGAGAAGGGAAAAACACTTTAATTTGAGGTTCTCTTATCAAACCAAAACGATTTCCAATCTGATAACTAAATCACCTAATAATCTTATGTTAATAAACTTTATCGGGCAGGTATATTGCTCAATATTAGCCGTCAGCGTGCCTTCTCTAAATATTTACACAAAATTTAAATAAACAAGAAATTAATTCTTACAACTTTCCGCCAAAGGACTCTTAAGGCGCAAATTTATTTTAAACATTTAATAATACAGCATTTATTATCTCATTATACCTAACCTCATAATGCTTCTTATTCGTCAGTTAACTAACACATACAGTAGAACTCCGTGTATCCGAACTTCAGTCATCCGGATTACCAAATATCCAGATCGTCATCAGGAAATATATATTTTTTTAAAGTTTTTGATTTATATTTAATTGCGCAATTAACCTGGACATGTTCAAAAGCAATGAAATATGTCACTTATTAATCCAGATAGTTGGAGTTTTACTGTATTTGTATTTTTACATGCAAAGTTTTTGAAAAACGTACTAACACCGATGACATTAAATTAAATATACACTTTACGAAAGCGAAGAAAATGCATTTCAATTCGTGGATAATTTTCTTTCTTACCTTCATTTTTTAAATTTGACTGTCGTAATATAACGTAATTCTACACAGAAAAAGGTTGCTGTGTCGTTGGTGTCACGTCATGCCAGCCGAGTGGGCTTCTAACAAACGTTGCAAGCAAGTATGGCGCGATAACGTAATACGTGCCGTTTATACTATTCGTTTTCGTGATAATAATAGTATCCACTGATAAAACCAAAAGCCTCACAATGTCGAAAACCCGGTGGGATGTAAACCAGTCGTAGATATTCAGCCATTGAAGAACTGATGGAATTCAAGCATTTTGGAGTCGACATCAGTAGTAAAGGTGATTTGCACAATGAAACTCTAAAGCAAAGTACCAAGCCTCAGAAATAACGTGAGGAGGAATAAGCAGATAATATGAGACTAGACAGTAAAATGGGAATATATAAATAGCAGACACTTCCAAGCCAAAATCTCTGCAGAGAAGTTCTGAGACTCCGATCTTTAAGAAAAAACACGCTTTAAGACCGCATAAGAAACATTGATATTTGGAGCACATACAGAAAGGAAGATAATGTAAGATGGAGAAGACAACAGAAACGGTACTGGAATGAACATGTCAACAGAATGGCGGAGGACAGACTTCCACACGTCGCTCTTCAAGGGAACCTCGAAGGAAGAAGACTCCCAGGCAGACCCCTGAAGAACTGGCGCGATAGCTGGCAGTCAGTATCCCATGAGGAAACAGCAGCACAAACAGATCCACAAGATCTATAGAAAGGTTGACGATGATGATAATAATCCAATCTGATGTTAAAATTACCATAATGGACATGGGCTATTGTCATACAAATAAATACAGTTTTTTTAACCAATCGAGTTTGCAATATTGTCATGAGGATGAATGACGATATATTATGACGATATACAACAATGGTCCTCCATATAATTTTGCAACTCACAGCGAAAGTGGCAATGAAACTAATTGAGTAAAATTCAATTCAAATTGAGATACATTAAATTTTAAAAGATGAACTCATTTATCGGCAAAAAAATGTTGCTTTTTTGTATGGGTAAAATCGATAGAAAGACGCACTACGGTCTTTAAAGGGGTTACGGGTATATGGAAGAAATACTTTACTTTCACGTGCCGTTTGTCCCATAGGACGCGAAACGTCTCTTTTTCAGGTAATTTAAAATAGGCATATTTTAAACCTTTATGAAAAATGTATCCGACGCAACATCGCGTCGCACAAAAAAAAAATAATCGTTCTTTTTTTCTAAATAAAAAACATTTTTTTTAAATCCAACGATCCTATTGTACCTTGATGAGCTCTCTAATGAGCAGCGTGGTATTTTATTTTCACAACAGCATAGATGTTTCGGAAAAAACTTAAAACCCACTTGTTCTCTAAATCATTTGAATAAATCCGTAGCACGTGACAACAAAATAAATTATTTTAATCAAATTACAAATTTAAAGCTTCAATTAAATTAACTTAACAGTAGAATCACCATGTAAAGCGCCCTTGAGGTATTTTATTACGAAAATGGCGCTATATAAGTTATCCACAATAAATAAAATAAATAAATTCAAATTCTAGAGCATTCCAAATTAGCTTTGTTTACAAACTGCAATAAACAATATGTGAATAGTCGTTTTGTAAAAAATATAACAGCTACAGTGAAATGACATCACGCTGAATTATAGGTAGACCAGTGTATAAATAAAACATTCAACGGCTGACAGTGATAAAGTATTATTTTAGCACTTGTGACGTCACATCACGATGACCTAATAGCCTTTCGGGACCGAACCGACTAGCTTCGGTCTGCAGTCACCACCAATAACAACTTGACCTTTTATCGGCACCTGAATATAAATACACAAGTAATATCGTGATAACAGGATTTTATCGATAGTAAATTTACGGAAATTCATCACTATTTATAAATAAAAACTTAAAGGTCAACGTAAAACAAAAGATTCTAAATATTGGCCATAAACAAAATACACGTTATGGATAAAATCCTTGTAAAGTGAATTGTCTTCAAACAATAAATATTATGTTGTATGTTGACTAGTTCTTGACTATCAATGTGCTGTTATTTATCTGATACTCAACACATTTTTAAAATACATATGCATCACTCGATTAACACTAGCGAAACTATGTAAACATAGCTGCTAATAGTTCTAAATGTTCCAATATGCCTTCTAGAATCCTGAGAAAAACGTTTTTTTTCCTCAGAGTAATAAGGCGCCAATGTGGAGAAAAATCATTCTAGGATTATCAATCACGAAGTTAGCTATAGTTTACAGCAAAACAACACAAACTAAAAAAGCAAAATACTATATTATCTTTTAAAGAATATTTTATTTTTTCTTTCTTATGTTATACAAAAATATTATAACTCTCCATTATTTACTATAGGAGCAAAAATTCATTAACATTTTCTTGTACACCCACGAACAGGCCATACCTTTGTGGGATTTTTTCGTTTACTATTTTTCTATTAATATGTATTTCATTGATATGTAATTATGCTTTATTTTTTTTAATACTCTGTTTTATTATTATGTTTATTGTAAAAAACAAAAAAAAAATAATAATAATAATTTGATAGATCGAGAATCGCAAGCGAATCACGAAACTGTTTGCTACACGTATGCTGTTAAACCAAAACCAGCGTGTGTTCTATGCAATAGAGCAAAATTCCATATCTACAACTGTGGTGCATTTTTACTCTGAGGTTTTTCACACAAAAAAAACTTTTTTTATCATGTATAATTTCTAAAAACCCGATGGGATCATTAATTTATTTTTACATAAATGGCGTAAATTGCCTTTAACATATACATTGAACATAAATATGAAAAAAAATATACATGTGCACATGTATATTTACACATATAAATACATAATCAAAATTATAAAATTGCATAACTATAACAATAGTAACAAGTAAATACACCCAAGTAACCAAACATATTCGCCCAGAACCAAATATATCAGCCCTATCCTCATACTGATTACCATATCTGTGGAGCCTAATAGGCGAGTGAATGTGGTCCTAAAACTTGCAGAACAAAAAAGAGATCTACGAGACGGGTATGTCGACCAGGGTCCCGATTACAATGGGAAGTCATCATTTATCTTCAATTTTATCTACAAATTAAAATTAAGTTTTCTGAATGAAGAGCAGAATATGCAAACATTTTTTTCTTCTAAACATGTTCAATTGTGGGTTACTAGCGAAGATACTTCAAATTTTCATGCGAATATATTCATTTTTGTACACAATTACCGGTTTTTCTTTATAGACAGTCGAAGATAACTCTTTCAACTTCCCACTGTAATCGGGGCCCTGAAACACGAAAACACACCAACTCCAGCAAATCTGGACAGTCAGTATAGCTTTGAATTCAAAGCAAGGGGAATAAACAGTTAGTCCTTTTTACTCTGCTACGCGTTTTGCACGGAAATGTTGTTCGATATTCTTTAGAACACGAATTCCAATTCGTGTTTTATGAAGCGTCATCCCTATTTAATTATACCTCAGTGATTTTAATTTATTGATGGTTTTTTTTTATTTTTATTTATTTATTAATCCAATATTAAATACAAATACATAGTTGACAAAAGAAAATGTGTGTACAATAGGTACATTCAATATAATTTCCTTTTAATTTATGGATGTAGCCACTCCACTGGCCCACAGACACGTTCCGGAGTGTCAGTGTATTATTTATTTTATACATAATAGTACATGCTTTCAAATCAATTGTTGTGTAAAAATTCAAAAGAAATATAAAAAAGATTCTAAAACATACCTACATTCATAAAATAAGAAAGGAGTTTCAAGAAATTAAAATTATACATATGAAACATATTCCTCAGTTTCCTGTCTAGTCTTTTTAGCAATCCATTTATGGACTCGAGCTTTGAAAATGTAGTTTTTCATTTTGTTCACCAATATGCCCTTGCTTAAAAAGTTGTATAGCTTAGGGGCCAGAAAAGTATAATGCCTTTGTCCGTAATTTGTTTTTTTTCTTTGGGAGCAGAAGTATTGTTTTTTGTCTTTGCCTAGTGTTGTAAATTTGTTGTCCGTCATTATGTCTCTCAGGATTTTGATGGAAATGTCTTAAAATTGTCTTTATGTATATTTGTCTCATGTCTGGTACTGAAAATTCTGTAAAAAGTCTGTCTGTAGAGGATTGGTAAGGCTTTTTGTTGGCTACTCTTAGCAAGGCTTTTTGTTGGCTACTCTTAGCAAGGCTTTTTGTGCTTTCATTAATGGCTCTTATGTTGTTTTACTTGTTCCTTCCCATCCTATTATTCCGTAACTGATAATTGATTGTGCTTGAGTACACATCAATTAAATTAGTTTTGCTTAGAATGTTTCTGATGATTTTAAATAAATATATCATTTTCTTAGTTTGGTTGCTGTCTTATCTACGTGTATGTTCCATCTTAAATAACTATCAATGTGCATACCTAAATATTTTGTATTTTCGAGTTTTTCTATAGTTTGGCAGTCACAGTCGCTGTTTCTTGCATTTGTAAATTCATGAATTTTAAGGGTTCTTTCTATTGGTTGATTCCATTTGTCTATACTAAAAGTCAGATATTTTGTTTTGTGCGCGTTAAGTAAAGTAGTATTAATGGCTCAAATGTAGTTTTACTTGTTCCTCCCCATCCTATTATTCCGTAACTTATAATTGATTGTGCTAAAGCGTAGTACACATCAATTAAATTAGTTTTGCTTAGAATGTTTCTAATGATTTTAAATAAATATATAATTTTTCTTAGTTTGGTTTCTGTCTTACATATTAAATATATTTTTATTATCGACCTTTTCTCTAGTTTATATAGACAGATTTATTTTGTTTCATATCGGCTCAAGAACCAATGCTTGAATTTGAAATCAATATGAACTCACTGTGTCTACCGACAAACGATTCTGGCAGTGTCTCAAAGACACCTATTGCACTGTTTGTATAATACATTTAATCATGAAGTATGTTAGTTTTTTCGTTTGCGTTAAACCTATAAATACAACACTGTCACGCTTGTTTATGTTACAACATTCCATCGGTTTGGAAAACGTGAATATCGCGTAATGCGAAAATTTACTCATTCACCAGAGGAAAATGAATGCACCGACATTCGTAGACTGTTAGTAATCACGAATAATGCATGTGCATTCTATTTTAAACTCTTAACTACTCTCTATTAGTCAAAATAGACCAAACTTAACTAACTCTTACTAACCACGGCTTCACATAACGAAATATCGGTCGTATGTTTTTGGCATTCCTTGTTTACTAATAGGTTGAAGTTTTACTTTATCCGTTTATAAATATGGATGTTCTATGTAGAGTGGGAAAATGGCGTTAATTTTGAATTCCTCTTTATTATCTCTAATTTAAAAATAAAACTAATATTTCAATTAAATAAATTCATAATATATTTAAAAAAATAATTGAAATCCGAATAAAACAGCATTCTAGTTTAATTGGTATAACTGTTTATTTTTATTTTCTGCTTTTCTCTTTATTTCGTATATATATTTTTTATTCTCATGCATATTCGAAATTATATAACTTCAAATTATTAAAAAACTATAACAGTGTGAGTTACTCTCCAAGCACAAGAGCTAGTCCATTTTTTGGAAAGTTACAGTTATAAGATTAACATAAAAGTGGATTGTAGTGGAAATAAAACAAAGCTAATCGTCTTTTTTTTATAAATCCTTTAAAAAAATCGTATTAATGTATAATGTATTTTTTGTCCATGGAAACTATTACTTTAAACATAATATTTAGTTTAAATTTATTTCAACAGAGAGGTAAACCATTTTTGAATACCTAATACAATTTTGGGATTATGTTTTATTTTAAATGGCAGCCTTATTCCATCCCAATTTCTAGCAATATGCTTATGAAAATTAATTTTTAATTTTGTCTTATTTATAAATTATTTGGGCATTTAATTGTTTAAAATTTTAAATATAAAAACAAACATATTATTATCAGCCGATTTTTATTGCTATCCAGTAGAGTTCCTCTCGTATTTTTTATATTTTATTATATCTTCCTTTCTTTGACGCTATTCTCGTGGGCTATAATTGAAAGTGCTTCCAATTTATTTAAAATTCCGTCATTAGCTAAAAATAATACTCAAGGTAGGTAATCTATATGTGGAATGATTACAATTTTATATATGAGTTCTGCAGTATTTATATCTAATTTATTTCTCAATCCACCGAGAATGTTAATTTCGAGTCTAATATTATACCCAAATACTTAATTTCATCCATTTTCTAAACAGTTAAAATGAAATGCCCAATAAGCAATATTTATAATGGGTAACGGCATCAGGTATTTTTTTCATTTTGCCTATATACCCAAAAACAACGTTTAAGTGTATGGTCCGAATTGACTCACAGATAGTGAATACCAACGTAGCGATTTTATACGATAGTTGTAAAGGGTTATCTTAGAAGCATCGTCGATGCTCAGTTTACTTTTTTATAAAACTTAGGCTCAGAAGATTCCACTGATTAAAAATTTAAACGAGGTATTAAAACGCTGTTTGTTGATATTTTTTTGTATTTTTGTTTCGTTTACTACTTATGAAATGCGTATATTTATGTCACTCCAAAAAAGAGATAAATTCATCACTCAGAATTGTGTTCATATCTAATAAATATTTGAGCCTATATAAATTAAGATGTTTGCCTATTTATTTTCTAATTGCTTTTTTATAATGTCTATTTCATTTTTAATACTGATCTTTGATCACTTTGATTTCCGTAGAGGCTATTAAAGTATTTTTAATTTTTATCAAAAAAAATATTTTATCAGAAAATAATAACATCGATATTGTCTTCACTTGCATAGGTACCTCAATTATTTTTTATTTTACATCAAAACAAGACCATCAGTATTAAAAAAAGAATAAACATTTTAAAATAATCAATCAGAATAATGTACAAATCCATGATCAATAAAATATAGAAAACATACGTAAATATTTTTACTTTTAAAATCAAAAACTTTTCTTTCTTTATTAACAACCCCCATTGTTAATTTTTCTTTATTCGAAAAAACTATGTGACTTATAATTTAAACATTTAAAATCTCAACCATAATATTTTTTAAGGTATTTTGACGTTATAGTCACCAGTGTTCACTTAAAATAAAAATATTTTAGGATGTTTTTATTTAAAAGCTTTACAAATGTTTTTAAGCGAATAAATTGCGTAGCTGAGGTCAGAAAATCTCTTAAAGTTTTTGTTTAATTTTTTTTTATGTGTAACATACTCATTTAAATAAAGACAGCTTGAAATTTCTGCAAACAAAAACAGAGTATTTTTGCAAACTTCTTAACAAGGTATAAACCAGCAAGAAAAATAATTTATACTACATATTTGCAGTTCAATAACTTTTTAAAATTTAAATATTTCCAATTCAATCTACAGTAACATAAAGTAAGTCAGTTTAAAATAAATACATTTACATGTTACCAAGCTCTTGAATAACATTTTCATTATTTAACTTACTAAAAAAACAAATACAATAAAGATTTATATCCGTTTTTATTCAAATATCCCATTTTTGCTCTTTCCTGCATACTTAATAACTTCTAATATTGTTTCAATGTATATATTATTTGACGAGGCTTTATGTAAATATTGTTTATTGCATGGTTATATTTACATAGTTTAGCTTCAGATGATTTACAGATTCGCCTAATGATGCCTAAATCTAGGTAGGTAGGTATATGCTGCTTTCTTGCAAATACCACATAATAAAAAAAAGTTTTTTTTGGGAATTTGCGAATCTGGGTCATACGAGTAAACACCATACTACACTTTATAACAATGTTTTTCAACTATTCAAGCTCTTTACAATTAGAACCCCAAAAATAAATAAAATTAAGGTCCTACAATTTTACCGAATTCTGTAACACAAGACAATAGTTCTTACTGGTATTAAAAAAACGAAATCATTCCCTTCTATCTAACGAGGTATATTATGCATACAGAACCTTTCAAACATACCTACATGACGGTATCAAATTATTTTTGAACACAGAAATTACCAATAATATTAATATTGCTACACCAACATTTTACTACTCAAATGTCATTCATATAAGTTTTACTAAAATAAAACAATACATACAACCCTTATTATACATTGTCTAACGTCTCTAGATAGTAAATGAATTCATTAAAGATACTGTTTTTTGGGAAACGTTGATTTTTCATTTGTTAACAAATTACAACAGGGATGGAGAATACCTTAAATAAGGGAATATGGAAGTCAAGGCATTTACAGGGCTTACGACCTGTCATTGGCTGGTTTAAGTGGCCACTTTACATACTGTGCAACATTCATCATTTTGCCTGTGTTTGAATATCCATATTTCTTCAATGCTTCCATCTGTTGATTTTAGTGAAGTTAAAGAGCTGAAATCTTTATTGTTATTTCAATTATTTCACATAATAGGCAACGCCTGAAAATAATTTTTGAATTTTTAAACTTCTTCTTGGACCAGTTGGTTTCATTACAATATTTGAGTTCGTCCAAATGTTCATAGACAAAAGACTGGATTTCACCCCCTCGGGGGTCATTAAGTTCTTTATCATTGTTCTTTAAGGTTTATTTTTTGTTTCTTATATGAAAATATTTATACTGTGCATTTTTATTGTGTACGTCACGTAACAAAAAAATGATAAAATCATGTGTACCCATGCACAAGCTATATGCCTATGCGGGATTTTTTTTCATATTTTTTATTTTTCTGTTTTATGTTATGTTTGTATGTTATGTAATGTAAGAAAAAAATACAACAAATGTAATTTTTTATTTATTTTATAATACCGGTACATGTCGTTATACGCCGGGATTCCGTTCCGAGAGCCACCGGCGTAAAAAATATCGGCATAAAATGAACGCAATATAATGGAAGATGGAAGGTTAGGTTCCGAGTCAAAATTCTAAGAAAAATCTAACATGTTTATTTAATACATATCCTTTAATAATTCAAAATGTATTATTTACATACAGTTGAAATTTGTTTACAAAATAATTAATGATCTCTTGATATAAATAACGATTTTTTTCTAATAAATAACTCACCAGTTCGTCGGAACTAAATTAAATTCTCACACACAAAGAAAAAGATCTAATTTCGTTTGCTTTGATTGTTGCTTCCTTTCTTGCAGAATCATAGCATACGCTATAAAATATTCTTTAAATTTTAATAAAAATAAAATAAACAATATAATCACACATTTTTATTTTTCTTAAAAACAAAACAAAAGCTAACTCGGAAATAATTTCACACACACAATGGGGTGCTCGCGTACACGGTAATAGAATAAAACAGTGTGTAAAAGTGTGTCTGCTATTAGAATCGCGGCGCCAACTGTCGTCTGGTGTCAGCCGAACCGGGGAATCCCACGCTGGCACCAACCGGCGTAATTGTAAATCGACGTAAATCGAACCGGCGCAAAACGACGTTTACCTTTTTCACGCGTGGGGTAACGTGATTCAGTCCAAGAAAATGCAACAAATATTTTTTTACAGCTGCATTTAATTTATGTATATTATTGATGTTTATTGTGAGAATTTATGTGGAGTTTACTTAAAAAATTCTTTTGTATGAATGTATTCAAGCTTGACATCGCCTCATTCAACATCTTTATTGATCAGAGTCGCAAATAATACAATATTATGTGTATTAGATCTGTTATTCATATTACCTACAAGGCTTTTGTTAAATGAACACACCTCATTAATATTTACTTACCAGATAATTTAGCATTATTTTGTAAGTCACCGTCAATCCATCGTGTGGTTTAGCATAACGAGAAAATGACAATTGATAATCGGTATGCAAACAACCGTGGTCCTTATAATAAAAACTAAATAATGAAGTGTTTTTTAATATTTATTTAACAATAATTTGAGTTCGTCCAAATAATTTTAGACTTGGACTGAATTGAACCTCCAGGGAGTTATTATTATCATAAAATTTTATTTCCTTTATTTATTTTTATTACTTTATACCTACTTATCGACACATCTACGTTATTACAATAAACATATATATGATATGTTTTTAAGTCGGAAACTTTTCTTTCGGCCCCGTGGTATAGTGGTCAGCGCGTTTGCCTGCCATGCAAGAGGTCTCGGGTTCGATTCCTGACAGGCTGAAATGAAATATTTATTTTAAAGGGTGTTTTTACACAATAATATTTTAACATAGTTAAATAGAAATATGAAATAGAAAAGTGAAATTGAGATAATGGCACCTTTGTGTAAAGAGTGAATAATCAAGTTTACACAACAGTTGTAATGTTTTTGACTTTCACAAATTATAAACAATGAAAACTTTTTTTTAATACTACAAACAAAAATCTTAATACGCATTTGACAAGTTTTAATGATTTTTAAAGTACCGTAAGATTTTTCTGGTGCTGTAGGTGTTTTCTGCGAATTGATAAATGCCGTTTTTGTGACCAAAACTATTTTTAGAAGGTGATTATTACAGTTTTGTGTAAGATAGCGGTCTGGCTGTTTTAGAATTTACCTAAGTACATAGACGTTAGTGCACCCAATAACACCAATTTTACAATATGGTCATGAGGATAAATGACAATATCCGACAAAGGCCCTTCATAGAATTCGCCAAACTCACAGTGACAGGAGGAGCAGTGAATGTATTAGTGTTAAACTCAATAAAATAATTCGCGATATATTAAAACTAAATGAGCAACTCGTTTATTGACAAAAAAACATTGCTTTTTGCATGAGTGAAACCGGTCGAAAGACCAGCGGTCTTAAATACGGTTTCGGGAATGTGACAAAATATACCTGCACTGTTGATATTTGTGAAGTTAAAAAAGTATTTATAAATTATAACATATAGATATTTTATATTAATGAGAATTGAAGTTTCTTCAATTTGAATTAAGGTTTGATATTTAGTGATTACTCGATAGTTTTTAAAGATTTAATGTACTTGTATTGTTATAACTAGATACAGTGTTGTATGCGGTTGCGTGCAGTAATGACATATTTATGCCTTAAACCTGAGAATATTATATAACCAATCCACATTACTTGTGGTGTAGGAGTCGCCATGTCCTTAAACGGCTTTGAAGAATGCGGGAATCAGATCATCTCGTTAATGCCCGAGATTCTAGAACCAGACAAAGGATTGCTACAATTGCAGGAAACCAGAAATCAGATGGTTATCACAATTATTAATGCTTTTACTAATCGCTTAGGCCATCAAGTCCGCATAAATGCTGAAACAATATAATTAATCATTTGATGAAGCATACCTTGAATACCTACATGTGTTGTATTTTTTGTATACTTGTATAATGTTTTCATCTGAGTTGATATAAAGGAATACATTTCACATACGTAATTATTAGTATTTTTAGAAAAAACATTTCGTACATTTTTTGAGATATTAGTACATTCCGCGGAAGCTATTTTATCGCGTTGAAAATGTTATCGAGCCCTTGAGATAATTTATCGTTTAAAGGCTTTGTGTTCATCGGTTATTATAATATATAGATATTTTAAATAGAAAAAATACGTATAAGATTATTGGATCCAAAATTTATTTTTGAAGTAATTATACTCTGTATTAAATAAAAATCCTAATTGATATGAAAGTACACGTATGAATTTTAAAAAATACACTTCTCCGGAACGTGCTACGGAGTAGCTACACCCACAAAAATTAAATTACGTAAAGTATTCTTAAATACACATGCATATATGAGTTTTCAGAGATCCTCATTACTTTTTTTTCTGTTTTTTTATTATGTTTTTTACTTTAAATATATATTTTTTTTATTATCTCTTTTACTATGTTTTTAGTTTTTACTGCGTATTTTACTATGTCTTTTTAATTCGTTTTTTGCTAAATACATAAACATGTATTTTACTATGCCTTTTATTTTGTCTTTTACTATGTATTTTGTTGTTACAACGTATTTTACTGGGGTTTTTAATATGTTATTTTACAATGAATTTTACTATGTTTTTTCACTATATTTTCACTATGTCTAGTCGCTTTATTTATTTTTTCTATGTATTGATTACTGTTTCCATATAAAAAAAATATCATAGAACTTAAAAAAAAACCCTAGTTAGACAATTAAAGCAACTTTATATAAATAATATATAAAACTAAAATAATAAATATACACATTCGTATTTGTTCTTTGCTCTTGATAATTGAAATAAAGAAAAGTGAATAATATTTTTTTGGGAAACGTTATTCAAAAAATATGAATTACGCATTAATCACCGCACACTGATTTTTTTAAATGTTTTTTTAGGCTCGTATATATTAAGTCTATTTTCCACTTTAATTGCAACGATGATTTATTAGTATTATTTTTCTTCAAATGATCCCTAGAAAAATGCAAAATAAATTCGGCTGTGTTAATTAATGTTTTTGAACTCGATTTTGAACTTCCTAGAGCTTAAACTATTTAATTCGGTAATATAACTAATTTGTAAACTGCAAATTTTATTTATTTGACACAAGTTACATTTCAATCGTATTTGGAGTTGTTCTTCCAAGCGACATACATAAAAATATAAGGTACCGTCGGAATTTAATATTTTCAAACAATAAATTGAAACACCTGGGTATATCTGATTAAATATTTAACTAAGCGCGATGTTAATTCATGTATTACAAAATAAAAATGAATACTGTAGTCTACTTTACTTTGTTGAAACTATTATAACGAACGAGTTTTCGATATTTTCTATTTTAGCGTCTACAGGTCTAAGTGGGATCATGAATATATTTTACATTATAATATAGATATCGTGATTGGGGTTATTATTGACAATCCCACGCTCTCAACTCCAGTTAAACAAGGTAGTAAATTACGCTATTTGCGTATAAATTGAGCACAAAATATCGGCGTACATTTCCTTCGCAAATTTCATGCAAATAAACTGTTCACTTGATCATTAAATAATCGTTAACTCGGTTAATGTAAGCATCCGGTAACGCGTTAATTAAGAATATAGCCTGACATTATTATTTGTATTTGTGTAACAGATACTGTATGTGCGGATGAACAATATAGTTATGTGTGTGAAATAGAACCTGAACCCTGGACGAGTGTTGCTCTAAGGCAGTGGTCTGCCAACTTTAGCCACTCGAGTGCGGCTCAGCGCAAGTTACACTTTTTGTTCAAATTATTTAGTCAACAGGTTCTATAGAAGAACTTCTAGGACTATTGCCTTTTGAATAATTGAGGCTATCGCAAATACTGTTATCGAATGCATGAAGAAGCATCATATTAAACTTGGTAAAATTATTTCAATTTTAGCACACGGAGCTAAAGTTATGACTGAAGTGAGAACGGTTTTTTTTCTATTTTCGAAGCAAAAATTAATCACAAGATGCTTTTTTACAATTGCATCTTTCATTAAGAGGCGAAAAATTTCAAATGTTAGGAATTTGGTGATCAAGACCATTCATCGCTAATTTAAAGAATGTTTACTCAATAACAGAGAGTAAATACGGATATCTTCACTGCAGGTTCGTTGGCCTTGAAGAGGAAACAGTTTAACGAAAAGATTTTTTGGCTATCAAAATAAATCTTAATCGTGGTACCACCGCTCTAAGGTAAAAAAAATCGATTGGCGATAAATCCGCCTAATGGTGTAGTGTTTTGCGCAGTCGCCTACCGCGCTTAATATGCTTTGATCGATTTCAGACGGAGTTGACGTGAAATGTTGGTTATAAAGGTGGTTCTACACTAAAATATTTTATTGTTCCAGACTGGCACCGTAAGCGTAAGCGTCCGTGTAATAAAATGAATCTGATATTATAGTGCCACATGCATCATTGGATGTGAATTGGGGAATGATTAACAGATAGATCTCTCAAGAGATAAAATTTAAAAATACATTTTAAAAATCTATAAAAAATTAAGCTATTCTTTATGTCACAAAAAAGGCAAAATTTTGGTCGGGTTTTTGGAACAAGACGGTTACTACAAATTTTCGAAAATTGAGATATCTTCATAACCGATATTTAATAATGTTTGTTTAAAAAATATTTTACAAATATTTCTTATTTTTTAAATACAAAAAACAATGTTGCGTACAATTTGTTTACCTTATTTGAATTGTTGATTTGGGATGAGCATTTAATTTTAAAAGTGCAATATCTCACAGCTAGTGAAACATTTGTTACCAACTCGTGCCAGAAACCCGACGATATCGCCTTGTTAGGAATCGAACCCGGAACCTCAAGAATAGCACTACGAGACGGACTCTTTTTTCGAAGCATATTTTCTATTAGCATATTAGCAATTTTTTTTTAAACACTCGTCCAGGGATCTAAAACCTTATTAAATATTTAAAAAATGTACTTATTTAGGTAAACATTTCTGTTTTTTTGTTTTTCATTGTTTGTAGACTAAATAAATAAACGCGTCATGTAACGATGTAACAAGATATCACCGCATGGTGATGCAACCACTTTGTTTTTCAACACGTACAAAATGTACATCTGATACGTTATGCGACGTCATCGTTATATCCACCTCCAGAACGTTCTCGTCTATTTTACAGCTGAATATTTTAGCAATACCTCATTATGCAAAAATCAGCCGTGTCTTTCTAGTGAAAAAAACACCGCAGTACATATTATGTTCTTAGATACAATATACAAACATTGTATTTTGGATGATCGTTCTGTTCTTAATAAAGCCAGGTTAGAAAGCCGTCTTACCTAACTAGGACTGACAGGCTTAGGAGATAAAGAATCTACACAATAAAGCGAAAGAATTATGATCTGGGCAAATTGTCTATCCGTCAATTACCCGCCATAATAACAGGAAACATTTTCGGGAGATAATATCAGGTTTGCCCGTATATCCAATCAAATTATTGCTTTGAAATTTTCATATGCTCAACGAAACGCAAATATCTACATCAGAATTACGTCATAATGCAGGTACATACGTTTTTATTAGTACGTCGACAAACCGCAAACGAAAAATCTACAATTAATCAATTTAAGTAAAAAAAAAAGCTCATTATTTTCCCTACTAGGAAACATCTAAAATACTTCATTTTTTTATGCTTAAACCAGTTGAAATTAAAAAAAAAAAACAATACGTTTAAATAAGAAAAAAACGCATTCAACTCGCAAGGTTCATAAAGATTGACGAAAGAACTAATTTTCGAACGAACAACCTTAGATTTTTTTATAAAGAAATACGTCATGTGATAAAAAAAATGCACGGAATTTGTGTGTATTTAAAAAAAAACAATCGATTCCTCAATTTTAATACTGGCCCTTCAAAGTAATCGCCATCGGATATAAAACACTTATGCCAACTTTTTTGGAATGCACTTTTTATCTCCTCTATGGTCGCGAAACGTCCTTTCATAGCCGCTTTCATTTTCGGGAACAGGAAAATACGTTGGCTGGTACATCAATGCGGTCTGTTTTTTTGCCAAAAAATACGGCTTTGCTTTGGTCGCCGATCACAACGAAACGCGTCTTACTAATTTGTCTGTCAAAAACCAACTCAGTGAAGTCAGTGAAGAATTCACTTCCCTCTCTTCTCAATCCAATGAAGTACATATTATGTACTTCTGGATTACTTTCTTTCAGCACAAAGATGCTAAGGCTACCAGATTTCAGAGAGCTCCTTCGGGCAGCTTTTCTCGTTTGACAACGAGCAAATTTTCCGTGTATGTGCGCACCGCCAAGGAGACTTATGTCCTCAGATGCGGTGTGCGGTATGTGGTGGGTAAGCTGTCAAAAACCAACTGCGGATCCAAATCTGTTATATATTCTTAAATAAGTATATACCGAAAAAAACGATTATTATTTTGTTAATAAAGTCTGGGGACTCAATTTTATAAATATCCAGTCTTCATTGAAGTGGTTCTGCATTCCCAAGTCATATTTGGACTACTTGGTGATAATTGGAATAAATCAGAAGATAGTTCTATCACAGTGGCCTAGTATGAACTTGCTATTAACTCGCCCATGTCCAGTTTGATGTAATTTACATACATTATACATTAATAAAAGTCAACTATTTATATGCTGTGACAACATCTTCTGTTTTCCGCTATGAGATATTAATCTGATGAGAGTATAAAATGGATTAATCAAAATAACACGAATGGAAGTCAATAATTATGGCATTATTTTTATATTTTTTTGTGGTACTCCCAGGAGTTACAACAAACTCATTTTGGGATAGAAACATAGTAACATAAAAGTAAAGTTATAATATAGTAATCAGTAATAATAAATAATATTTATTTATATACATACATAAGTTTATTATACATTATTTAAGGCATAAGTCCCAACTTCATGGGACTAAAAGTCCTGTGTTGAGATGATTAGCAATTGGTTGACACAGACACATGAGTATATCACCACAAATAAAGGATCAGAAACATAAAACTGAAATAATATAGCAAGTTAAGTGTACTTTGCAATTAAATGAAAACAGTAACAATAAACATTTTCACGTAGTAAGAATATATTTGAAGTACAAAAAAAAACACCAAAGACAAAAATTCGCCTTCCGTGTACCTCCTCAAGTAGATTTTTTTAATTCATTTTGTCATATTTTATATTCTCCAGTAGCCTGTTGTACTCACTACAAGCAAGGTACAGCAGAGACCTTAGGCCTTAGTCCATACCTTGTCGTGCGTGATTCAGGTACATGAATATTTTGACTCTGTCGCATATTATACTGGTGGATGTCACGGTGGAAAGTATGGCCAATATTAGTGAAGAGGGTTTTTATTTACGATTTGAAGCACTGTTCTTGCGATTTCATAATATGGTATGACCAAAAAGAGTATGTCAGTACGTTTTCTTCGCAATTTCGTTGCGTTCTTTGATGTTTGAAAATCATTCTATGGAAAAAAAAGTACAATAAATTATACACTGAAAAACGGAATTAGAAAATTCTCGTTATTTCTAGTAACTTAATACGTGCCGTTTGCCTAAACAGAGCGCGAAACTTTTCATTTTTACGTAATTTAAATTACGCATGTTTTATACCTTCGTAGAAAATTCATCCGATGTCGAAAAAATATTTACCGTCATGTTCGTAATTTTTAATTATTTTAAACAATCAGTGTGAAACGACCCTATTATACTCATAAGGACCTAATATGCACATATAATTATTGCGCATGCTCAAAAGGGGAAAATGCAGTATTGGAATAAATTATATATCTATTACATCCAGGTAATTTTACCTATTAAATAACATTATGCGGTAAGTTAATTCTATTTCGTAGTTATTTTAACATCAACTTGACGGCAGTTGATTCTGTAACAAGCGTAAAGAAATGAATCACAGTTAGTTACTTCATGACTTGACGATATATATGTTCTAATTGGTGCAGAATTCATCAACATAACTCTGTCAAGTAAATGCAGTTAGCAAATGTAACTTGTATAAAAGCGACATACTCTATTTATGGCATTTAGCGGCATAATCGATTGATAGCGCTGTGAATTACGCCACTGCACCACAGCATACTCTTATATGACTGAATTCACTAGTAAAACTGGATACTGAATATGTTATCATGTTATTCTTGATTTATCTGATTGAATTTAGAAATGACATTTATTTTGATTACGAGTTCAAAATTTGTTTAACAGGTGCATAGATTTTCACGGTCATTGTTATCAAAATGTGTTGTCTTTTTTGGGTGTTCCCGTGTGAGTTGGTATTCGTTCCAACGTGACGTTTTAACTCTTAAAAGACTGTGGTAAATAATCTTTAATGAAAAAAACATGTGTATATATATATATGTGTGGGTAATAATGAATCGGGCCATCAAGAAAATGGACAGGGCCTACATTAAGAGAATTTCGGAAGAACCGTAATATAAATATGGGATGCAATAAGCCATATTGGAGACTCGTGAGCTAAAATAAAAGAGCCAACAATGAGAGATTCCTGGAAACAATAATTTATTTATTTATGCTTTATTAAGTTAGTTCATAACATCTTAAGAACTAAAATAAACTCCATATATTACTAGATTGTCCTATGTTTGACGCCGAGAGGTTAAACTGCATACAAATGTGCGCACAATACAGCCAAATTTTTGAAAACCCAGAGGAAGTTATAAAAAATGAAGCTACTGCCGAAAAATACATTGACTTCCTAAAGGCCATAGTTACAAAAATGAAAAAAAATAATGAAGGAATTGACTCAGACCCGTGAAAAATAACTATTGTGCAAAATATACATACCAGGAAAAAAAGCTTTGTATGCATAAGCAAAGCAATGAATAACGGGAACAAGACAGAAAAAAAAAAAAAAAAAACTTCTCAATAACATATTTTTTTCAAATTAATTTCAAATATTTCGATTTTTTCTATTTCCTTTATTTCTTCAGGTAACTCATTGTACAGCTTCAATCCCCTGTACAATGAGTTTTGAGATTCTGTTTTTCTCCTCATTGGTAATCTTATATTTTTTTTACCCCACGTAACACGATGTAACATCATGTTACCACTAGTAAAGGACATAATATTCCAATGTTTAGACCTTTAAAAAAAACATGGAGACATACTGTTTTTTAATTCCTTTTCCATAATTTATGCAAACAAACATTTAATTTAGCCCTGGTATAGCAAAATAAATTAAAAATCATAAATACGCCGCTCATATTACGCGCTTGCGCTCCACATCACTGTCATTAATCGACCGAAGACTGAATCTGTTTTACACAACAGCCGCCACGGAACAGCGTCTCTGTCTTACTTGTTATGAGTTCTATATTCAAGCTCTCTTTTTTAATGATGTCTCTCTCTCTTACAATGATGTGTTGCTAAATTAGCGGACATTCTTCGCGTAGCAAGGATAAAAAAAAATGGTTTTAACATCCAGCCTAGTTATACAAATTTTACTTTCCAAATTCGGTCTGAAAATGTCCATTTGAAGATTACAAAAAATACGAGTTCATCCTTTTAAAAAACTAACAGTTTTATACGTCATTTGACGTTTAATCATTAAGGTGGCCTTTTTATGAAGTAAAGTTTCATTGCATTAAAAAAATCCCCAAATTATTCACTCTCTAGGGAGTGGAGAAGATTCAAAATAGCACCCCTGCTTTTCTTAGATCTCTTATTTACAAATAAAGTGTGGGATGTAAGAATATTAACGTGGCTTAGCGCTTAGCTCGGAGTCTTATTATATATTCTGAATACATATACCGTATAACATTTTTTGTGCTTATTTGTCTTTGCTAAATGTACAATACATATTGGTAACATGTCCTGTTTGTGCAGTTTCTTGTACATATATAAATATATAAAAAAAAAAATCGTATTAGTGTTGTAATTTATTGACTTCGGTCATAAATATAATAAATAACAGTGTATTCATATGATTTAATTACACCACACAAACGCTGAATCTTTCTGAAATATTATAAAGCAATAAAAAACATTTTGTAAGAGAAATAGTTAGAAACTTGATACAATAAAAAAGTCAAAAAAATATGATGTGTATGTTGATTTATGAGTTCGGCAAATATTCTCTGCCTGCCTCCGCATAAAACCATAATTATATATAATTCAACGTTTTGATATTTTGTACATTCCTTCTCAAAATGTTATGATCAAATGTTGCTGAATGATTTACGTTACCGTGCAATTAAATATGTCGGATAAAAAATATATGTATTAACAAAACGTTGAATTCATTGAATATTTCCCCAACTGCATACAAATGCCTTTTGTTTTATCCTAATGACTTTTATTTGCTGTCCAATCGAAATATAGGACAGCTATAAAATGAAACAAATGTGTACCTTCAGTGATATAAATATAGAAAATGATAGATTCTAAAACGACGTCACGCAATATAGATAACTGGAATAATACACAACTTGGCGTTCTATGGATATCGATTAATGTTTAGCAGTCTGCAGTTCCGAGGTATATATAGCCTTACAAAAATAAGCTAGCCTTTCACCCCCCACTGTGTGATACAGTATCGCCGTACCAGCCTCGCATTGACTCGAACTAGTTGCTTTGGAAGGTAGTTTTCAGGAATCGCGCTGAAAGTTTCAGTTTCAGAATACGTTAATTAGTTCAGTTTGGTTCCACAGCGGTAACATTCGCTTTTTGTTTGGAAGTTACAAACGTAGGATTTAAATTTACAACCAATTTTAAAGTGAAAGTGTTCATTTTTATTACATTTGTGTATACGCATATTGGTGGTTCAAAATTGTTTGATATTTCAAAGTGCTTTCGTTTTAAATATCGTAAATGGTTTGGAATTAATTTTACTTTATTGGGTTTTTCGGTATTTTCATGCAACACAACAACTCAGGAGGCCCAATTACAGTGGAGAGTTTCACCACAAAACACCCAGACTTGAAAATAATCACATTCAGTTGTTGTGTTCTCACCGGAAATCGAACCCGTAACCTTCCGTGTGTGAGTCGAGCGTCTAAACCACTACATCACCAGTGACCAGGTTTCGATGAGTCTGAAGATGTCGGCCACGACAAAATCCGGCCACTGGTAAAAGTTATAAACACAATGAAATAAATTAAATACAATATATATGAACATAAGTATTATTCAAGTGAATAATAATGTGTACCTTAAAGGATAAACCACGGGAGTCACATTGAACAAAATTTTCAGAAAACAAGATTTTTTTATTGTGCAGTTTCCAAAACATCATAACTATTGAACTATTGAACCAAATGTTGTAATTTCCGTCAACAATGAACTTTCTTTATAGAATAATCAATATTTTGATAATAATAGAACATATTTAAATATAATATCTGGGACAGCTGATGTTTTTGTTCATATAAACAAAGTATACTTGAGATTTATATTTCAACTTAAAATAGCATTTTTATCACAAAAACGGACTTTGGTGTTTTGTTCGCGTATATAAAAAAATGGTTTATGGGGAGAATTTCTGCATTTTTAACTTCAAAAAGGTAAAACGTAGACTCGCGTGTTTTATCCTCTATGGTACAGATATAGTCGCTTATTAGCACGTCGATAGTTATTTGTAATTGAGCTACTGGTAAAACTTTACGCATAGACATAGTGCTAAAATATATTTATTTATTCATGCATTTCATAATATATATACAGTTTTTTGTTCACTTTGCCTAGCTGTGTGAAACAGTACTTATGATTTTCTTGTTGTTTTACTGTAGAATGCTTTATTATTTAAACTTTCTACTGAATATGCTGTATAATTTTTTAAATATAAATCTTGTATAATTTTTGGTTTATTTTTTTTATATAAATCTTGGGTATAAGGAAATTCATGTTTTTAAAAAAAAAAAAAATATTAAGCCAAAAATGTTAATATTATAAACGTTTGTAAAATGCAGATTTGCCGTTTATGTTTATAAAATAAAATAAAATAAAAATTTAAAAAAAGAATGGGAATACCATCCATATTAAAGTGGTGGAAAGACCCTTCATTTTACTAATCATTTTTTTCTTATAAAGTTGTATATTACTCACGTTTTGAAACTACAAAAAAATGTTTAACCACTATCTTAGAAAACCGAAATAATATTTTTATACTTATTTGATGGTTAAAAGGGCATCAGGATCCCAAGCAAAAATATATTTTTTGTTTTAATCAAAGTTTATCATGAATCGTGATATTACGGCTAAGCCATTTTACTTGTATTTTAGTTCAAGAGAAAAAAAGAGATCAATAAAAATAAAATTATAGTAAAACTAAAATACCACTGAGAAAGAAATTTTTCTAACTCGCATGAAAACAGCATTATATTTAATTAGTATTACTGTATTATTATTTTATGTTGTGTCCTTATTTTGTAAATATTTTTTTTCTTATGTATATTCGAAATTATTTAACTTCAAATTACTAAATAACTATAACAGCGTAAGTTATTTTCAAAGCATAAGAGCTAGTCTCTTTTTGGAAAGTTACTGTTATAAGACTAACTATATTACGACGGCTTACCGACTTTTCTACATCTATCGGTTTCGAGACGTACCCGTCTCTTCGTCAGAATAAAACCAACGTACAAAACCCACTATTCACCTTGACAATAGTTATGAAGTAATGACTTATTTTTACATTTAAGTTAATAATTAAAAATACAGAAAATACAAAATACAGACTGATGAAGATGCCTATTAAAGGGTGAAAGCGCTAATTGGTCGAAAAAATAAGTGGAAGTGTACTAAGTATTTTTAATTAGTAACTTATGTCGGAATATAAGTTATTAGATCATTACAATTGAATTCCACCAAGAATTGTCAATTAAATTAAACATAGTTGTTGCATAAAAATATAAAACCAACACGACATGCATTTTAATAAACATCCCTTACATCATTGATTAGGTTATGAAAATACTTTATGCTGTGTGAGAAATAGGGAGGTGAGGGGCGTGGGTTTAATATATATTGGGTGACCATTACAATGGAACATCGTATAATGGGCTATATTGAAAGTTTGCTTGATCAAAGGAACATTATTTTTTAAAGCTTTCCTGATGTAAAATATTTCCATATTATTTACTCTTAGCCCTTTATTATTTGTATGTCAGATTTTAATTTCCGTATCTTTATTAAAGCCATGATTAAAATTTATTAGGTGATTTACGAATTTGGAGAAATTGTTATTGTGAAGACACCTCATATATTATTAAACACGAATATCATAATTTCTCGATGTTCTTCCAACATAAAAACGAAACTGCTAGACACAGAAAAGCTGGTAAGTGGTTAAATACAAATATTTAATAACATTTAGTAAAGTGGTTGGCCACAAAGTTAATGCTTTAAATATAAATAATATTTTAACCATATCAATTAATAATATGTATTCCACAAGATACATTGCCAAGAAAATAGTTAATTATTATACTAAGGTTTTTATGTTTTATTTCGTTTGCGTTTTATATTTGTATTTCGATATCGTAAATTTAATATTTCAATATATTAACATTCCCTGTGTAAAATTAGTATTAGAAAAACGGTGGGTTAATTTTTTATCATAGGTTAGATTGAAATATGGTGTCATTACAATTTTTGTCATGAAATATGTTTTCATGTCAATTTTTCAAACCATTTTTGCATTTAAACTAGGCAAAACGGCTTTCACATCAAGTTTACATAATGAATAACAAAAGAAGGCGTCAGGAAGTCTAAACAACGCCAATTTGTTTTGGTGGACGTAATTAAATATCTAGTACTGATTTATTGGAAACGCATTTTGTTTTAAATTTTAATAAAAAAAGCCTCATTAAAAATTCGGGGTGAATAAAGAAACACATCGTATTCTAATTTTAAACACAGCATTATACATTAGTGGTTGGGTAAATAATCACTCAGTCTATCTTTCTTTACAAAATAACTATAGATGCTGTATAAGTTTCATACAGCTGTGTATGTAGAACCAACCTACAATAATAAACATTAATAAGGTACATAGTAATACCTTTCTCATTGAAAAAATATAGATAAAATACTCAACTATGATGCACTTTTAAAAGTAAAATGTGTGGTGACGCCATGTGGCCTTGCAGAACGGCGCGGTGAGAGGAATTAAGGAGACGGGTTTGGATCCTAGCAGATAAGTTAAAAGAATCTCCTACCTCCCGGTTCGATCCTGTTAAGTTGACTGGAAGCTGAAAGATGGCTCTGGGATACTTCACGGAGATTGCGGAGATGCGGTAGCGGAGCGGTATGCGGTAGCGCGGCATCGCGGTAGCGCGGTGCGGAGCGGTTAAGCCAATTCGTTTTATCGACGACAAGGTGGAAAATTCTTAACTAACTACTGGGCGGATAAAGTACATGGGTCCATTTTGTTTAATGTTGGTAAAATGAAATAAATATAAAATTATAATAAAACAATGTACATAGTATATATCGGCGCAACCAATATTTTTTGCTTATCTCACGTTAAATATTACATATGTGTATCATTAATGATTAAATAAGATAGATGAAAATCATTAATTGCATTGTTTATTTCGAAAATGCCATGAGTTCTACTTATGCAATTTTACAGGAGACGCTTTAAACTGTTTAGTTCATTCATCTTCAGAGTAAACCAAAATGTAAGTTGGATAAGTTTGTAAAGGATCGTAGCACATATTGTTTTAAGATATTAAATATTTTTATTTTACTTAGTTAAGTTAAGATACGGACAATATTCTGACATGGACTGATGACTTTTTCGAAATACATATGGACTGATGACATTTTACAAATAGATTTTTATAAAAAATAGCTCTAAAGTGAAAGATGCTTTGTTTATTTTAATGAAATTATTCAATTTAAAAATAAAATATAAAGAAAATAGATAGTAATTAAACAATACATACATATTTTAAAATTTGGTAAAAACAATATTTTGAAATTTTTTATCAATTCAAGCATCTCACCATCACCAACTTTGGAAAAGCATTACATTCTGCATCTGTAGATATAAAACGGTTCAAATAAACATAGCTTATAAAGTGACAAGAAACTAAAATATCAACAAATTATGACATCATTCACCTGCAATCTTCGCCCATTGGTTTTTTGGAATCTCCTTGTTGACGTGGTTTAAATGTCTCTCGCCCTTCAACTTCGCCCGCTTAATGATATTGGCATTGTAGTTTTCCCTCTTTCCAGTGCCTCTTTTACGTTTATTTTCTAAAACACACTCAGACAAACCAACGGGTTTTCTAAACGATTCGGCCATTTTGAAATGCTGTAGCTGTCAAACGAACTTGTGATTCCAAAAAATAGTCCCGGACTGGTGACGTTTTCGAACCACATTCATATTTTGGTGTGGCCGTATACAGCGTAGAAATTTTGGACTGATGTCTTTTTGATACAATATTGCAGATTTACTTTCAGAGGGAAAAACCTCATTTGGACTGATAACATTTTCGAAATAATCAATTCAATTATTATAATTTGTACATAATCATTTTAAAGATTATATTAAACTGATTGAATTAACGTTTTATGCCTTCCCATAAAAATAATTCTTAATATTGTTGACACGTTTTTAATAATGTTTATTTCTTAATGTAAAAACGACAGTTAATGTTTTGTGTAAAATATTACTTTATAAAATGTGCATTTACGCTGTTTTAAATATTTGTTTCTGTCAATATAATTATTTTTGGAGACAAAAAAATGTTTTTTTGAAACAGGTAAATACTGCTGACTATATGTTTATCAAACGGTAAATAATAATTGAACGATAATACGTTTCTCAGCATTATTTTATTTTCTTCTTCTCGCAGTCTCAATCCTAAGAACTGGTTTGCAGCAAAGTCCCGCATCTTGTCCTCCACCGCGCTATATTCTCTGCAGCCCTCTTCAGCTCAACATATGAGGCGCAGTTCAAGTCCTTGCACACTTGTTCGAAATATTGCACTCCTGTTGAGGAGACCCTCATGGCGCATAATGTGGCCAATCCATTGGGCCCGCCTCTCTAATAAGGTTTTGATTAGGAGCCTCCCTTCCTCGATTATGTTTAAAACCTCGTCATTAGTGATGTGGTCTCGCCCGGAAATTTCTAATATTCTTCTGTAGAACCACATCTTGAAAGCCTCTAGTATTTCTCTATCTCTTTCGGTAAGGCAACATGTCTGACAGCCGAACATCAGCATGCTCGTTTTGGAGTAATCCTATTTCTATTTTATTTAATATTTTCATAATCCTATTGTAAAAAAATGTATTTCTTTACCGAGTAATCTCAACTATTTCACAATTTTGCATATTTGATAAATAATCAAAATTCTTGGTCCTGTCTTATCCATTTCTTCTCCCTGCAACTGATATTCTGTTTAATTAATAAAAAAATAAATAAAAAAATAAATAGATAAATAAATAAATAAATAAATAAATAAATAAATAAATAAATAAATAAATAAATAAATAAATAAATAATTAAAAAAATAAATAAATAAATAAATAAATAAATAAATAAATAAATAAGTAAATAAATAAATAAAAAAATAAATTTTTTTTTAAAATTTAAAAAAATTAAAAAAATAAAAAAATAAAAAATAATAATAAATAAATAAATAAATGAATAAATAAATAAATAAATAATACAACACTCTCTCTTACAAACGCAACACTCTCCCTTAAACATATATGCGAACTACCAACTCCTCTTTTTATTAGTAATATTAATATTAGCTGCATAGAATAGTCCAGAAGCCGCATACGCGCATCAAACAGAAGGCAACTAAACTACTTTCAAAATAGTCGTTTTACGTTTTGACCAATTAGTTTCTTTGTAGATGTCGCTCAGTACGCAACTCCCGATTCAAATTCAACTATGCCGTGATGTGTCGTTTTAAAGTGTAGAAATACTGCTGGGATCAAGAAACAAGAAAGGATCACGTTTCATGTGTAATCAGAAAATGCATGTGTAAGTAGCAAATGCATTACTTAAAAATTGAATTATTTTTTCATCTTTTAGATTGTCAAAGAAAACAAAATGGATATTTCGTTGGTGTTGCCAGGGTAGCATTTTTTTTTACCCTTCTTTGCTCATCTAATGAGAGAACTAATGGAAACTGGACCTCAGATTAAACAACGCCGTGGTGGATATTTGACCGACATTATCTTTAAAACATCAAATATTATTCAACATGATATTAAAATAAATAGTTTTATGTAAAATAAAATTTATTTTATATTTCATCTTCAAGTTCATTAGTTAAATTACTCTTATTAAATGACTCTTTACTTATCTACCCTGTTGTGTCAATCAAGGTTTCCGCGTGTACAATAAAATTTTAGAGAAATCAACAAATTTCTTTTTTTTACTTTACATTTGAGTTGTGATTATATTTTTTCCCATCTGACAACATTACGCGGCGACTACACGAATGCGCGCGGCGAAAGTGGGGGGATTTTTTAAACAGTCCGATTTATTTAAATATGATTCTACGCTCCTTCTGGACTATTCTTAATTCTATTATTGGCTATATAATTATATACTTAATACTTTTTACCTTTTTTCTGTAATAAACTGTATTATTTCCATATTGAATAAATAAATAATTATACTGTTTGGTTAAGTTTAAGTAGTTGGGTTAGTGTATTTTTTGGCCTACCGTGCAGCCTTTGTGATGTGAAGGCTTTTAAATTAGTTAACGAATAAAATGCAGAATACTTCATTTATTTAAGAATTCTATGGTTCTATATGCTTTCCCAATATGTGGGTAAATTATAATAACGCCGCATAAGACTGCAACGGACTAATGCGGTAGTTTTGTCATTTTTTTACTTCGTGGATGTAATTAATGAACATGACTCTGGGTTATTCGAGAAACGTCTAAGGTAACACAACAATGTAAAGAGGCGGAGGAAGGAGGATCGACGATGGTACAATGTTGGTCACATGACCAAAAACGAAAAGAGAAAAGTATGTAGGCGTTCGAATCACAATTTTACTGTGCGTAAAATCGAATAACTGTGTTCGAGATTGACATCCGCGTACCTACATAATATTTTACTATTATAAATTGAATTCCACTTGAGTTATGAATATATTCTAATTCTTTTCTTAAGTGGGTTGAGAAGCCCGCCGTAAAGGAACATGATGTTTTTGTTAACATTGAGAAATATAATGTAACGTTGGAAATGATGTCACTATTACTTCTGTCAACAAAACATTATGCATGTCTTATTATAGACATATTACCGTATACCGCCTGAGTTTTCTTATGTTTTTAAGTATTCGACTTTTAAATAAAATCACCTTGAAAGAAATCAATTTGGTATACTCGATCGTTAAGAGCCCTTATTCTGTGACATATTGCTAATTCGTTCATGTTTCATATATTTATTTCGCTCTAACGCAATTAAAGCTGTATTTCGCTCTCGTTTCCGCTCATACGATACGAATGCATTTAGTAGTAGGTAGTTTACAGGAAAAGACTCAGTATCAGGGCCGTCTTAGGCCACGCAGTAGCTCTTGGGCACACAGACCCTTTTAGAAAACAAAAAATAAAACGTGAATTTTTGTCGTGACATTTCGAGGCCCCCATCAGGCCAGGGGCCCTGGGCTTTTGCCTTACGTGTACTAGTGGAAAATATATCCCTGCTAATAAACGATGAATATCGGCCTTAGCTGTATTCAGCTCAGCCATTATTACTCTGAGATTACGCCACACAAATCTAGATTCGCTGTTTGTGCACAAAGCTCTTTATGATTTAACAAGCCCGCGACGTTTTTTTGTTGCTTTTTTCTTTATATCTAAAATCACGAAACTACCTAATACCTATTACTTTTGTAGCCATTACACAAGGTATTATACATGATCTCCAATGCTAGCTACAATATTATTTAACCAACCGTAACCAAATAACTATGGTAAATGGCTTTCCTTCAAATTTAGTCAAATGCGTATCCGGTGTCCTGCGGGGCCTTAGTCCTTTCGTATTGTTTGTTAACAATATGAAAGAATATTTCCAAAATAGCCAGTTCCTAATGCGTGCGAATGATATGAAAATACACAAAGCTGTCAGCTCAGAATCTGACTGCCGACCTTTGCAGGAAGCTTTCGATCGTCTCACGGACTCTTGTATAAAAAAAATACAAACACATACTCACAATTATTGATACACTAACAAACCATTTCAAATTATACAAAGAAACATTAGCACATTCGCCTTCTTACGAGTTACTTTAAATTTACCTTGTAAAATGTAATTAAAACACATTTTATAGAAATTATTATGGTATTCTGTCAATAGATTGTAATAGTTGTACGTATTTTTTATTTGGTTAATTTTTTTACGGGATACATAAAAAAATGCGTACATGGGTAGGTACCTATTACAAGATTTATAAAATAGTATGTAATTTTAAAATCTTGGTAAGAAAACTTTTTTTAAACAGTCAGTCAGTTCAGTTTTAAGAATGAAATGTTCTAGAAACCTAGTACATAAAAATGGTATTAAACTTTATTCTACAATATAAAATAATCGAGGCTTCTAATGAAGCATACTTAGAAAGCTCCATTGAAGGAGTTACTGAGATAATTGCGAAAAACTTTGAAAGAAGAATTGTGAGATTTCTAAAAATGTTTCACCAACTCAATGGAGAATGCTATGTTTACGGTGTCAAGTATTATAATTGAATTCTGTTTTTGCAAGATTTAGAGACGGTTTTGAATTACACTATTTTTTAACTAGATAGGTATAGTTATGTATAGTTTATTTTGGTATCAATAATTAATTTTCCGTTTTTTGTGGAGTTTTCTCTGTTTGCTTCTGATACCCTCAATTAGATAAATGTAAAATTCATTTTAAATTAAGATATATTCACTGCCATATAAAATAACCATACGTTTCTTACTTTAAAAAACATGAGATTTGTACAAAAAAATAATACAGATGTTGAGTTTGAAAGTAATAGAACGATTATGAGATCTGTCTTTTTTATTTACTATAATGTTATTCATTTACAAATAAAATAAAATAAGTCCTACTGAATCGCATGAATGCAATTTTTCATTAGGTGCTTATAACTAAGATCTTATAAATAATATACATATTGAATATTTTTAATTAAGTGCATTTAAAGGCATTGAACTTGCAAAATAAAAACCGGTTGTCTTAAAGCGCTTAACACAAATAAATAGAAACATATTTTTTATAATGAATTCTATTCGTAGAATTATTTTGGTAAATGAATCTTAATATTTATACAAGATTATTTTCTTTTCAGATCCTTTTCGAAACGAGTCAGCATTAGCTCCGACGATCCATTTCGGTGGTATTCTGCGAGTAGCTGAAGAAGTCACAATAGACTGATCACGCGACAAGATGGTTGGAATAAAGCAGAACCCGTGGACTCCCACCAAGAGAAGGGGGCCCATAGCAGCTGAAAGCAGCAGTCCAGGTCCAGCTGCTGTAGCTTTACCATCACTAATTGGTAAATATTTATTTTATTTCAATTACAATAAAATTCTGATTCAAGAAATATTAAAAAGAAACCAAATTCGCATTATTTGAGGAAAAAAGGTTTTTCATTAAATATTTTTTTTTATTCTAAATGGCAATATGACATGTTATTACAGTTTATATTTTTATGATATATTTTAACTGTTATAAATTATGAAGTGTAATGTTTTACAAGCACATGAGTTTTCTATGTTTCTAAAATCACTGTGAATATAAATATAACCGATATTTGAATTGGTTGTAACAATATATTCAAACTGTAAAAAAAATGTGTCCGGGCGGATGGAAGATACAGTTCTATGTGTGAAATAAAACCAGGAACATGGACTAGTGGTTTCAGCTCGATAGCTACTCTAAGGTAAAAGTCCTGAATATAGAAATTGAATGGAAATAAGTACGCGTCATTGTATGGTGATTGACCCGTTCGCCTATCATTCTCGAGGTCCTGGGTTCGACTTTTGGCAGAGTGGATGTAAAACATTGATTTTTAAAACAGCGTTCCTGGGCTGGCACCTAAAGTATAAAACTGATCTCCTTACCTTCTTGAAACAGATTGTCAAGCTATGCTGCATTTGGTTTACCAATGCAGTCCCTATGCACCACTTGCAAATATACAAGCCATAAAGGAGACGTATATTCCGTGCTCAGGGAAGTCCTCAGTAAAAGATGTCCACTGACAGGGGCACCCGCAATCAAAAACCTCAGGCCCCAAACACGTCCGGTGACTCCTGTTTAGTAATGGATTAATTATCCCCACCTTCCCTTAGATCGGGACAAAGACGGCACAGACATGAGTTCCGCACCTCAACCAGCATGGACGGATTTTTTAGACCATAGGCAGGCTACCTATCCGGCCATCAGGTTTGGGTAGGCTAGCCGGATATCTGGTATCCAGCAAAACCACTATCCAATTCATCACTACTCTCTACACTGCCTCTAAAATCAAGTGGCAAATTCAACAAACAAAAGAAATAAAATATTTACCAATTATGCAACAGTTAGTATCGTGATGTTTCGTTTTGCTGGTTGATTAAATTCTCTTCTTAATATATATTAATCCTAGAGGTGGGGGTCAGTGCTATTCAAGCTCCTGACGTCACTGCGACCTGTGAAGATCTATTGTGATGGGTCCCCGTGAATAGTTCTCGCCTTCTAAACCCGGGTCTATAAAGAGCCTGGCTATTATGTGGAAGGCGAGAGATCTCATTTTGCTAAATCTCCCCCTTCAAGTCCAGATCCGTATCGGGCTATTAGGTAGGAGGCGAGCTCTTTAACATCCTCAGGTTTAACCAGTGGTCCCCCGAAGAAGAGGCTCTTTTTATTATGTAAAGCATCACATTCACATAGAATGTGTACAGATGTTGATCAACTGCACTGCAGAACCTACATCTAGAAGTTTCGGAAAGGTTTATTCTTGCAAGGTGTTTGCTCAATCTGCAGTGCCCTGTAAGGGCTTTAGTGATTACCCTCACATGATTTCGGCTGAGCTTTATTAGGTCAAAAGCAAAACATTGCGAGTACCCTTTTAATTGAACCCTAATTCAACAAACAATAAAATTCTCTGTCTGCTAAAATGTTTTCTTTTATGGTTATCCTTTTTCAATTCAAAAGTTCTTATTTTATGATTACAAATAACGACATTATTTCTATAAATAACTATTATCAACCTGAATTCGTAAATCACATGGCATCACGAATTCTTTGTGTACATTCGCAAAATACATAGAATACCTTTAAGTAAATTATTTTGCATGAAATTTATGTTCCAAACGAAACATGGCTTGCTAGATTAAAATACCCGTATGCAGAGACAAAACTTAAGGTGAGGAAAGTACATTCTAATTTCAAATGCAGAGAATAACCCGAAGGTGAAGACAATAGAATGTACTCTCCTCACCTTAAGGTTTGTCTCTGCATACACAAAACTTAAGGTGAGGAAAGTAAATTCTAATTTCAAATGCAGAGAATAACCCAAAGGTGGAGACAATATAATGTACTCTCCTCACCTTAAGGTTTGTCTCTGCATACGGGTATAAGATTTTTATAGCGTTATTGTTACACTATTAATATTAGATTCAAATAAATATTTAATTTCATACTCTCAAACTGATTCGGGTTCGTTAAAGCGGTGAAATGTATGCCTCGATTCAGGCTTCGTCATCATCATCATTCCCTTTCCGCACCTAATGGTGCATAGGGCACTGCATTGGTCCACCAATCGCAGCGTGTCTCGATCATTTTTATAACATGAAGGTAAGATGATCAGTCTTACGCTTCTGCTGCCAGTCCAGGATTATGAAATAATCTTGTGTAAAAACACCATTTTTAAAATAAATATTTCATGTCAATCGAACCCGAAACCTCTTGCATGGTAGACAAACGCGCTGACCACTACACCACGAAGCCGATTCAGGCTTACCTAAGAAAAACCATCTTAAAAAACTAAACTTTAAAAAAATATATATTTCATACATTTCTAGCTAAGATTTACAATCATTATTTCTATCGAGCGTTTAATCGAAAGACAAAAACAAAAAAACCATCCCATCGTAGGGGTAGACAAAAAGGATGGAACTTTTTTCAAGAGAGGAGTTAAAGACTGTATTTTCCTTAGTGGTAGAGATTTGAGTGAGAAACTCCTTGATAATTTTCCAAATGTTTGAGTCTGTGGGTGTGTGGCGTTTTGCTTACCTGTTGGGGTCTCTCTGTACACGCTGTGTGTAACTTTTGTACTCACAGACGTGTGCGTGATGTAGGATTAGGCTATCTTCCTTTTTACCTGCATCCATCCGCTCGGGGCCTCGCGTCCCTGTTGGAGCCTGCAATCGGTCCCGTCGGTGCCTTATGGCCTCTCGCTCAACACCCTACTACGTTCTTTTCAGAAGGTGGCGGGGAAAAGGATTCATATATATATATATTTTATCACACAAGAAATAAGGCTTACTTACATGGATAACACTATTTATTTTATAAGAAACTGGCGTGTAATGCAAAGATATTTTATAATACATTCAATAAAATCTAACTTAATTCAAATTTACATCTAACACGTGTTTTATAGAAGACTAATTTTATGTGAGGAAGCACTGCAGTTGAATTTCGGACAAGGAGAGAAAAGCGGGCCTTGAACTTCGCGCTTTTTATAGCCTTTGTTCTTGTCTCCCTCTGCTTCCGGCTGGGTATCGAACCGCAGGCTGGTAACTTAACGAGCTGCGTTTGCTTGTGTGGTTTCGCTCCTTGGTAGGTCCTTGAGGATTGTCTATGACGGAGGCGCCACAAGTTTACTGTTTACCATATTAATGTACTACATATTTGTTTTTTATTTTTATTATTATTGTTGTGTTTATGATCCTATATAATATTTGTCATGATGTACTCTTGTGTCAAATCAACACAGGACTTTTATTCCCATGGAGTTGGGACTTTTGTCTTGAGTAAATAAATAAATATCACTCTGTCATTACATACAGACCTCGCTTCCTCTACATTATTAGATTTTTTCGTGAACGATTGTTTCCGCTTTTGACATGTCCACCTTACGATTAAATAAATGATAATAAAGCTCCCTTGAGCTATAATATTTAAAAAGTGGCGCTATTGTGTGCCGCTATGAGGAAGTTCGGGCCTACGGGAAATCTTATAGAGAAAAATGTATTTTTACGCGTGGTAAAAATTAGAGCATTCAATTATACGGCAAAGTTTCTTGAAAATGTATAAAAAAACGGACCACTTTGACGTCACTAGTTCTTCCGAATCAACCAATGATAAGAGAGATGTGGTAGATTTCCGGTTTACGGTGAGTCAACTGACCAATCCGCAGAACTCATCGAGAAGAAGGGGAAGAGAATTTAAGACGTCACACGCGAAGTAATTTCAAAAGCACACTGAACTTCCTCATTATTTGAAGCGTGATTTAATTTAATATGCTTGTGTTTCTTTTTGAAATATTTGTATATTTATTTTTTCATGAAGATCATGCCTTATAATACATGCACCTAAGTATTATGTTTTAAAATCTGTCCAAATGGCCAATTTTACTGTTTTTTTTGACAAATATTTGAAAAAATAGATTGTAACAAATGAAAACATAAATATTAATTTGCCTATATACAAATGGTATTCATTTGCGCGTCAGTGAATCTTGGTACAGACCCGAGGTCAGAGAATTGTTAGCCATGCTGCCACATTTTCATTAACATTTTCTTTTCTTTTCTATCTAATTAAAAGATAAGCATAAATAATCCTTGTTTTTATTTAAACAAATTAATAATAATTTTATGATTGTAACCTCAAATTTAAGCAAAGGCGATTAAATAGCATAAACTGGCTGCAAATATCTACTTAAATGATAATTAATTGTAATGACATTCTTATTTTATAACACTGGCGCCAGATGCGAGAACAGTTTTACATTTGTGTAAATCAATTAATGTAGAAAACGGTAACATTAATAAAAAATCAAAATCGAATAAAAAACCTGAGCAATGGAATCACACTCGTAACGGTGTGATCACAGCAAATAACGCGAGGATGAATGGCGCCTCCAAACCAGAACCAACCAGCTAAGGGAAGGTAGCCCCGACAGATAAATCCACCAGAGAAGGCAACGGGAAACCACTCTGGTCATCTTTTCCCAGGAATCACTATGGCGAGTACATCCAATAAGCAGTTGTCCTGGCTGCGGAGTATTAGATGAGCCGAGATGCTTTGGCCGGAGTGATCGCCAACGGGGGGGGGGGACCTGACAAGGCACCACAAGAAGAATAACAAAAATCTTTTTTTAAAGTGGATTTTCAATGTTTATTAATGAAATAGAGAGTAATAAAAAATTAGATAAAATATATTTTTCATCAAGCCTTTAGGTATCCGAACCTGATGCCGTTTATCTCAATCATGTATTACAGGAAGGTACGATGGTCATGGAGCATGGATTAAAAACACTGGTTTATAAACATATGTTTTCATTTGATCTAATCATGTACAGGTCGATTATCTAGTGCTAGCACATTCGCAAAACTTACACAAAAACATTCTTAATGCACCGAATATTGATTTAAAAAACTTTCATATTCAATTTAATTTGATCATCCTAACTACTAACATGCACAACAATAATAAAATGTATACACTAAATAAGAGTACGCATTGTTTTTTATTTATATTATTTAATTGTGACTATAATTTATTGATATACATTTATAAAAACTTATTACTACTACGAGACTTCATTAATAACCTAATAAAATTATATTCGATTGTATTAAATTGCATCTATCTTAAATTAAATTGTTTTAAAATTAATCTTATTTAAATTCTAATAAACTGCTTTAATAACATATAATGAAAACTAAATTTTGGTCTATACACAAGTTTTAATTTTTCTTTTGCGACTATTGGAGTTCACATATAATTGGTGAAAGATGTTTAGTGTTATTATTTTTTATTTTATAAATTGTATTTATATTGCGATATCTTTTACTGTCTGTGAACTGAAAATAAATAAATGTGTTATGATTTTTTAAAAATCCTTTCAGGATTAGAGAGCAAAAGAAAAACAACAATCAATTTAGAAAGTTTCGTATTTTTATTTAATGACATGTCGCTCCCAAAAAAAATCTGTGGAAAATGGCGGCAGAAAAATTGAAAATGATGAACATAAAATATTATTGTTTATTAAAAATGAACTTGTGTAAAAATAAATTAATAAATGTATTACATTTTCTCAACCAATTGTATTTTTTTTCATATAAGTAGGTACACAATCTTCTAATCCAACACTGATTTTTTTTAAATTATAGGACATTGGGTTAAAATTTAATATAACCTTTTTAAAATCAACATCTAGTATATTTTTAATGCGTTTGTGTAAGTTTTGCGAACGCGACAGCTTTAGTTAATCGATAAGTATCTCGAAATAAAACCAATTATGTGATTTTCCTGCGTCATATTTGTTCCCTGTTTTAAAATGGTTTGAGTCTTCGCTAACGCTAGTTTTCTTCACAGGCAAAACACCTAACGAGTCCCAGAGGGCGCGCGCGCCCGCGTTCACATTTGGCGGGAAGTATACAAGTCACGACAAGGAGCAAGGTCCGGGGCCTGCTTCCTACAACACCGAAGGTATGACAGCTAAAGGTGAGTCTAACTGCATTAACATCTAATTTTATCAAATTTGTAATATTATATTAATACAAGAAACAGTGGAAGTCCTCTATGATGTGATATAAGCGCCTCTGTACTCTGAATTAATGTCGCTTCTAGCGCCAACACTAAGGTGCGGCAGCGACGATAACTGTTAGTTGTAAACTTTGGACTTCAGAGTGAAAAAAGTTACTTCCAAAATATTAAAGTTTTGTTTTATAATGTTATTTTCCTCGTCACTACGAGTCACTGTCACATTGGTTAATGCGTTTTACTACACGCAAAGGGTTTTCGGTTCACTACCCGTAAAGTTCAACATGGGCTTTTTTATTATTACTATAATTCATAATCTCGGAAGTGGCATCTGAAACATAATACTGAGAACTTAAACAAAATTAATCAATTTATATATCCAATGCAGTGCCCTATGCACCATTATTTAAAATTGCTGTAAAAATATGAGATAAATGATCATTTCCAAATCTGTCTCGCCATCTGTTGTTTTTTAACGGAATTTAAATTATGTCGTATTTATTTTTATCTGTCTTCATATTCTTGCGGCCAGTACGAAAAGCCACCATTAAATAAAGTCCCGGGTTCGATTACCGTCGCTTTTAATTATTTATTTAAAACACGGAATTCGCAATTACATTAAATTTATTTTTTTTTGTCCGGACTCAATAGAAAATTCCGTGTTAAGTCGGGATTAAATATTAAAAATCAACTTAACCCAAACGTGTCCATCGTCATCATCATACCATGTCCGCTCTCTAGTTGGAGCATATGGTGTCCAAAAAGTGAATCCAGGCATCTCTATCAGCAGCTACCTCCTGTGCATCCTCCCGAGTCAGGTTCGCGTCCCGTAGTTTCTGACATGAACTGCCGACGAACAGTCAGCAGCGGACTTCCAGGACGTCGAAAACTTGATGTCTTGTAAAGTAGACAAGCGCGGTTAAGGCTCTCGGGAGGCAACCGCAGTGTATGGCTTAGCCAACCATATCACCTCCGCTCGGTGACGGTTAGGTTGTCTGCGTCTGTTCTCATATTTCTACGGACCTCACAAAATTATGTTAATTAACGTTTTAAACATGGACTTCTCCCAATCAATAGATTATATTATCTATTTTTCAACCATAATCTTACAAATGTCGCTTATGTCGCGTGACACAGAACGCTTTCACACAAAACCTGATAATAGTACGTTTCCTGTATTAATATGTATTATATTCATTTGATTTTATATCTTTAATATAATCGGCAATCTTTTGCTTTAATTATGTAGGGTGCAACATTACTAAGGTGGAAGGTTGTATCGATGGATGGCTAAGTAAGCACCTAACTATTGCACACCTAATTAAAACTGCTAACTTGTTATAAATGCATCTTGATAAATTTGTAATGCATTGCTAGATATAAAAAAAGATAATTCTAATACTGTATTTATGAATAACTAACGATTGCAATATAGATTGGAGATAAACTTTACATCATGGACTACGTAAAATATATTTTTTTAACATTATTTAACAAATACATGGATAAATAAACTTTTACTTTCATGTCAGCCATTATAGTTTCAAATAAGTTAATAATTCATAATTTTGTTGTAAAAATTAATCAATATTTTTTTTTTCTTGGTGGCTCCAAATAGCTTTAAACAGCTATTTATAATTTCATAATTTAAATCAAATACTTATATTTAGAAGGATCAAACATCAATGAGAGAAAAACAAAGTAGTTTTAAGTTTTTCATCGCAAATTTGTAGATATTTAAATTTTGCACAATACTTTTAAATATCTTATTTTGTCGTTTAATGGAAAAAAGTATGTATTAGAATACAAATAGATTATAATTACCACTGAGATTTCACACAATTTCATATTTTTTTTAAATACAACCGATAAACAGCAATCAATGTATTGTCTTTGAAAAAAAAACTTCAGTACAGTTTAATTACCTCTAAGCTAGTTTTTTGACCTCACGTGGTGCATGCTAATTTTCTCCTTTCCCGTTTGACCAAATTTGTGTTTAATAATAAGCTAATGAGTCAGAAATTGATTTACTAAGGCACGGTCGAAACTTCTTGAATATTCTGTGCAATATATTGGCAACCTTCGTAAAGTTGATGTTGTTGGTTGAGCGTCGGACGTAGGTGTGAAATAGTCGCTTGTCCATATCAGGCAACCGGCGGATTATGCTGGGTAGGACCGAGTCCACCCACGGCACCTTCTATCTCCCGGCAAACGTCACTAGAGACATATGGCGGGACAAGTCCTAATTGGAAGACGCTGAGACGATAAATTTACTGAATAAACTTAGAATAAATCACCAAGAAGAAGTTTTGTAGGTAAATCAGATAATACTAATTACATAATTACATAGCCAAATGAAAAAATTCTATAAATGTATCGATTTTGACATTCACCCAACTTTTTTATAAATGCAACATCCTTTTATTACCAGAAAAGTAACAAGAAACAGTTTTATCTGAGCTTGTAGAAACAATGTAAATATGGCTATTATTGCAAACACAATATTCATAACATTAACCATGGTGCAAGTTAAACGTTAAATAGTTAATACACAAATAACAAAGAGTAATTCTAACATTAACTTTGACATAAAAGCAAATAAGCAAACTAGTGTTATGCCCTCAAGAGTTTCAAAGTAGCTTAGCGGAAGAAAACATGGAGTAAAGGTCAAGGAAACCTTAAGGTCTCAAAGTATAAGAGCTTTGACCAAATAAGGTAAAGATATTATATAGTAAATTCAGCGTCGAGGTTGATTTTGCGCTATACGAAATCGTAAATAGTCCCTCAACCACCACCGACTGTGAACCCGGAGATGGAAAAATCGTGGGTTAGTGTTTAGTAGGATTTTACTTATAGTTTTGGAGGGCAGGTAAGGCGACTGGTACCAGCGCTTCTCTGCATGCGCGCCCTCGCTCTCCCAAGTCCGCCCCGACACCGGCTCCAGGAGACTATGAAGCCCACGCAGCAGTTAAGGTTGTGAAAGAAGCAGCGCCTAAATATACCTTCGGGATCAAGCCACCCTCGAAACCCGCCGCGGCACAATCACCCGGTATGGTTCAGTTTCTGTTTTGTATCACTTTTGCCTGTAGCATGGATGTGTTTGAAACAAATATGCATCTTTTGCTCCAAAATGTTTCGTCCAACACTTTTCTCTTTTGCCACCGGTACGTTTGATGATGTTAATTGCTTATACCTGCAATATTTTCGTGCTTTTTTTATGGTGTGTTATAATGTCATAAAAGAAATAGTCTTACATTATGGCCCTTTTATTTAAAATGTTTGTTAGATGTACTAAAAATGCATGTTTCTTATTCGTGAACTTACGATACTGATAATATTATACTAGTTCAATGATATTTTTTCCAATTTAGGATACGGTAGTATCTCCACCGTAGAGAAGTGATTACTTTGGAAGTGAGATTTGTCTTATTTCACATTTGTCAAGTAACGTAGTGTTGAGTCTTGGGAAAGCCAATTTGCTGCGATGCGAGATTTTTATATACAATACCGTATTGCACCCCACTTTTGAATCTGTCTAATATATCTTACATACGGATGTGTGGAAAATGTATACATAAATATTATAGTACATATGTTCAATAAATAAATAAAACTTGTAATAAAAGGAGGGACTGATAGGTTTAATCTTTGCCCATTATTTAAAATTGCAAAAACAAGACTTGCCTTATTTATGGTTCACCGCCATGTTTTATTGTATAGAAATTGTCTTAAATTACATGACGAGGAAATAAATCTAAGGTCATTAAAACTTCCCACTGATAGATGAAAAAATTGTATCGCTAATATTATGGGCCCACACTTGATTCAGCAATCAAATCATCAACCATAATCAATCTTCGTAGGTTTCGAATAATTATTGGAAATAAGATAGTTATTAAAGAGAAAGCTATTTTTTCTAATCTTAGTTTAAGAGGTGATGGGTATATAAAGTATTAATTTCAGAATCATGCATGCCTATGTGCGTAAACTGAATAAATATAACTTTTAACAAGCCCAACATTATAAATACATGAAAACACGTTCATTTGTGATTTAAAAATGATATGTCCTTAGGTCAATAATTTATTTTACTATTCGCATCGTGTCGGCGCAGAAAAAACTTCCCTTTAAACACAAAAAATCACAGTGGCTTGCGTTCTACGAGTATAATAGGCTACGAGTATATAAGCCGGTTGGAATGACAGCATAAAATTTAGCACTCTTTTGGGTAATTGATGGGACTGAGGTGATTTCAACATCGACTACAAGCCAACTGCAAAATTATTTATAACACTTTTTTTTTTTTTTAACACCGCAGTTCGCCTTTTATTGTACACTGTAATCATTAAATATACCAACTACATTAAATGCTAAATTATATATACCTACTACATTGGTACGCGAAATGATAAAATTAAAATAAAACAAATTTTGTTCAAAATTATACATAATGAAAACCAACAATAAAAGTGGAGAAAAAAATAAAATAGAAAACGAAAATTTAGATGAGAAACAAAATACACTTATATATTAAGAGGAAACTAAAAATAATTAACGTTAATTTAATGTAAAAAGTGAGATTCAAGACGTTTTTTGATTTGTGAATCATTCGTGTTAAAAATATCAACAATTTTCTTACATTTATTGGCAATAATTGCCAACCTTATTAATAACGTTATTGTAATTGACGTTGGTTCGGCAGTTTTCTCCCAGAAATGACATTTGTTGCCTTGTACATCTTTGTGGCACATGAAACCTTGTTAATTGTACAATTTCTAGATTGTTTAGAGATATGACTATTTTATACAGTAACATGAAACTTGTGTGAAGGAAATTGTCTTGTGAGATTTATTACTAACATAAAAAGTAGAACGTTATTTTTCCTAATGCCTACCCTTGCACACGACTGGTAAAAAAGGAATTAATTTTTTAATCAATTTTGCCATAATTCTATTCAATATTTTAATTTTAATTGATATACATACGAGTATGCGTAGTAAAAATAATGAAAATTAAAAGACATAACATTTAAGTAATTTTAAAAAGAAAAGTATTTGTGAAATAGAACTCTAGTTCAAAAACACATGTCCAGAGTTCTAACTCTGGACAAGTGTTTTTGACTCGATAGCTACTCTCAGGTTAAATCCTGAAAACAAAAATTGAGTGGAGTTAAGTCCGCCTCTTAGTGGTTTGGTTGTGGTGTATTTGAGGATATTAGAAGCAAATTTAGAAATCTCCACCAAAAACGGAAAATTAGTTATTGATGTCAAAATAAACAATACATAAAAACCTAACTACCTAATAATAGCGTAAATCAAAACCGTGTCTAAATCTTTCAAAACCAGATTTCAATTATGCTACTTGACACCGCAAACTTAGCATTCTGCATTGAGGTGAAGTATAATTAAAAATATCACAATTCCTTTTTTCAGTTTTTCGCAAATATTTTAGTAAATCCTTCAATGGAGATTTCTGAGATTGCTTCTAATACCCTATTTTTTTTCAACTTCCTTCCATAGTCTCTAAGATAGGGGGCGTAGTGGTGATTTCCTTTAAAAAAGAAAGTGATGACGTCGATGGATTAATTTGGCATATTTCAGCGCCGAATGTTTACCACGTCGGAAACTGCAACGGGTCAGGAGTAGGAGGAGGATCTCCAGCCTACAGCATGAGCGGCAGGGCCCGGGAGGTGGCTCTACCGGGGGCCTTGCTCCCCGGGCCGGGCACGTACGAGGGCCATAAGCTGGAGGCCGTGGGGCGTCGCCCGCCGTCCTACACCATGGCCGCGCGCCCCAAGCGGACGGACGATACGCAGACCCCCGGGCCAGGGAACTACTCCCCCGAGAAGGTAGAAAACCTGATAGTTTTAACATGTCGAATAGACAAATAATGGCATAGTCTTCATTATTCTCCTAGTGGTGCATAATGTTCCATTATGCATGAAACTTCATTAATTCTAATGAATAGTTAAGTGCACAATCATCATCATCATTTTTTATCCGCACAACTAGATGCTAATAAAAAATGTATTTAAATAAGAATTTTTCTTTCTGTTTCCAAGCGGATAAAGAATACAGTTCTGTGTGCGAAATAGAACAAGACAAGTGTTTTCGACTTGATGGCTGCTCTTAGCTAAAAATTCTGAATAAGAAAATCGAGTAGAGATAAGTCCATCTCGTCGTGAAGTGGTTGACTCGTTCGCCTACCATTCTTGAGTTCATGGGTTCGATTCCTGACAGGGTTGAAATGAAAAACGGATTTCTAAGACTTTTTGAACGGTATTCGTTCATTGTTCCTGGACTGGCGCCTGTAGCGTAAGACTAATCACCTTACCTTCATGTAACAGATTATCGAATTACGCTGCATTTGATTTATCAATGCAATGCCTTACACACCACTGGATGCGGAAAGGGGAATGATGATGATGATTTGCATATGATTTTGCTGGAGTTATATTTACATTGGTTTGGAAACCCTCAAAAACTTACTAAAATAATACTCGTAACTAAACGTAAAATAAAATTTTAGTTGCGTGAAATAAATGGTTTTATTTTTATATGAAAATCCGTGAATTTTTCACAAGTCAGGTCGGATATAAAGAACTGGTGGCTTCCAAATAGATATTCAAGAGTTTTATGATATTTTTGTTAGAAAATTAGCTTATTTATCATGTCCAATCAATTTCATTCCAGTCGCTAAAGAATTCACTTTCCTCTTTGCCGCAATCTAACAAAGTGCTTATTCTTACGTTCTTCTTTCTGCGCATAAATAATAGGGCTACCAGAGTACACAAAGCTCCTTGGGGCAGCTTTTCTCGTTCGGCACCTCGCAATTTTTCTTAAATGTTGGCACCACCAAGGGGACTGGTATATGTTTTGCGGTATTTTAAGGAAAAACTACCCAAACACATCTTTAACGATTTTTGATTTATTTCTATATCTGCATGCAAAATGGTATTTATGTTTCTTATAAGCTGAACCATATTTACACTTAATTAATTAAATTAATATTTCACCATAATTAATTTTCTTTATCTTGCCTATCTTCATCCCCACATCAAAACAAAATTACAACATCATTTGGTATAATTATGCTGATTTTTTCAATCATGCTGCAGTTTAATTAAGTAATTATGGCTAAACATCCTAACCTAACTTAACCACTATATTAAATGACTTATTACTAATGAGTAGACATTTCGACTAAACTTGCATGAATTAATATTTGCTAACAATACTTGCTTCAGGTGTATGTGAACCAGAGAGCTTCTCCTGCCCATACCTTTGGTATTAAACACTCTTCTTTTCTTGGAACTCAGCTTTCTGATCTGACCACTGAGGCAGATCTATACTAGCTTTGCTATATTCTTCCCAGGTTAGTGAAAAACCTAGAACTGTACTTCATTTTGCATTAAAAATACTTTTGGCTTTTATTTTAAATTTAAATTTCATCATTACATTTTTCAGCTCAAAACTGCTGCGATTATTGGAATCATCTTTATAACTACTACTAACATCAGTTTCTTCTTCCATCTCACCTCTGCTGTCTGCTTTGGTTTACGAAGAATGTGCTTTAAATTTTACTAGTGGTATTCAAAACTTTGTGATTGTGCATCAAATACTAATACTGCCATTTCCTTATTAGTATAGGTGTTTGTGATAATGTTACTGTACTTAATAAATTGATATTGCAAAATGTATCATAATCAAATTGCCTTGTTCTTTGTTGTTGTTTTTACATTATAATCAAATGTATAGTACCATAACAAAATGTACAAAGTATAATATTTATCCCATAGATATTATTATTTGTAGTTGTAAAATAAGATACCTGATATATTGTTTAATTAGCATTTATAAAATATAAAACATAAAATAAAATAATGTTTTTTTTTTTCAAAAGGCTGATAAATTAATGCTCGACCACGCACCAAAGTATTCCTTTGCCTGCAAGCTTTCTTCGGAAAAACCTCTCGATACCCCAGCACCTAACGCATACAATCATGACAAGGCTGATAAGGCTATTCTGGAAAGTTCTCCAGCGTATTCATTCAGGATCAAAGGACAGGATCATAGGCCTGATAATACTCCAGGTCCTAACGTTTATGCACCAGAAAAATCTGATAAAATTTTAGATCATGCGCCAATGTACTCCTTTGGCATTAAAACTCCCCACGAGAAACCTTTTGATACACCAGCACCGAATGCGTATAATCACGATAGAGCAGATAAAGCTATCCTAGATAGCTCTCCAGCATATTCGTTTAGGATTAAAGGACAAGATCATAAGCCTGATATCACACCAGGACCTAATGTGTACGCACCAGAAAAATCTGATAAAATGCTAGATCATGCTCCAATGTACTCGTTTGGCATAAAAGCTCCTCATGAGAAACCAATCGATACCCCAGCTCCTAACGCATATAATCACGATAGGGCTGACAAAGCTGTTTTGGAAAGCTCTCCTGCATATTCATTCAGAATACGAGGACAAGATCATAGACCTGATAATACACCGGGTCCTAATGTTTACGCTCCCGAAAAATCTGATAAAATGTTGGATCATGCTCCAATGTATTCATTCGGTATTAAATCTCCTCACGAAAAACCATTAGATACACCTGCTCCCAACGCGTATAACCATGATAGAGCTGATAAAGCTATTTTAGAAAGCTCTCCTGCATATTCCTTTAGAATAAAGGGACAAGACCATAAACCAGATAACATTCCTGGTCCAAATGCCTATGCACTCGAAGGATTAGATTCAGCTCCAAAATACTCATTTGGAATAAAAGCTCCCCATGAAAAACCTTTGGATACACCTGGTCCTAATGCTTACCAACCGGAAAAAGCGGATAAAGTAATGCTGGAAAGCTCTCCGGCTTACACAATGAGACCCAAAGGCTATGAAGGAAAGCCAAATGAAAATCCTGGTCCTAATGTATATGATCCACACGCGATAGATAATACACCAAAATATTCATTTGGTTTGAAGTTAGCCGAAGAAAAACCATTCAACACTCCTGGACCGAATGCGTATTGCCCACAAAAATCTGATAAAGTTATATTGGAAAGCTCACCGGCGTATACAATGAGGCCCAAAGGACTAGATGGAAAACCGAATGAAAATCCCGGCCCTAATGTATATGATCCAAATGCATTAGATAACACACCAAAATATTCATTCGGATTAAAACTGGCAGATGAAAAACCATTTAATACGCCTGGACCTAATGCGTATTGTCCTGAAAAATCAGACAAAGTTATACTAGAAAGTTCGCCAGCATACACAATGAGGCCAAAAGGGCTAGATGGAAAACCAAATGAAAATCCCGGTCCCAATGTATATGATCCAAATGCATTAGATAACACACCAAAATACTCATTCGGAATAAAACTGGCAGATGAAAAACCATTTAATACGCCTGGACCTAATGCGTATTGTCCTGAAAAATCAGACAAAGTTATATTGGAAAGCTCACCGGCATACACAATGAGGCCTAAAGGACTAGATGGAAAACCAAATGAAAATCCCGGCCCTAATGTATATGATCCAAATGCATTAGATAACACACCAAAATACTCATTCGGTATAAAACTGGCAGATGAAAAACCGTTTAACACGCCTGGACCTAATGCGTATTGTCCTGAAAAATCAGATAAGGTTATATTGGAAAGTTCACCTGCTTACACAATGAGACCAAAAGGACTAGACGGAAAACCAAACGAAAATCCTGGACCCAATGTATATGATCCAGCAACATTGGATAATACTCCCAAATACTCTTTCGGTATAAAATTAGCGGATGAAAAACCGATTAATACACCTGGACCTAACGCATACAATCCAGAAAAAGCTGACAATGCAACTATGGATGGTACGCCAAAATACACATTCGGAATAAAATGTTTCCCAGAACAGGCTTTCAACACTCCAGGTAAAATATTTTTAAATAATTATTTCCTATTGAGATTTTGATAAATTGGTATAACTAATTACATGTTAATATATTTCAGCACCCAATGTATATACAATGCCATCCGTTTTGAATACTCCCTTGTACACAATATCAGGACGGCATAAGCTCCCAGTTGACGATAGAATCGCAGTACCAGGACCAGGAAACTATTCCCCTGAAAAGTTCGTCCTCACATTCTCTCCAAAACATTCCTTTGGCCTCAAAATTCAAACTGAAAAATTCTCCGACACACCTGGTAAGTCTGAGATTTTTCAAATGCCTTAATTACTTCTTAGATTTCTAACAAAAATAAAACTTAATGTTTAAATAAGGAAATTATTACAGAATAGGCACATAATATCACAGATACATATTCTTCTGCATCAAAAATGCTGAGTAGGTACGGCATTAAATATGGACTGAGGACCAACCGTTTACAAAGTCTTAGAATCAAATATATAGAATAATAATAATAACAATTTATAAAATAGTTATTATTGCTGTTATAAAAAAGAAAAGTAGATGTTTTTTTAGCCGTAAAAATAAATAAAACACTGACTAAATCATATACAAATAGTTTAACGTGTTTTTGAATTACAGCTCCAAACGTATACCGCATTCCATCCGTACTCGACACCCCCATGTATACAATGTCTGGGAGGTTCAAGGTGCCAGATGATGACAGGGTAAAGGTGCCAGCGCCAGGAACTTACTCTCCTGAAAAGGTTATTTTATATGATTTACAGATTGGATTTTTTTTTTAAAGTTGAGCATAATTAAAACTTTTATTAAAAAATACTTTATTTTTTAATATTAAATTGCAGGTTGTTCTTGACACCCCTCCTGCGCACAGCTTTGGAATTCGTCATTCGCCTTATGTTAGCCAATTGAGAGCGGATCAGACCATTGTGGAAAATCAAGTTTATCAAGCTAACAAGACGCATGTGCAATCTCAAACACAAGTACACCAAGTCCGCTCAACAACGACAACGCACGAAACGGAACCAACTAGAATAACAACAGTTGAAACCATCCAAAAACCTGAAATTAACCGCCTTCCAGCTCCAGTAGATAACACTGAAATTAGGACAATAACTCGACCAGTTACCCCTACACAAATAGTAAACGGTAGTAATACATCTGAAAGAAATACAAGATCCGAAACGGTAACAAGATACGTTGAGCCCAGTCAGAGCAACAGCGTAAATACTCAAGTCACTACACGTGTACAACAAGTACAGCCCAGCGACGCAACTGTCACACGAAGCGTAGAAAAATACACCACCGAAAATCGGCCAACCGGCAACGGTGTTGCGAAAACTTCCACCACTTACGAAATACAACCTTCTATGAATGGAGCAACTACCAAAACAACGAGAACTTACACCACGGAAGTTCAGCCATCGCAGAAAAACGTTATTCGTACAGTGAAAACTTACGTTGTTTCCCCAACGCAGACACAAACTGTGCGAACGGAGACGTTTGTTCAACCCACTAAAGTGACGAGGACTTCCACGTCTTCTCAATCCACGCAACAGAGCGTCAAGGCGCAGCAGGCCCAAGTTAGATCACAAGCGACAGTACAGAAACAGTCCCAAAATGGAACCGTCACTGTACAAAAATACATATGTGCATCATAAAAAAATGCACAGGATATTCAAACGACAAAAAACTTTTATATTTTTAGCATTGTTTAACCTGAAAACTATGTAACACCCTAATAAAAATAAATATTTTCGCCAATCTTCCTTCGAAAGTACCGATTTCAGAAAAATCACGACTGAAGTAAAATTCCTATTCCGCGGTTTCAATTCCATAACTTTAAGGATTTGTAGACGTTACTTGCGACTAACCCACACAGGTTCTTTAGAGTTCTTCAGAACTGACCCAAAAACGAAGGCGGAACCCCTTCTTAACAAAAGCCTGTCTAACATCTAACAAACATTTTGTGAGTAAAAATATATAAAATGCTAAAAAAATTCTGCATGACATAAATTTAGTCACCTGCGATCATTTTGTTTAAGTTCACCTATCATTTACAAATTAAGTCCATCAATCGATATGTAAAATAAAATTGAAAATCACATCTATTGTTACATAATTTTTACATAAAATTTTATACGAAATGTGACGATTATTTTGTTACTAATAAAAGCTTTGAAAAACATATAGTTCTTTTGTTTTATTGGTATTTTATGGGTATTAATATAATAGATTTTTAAAGGTATTTCTGATTTTTAATGAGGTGCAAAATAAGAATTTTTGAATTATTCATTTATTACAAAGGTATAATTTTTTAAAATATTTTATAGTGATAAACTTTTATCAAATCATTTTCTAGATGACAAAAGGTAAATGTTAATTATTTTCTGGAAATTCCGTTAGATGTCGCTTAAATTGAGGAAAGTCTTGTCTTGGTGTCCCTTATCTTTGGCAATTCTTCTTTTATTATTTTTAAATGCTTTAAACTGTTCTTATATTGTAATATTTATCCCTATAAATTGTATAAATGGACACTGTCCGTAAATAACTTCATAATTATTTTTTTGAAATTAGTCTTTGGATATATTATTAACACATTTTCTAATATATCATGGATTTTTTTTATGTCTGTTAATAAAAACCACAAGGAACTGCAAGTTTTGTAAAAAAAGGTTTCTTAATTATGATTTCTTAATATTATTATCACCAACGAGAACCCAAGTGTGTTTTTTTTAAATCAGATAGAAAAAAATGTCTTTCGAGTTTCGGGTATTTTTTCTCAATAAAAAAGATGCTCATATGTTTTTATTTAAAGGGAACAAACACAATAAATTTTTTTAAATAGAGAAAATTTCAACATAACCTCCAATTATGGGAGCGTGGTTAAAAATCAGTATTTTTGCAATCATAAGATATCAATGAAAGAAAAAACTTAGAAATCATTTGTTTCATAAAATTGAGTACATATTACAGCTTGATGATCCGGAAATACTCATTTCCCACATTCTTTACCTATTTTGTTTGCTCGCCATTTTGTTTACCTAAAATAAAAATTCATTATGCGATTAACCAAAAACTATTTAAGACACCATGTAATTCAACATTTTATTTATTTAAAAACAACCTACCGAAGTAAAAAAAACAAGTACTCACTCTGAACAAAAATACAACTAATGTAATGCTTGCATGGACTATTATAATACTCGCAGAAGTCCATCGCCAAATTTAACATTCTTTCGCTCACACTCAGCGTCTGCGTGGCACTTATCTTAAGGTACACTTTTATCATTGAAGAATATGCGGACGCTTAATTCGCAAAATTCTACAAGTAAAAAAATAGATGGATTACTATAGTAGTCTGTGGTAATACTTTAGCGTTAACATATTATTTAGTAAAATTTCAGTAAGGCTCTGTTCAAATTGGACATTCGTTATTAATAAATATGACTGCAAACCGTAATAATGTTATGTGCCGTGTAAGGTGTTGAGGGGCACTTTGTATTGAGTAATTGAATCGCCCTCCAGTAGTCAATAAAAGGCAGCTTCGAAGATGGTATTGTTTTATTTAGTTCACTTTTGAGAGTGTCCAACTACACTCATTGGGTTTACTGTACTTATAATTTAATAATATTCAAGTTTATATTTAATAATAAATTGTCGTAGTCACGACGTACTAAGTTAGGAATCTAATTTCAATGTGTCCTCCTGGAACCAATGTACTGGGTTATAAAGTGTACATTTTCAGTAAATGGAGGGGATTATAATAGGTTAATTTATGAAAGGTTCAGTTTGGAGCATCGCAAGGTGCATCTAAATAGTCAATCCTTAAAAAGACAATATTGTCCCCTGGGACATCCGCCCCTTGCAGGTGAGAGCATTAAGATAGGTAAATTATTAGACGCGTATAGACTCTAGATATAAATCGTCAAATGGGTAGAGACTACGACTAATAAATAACCATTGGCTAAAATAAAATGTCAAGTCAAAGATCAAAAATAAAATAGTTACGATACCATATAAGTTATTAAGGTGTGGGAGATGGAAATTATCTAACAAGGGTTTAAGCTTGTTTTGAATATAACAAAAGGCAAAAGGTTGGCACTTAACAATAAAGTCAATATTTCAACCATCAATTCGTCAATTAACCTCAACGCTGACCTAATTTTCTGCAAGCGTAATCCCATAGACATTATATTTATTATTATAATCGAGAAATAACAATAATTATTTATTCCGTTTTGTTGGTTCCAATGTTTACTGAATCTCATAAACTTTTAGTTAGAATAAATATTCATATGTTTGCTTCATATCATTCGTAAAGATAAACTGCTTCCTGTAGATAACTCGGATACCTAAACCACAGAAATGTAAGTAACATTGACCAATAAACGCTTTGTTAAAAATCGTTAACTCGAATTTTTATTCAGTTGCAAAAACAAAGATTTATGTCAACAACACATTGAATAAATACTAGTAGCAGTATGTTCAATCCAAATCTATCGCAGACAAGTATTTAGTTTTTATCCTCTTTTGCCTCTTATTCTTGGAGAAGGAACCGGGTTGTGGTCTCGTGGCTAGTGTTGCGGATTCACAGATCACAGGTCCGAGGTTCGAATCCAACTCTACTACAACTTGGTTCTCATTTTTCAATAGTCAGTTATTTACCACTCATCGCAAATAGCCCTCAATTTTTTTATATTTGAATAAATCAACGTCTGTCTCGTGGTCAAATAGTCGGCCCGTTTGCCTACTTGTGAAATGTCTCGGCTTTAATTACCGACATGAATAACATGATATACATAAATATTTTATAATAATAAATATTTTTTACATTACAATATTTTTTGTAAAGAAAGACTTCGAAACTCCAGTGCCTTATTTCAAAAAATATTTATGTCCATCCTACCGGGGAATCGTACCGAAGACCTAAGGCATGGCAGACAACCACGGTGTCGACTCATCTCAATGAGAGATTAAGTCGAATACACTCCTTCGGGGTTCTGGTTAAATTTCAAACGCACGAATATATGTGCTCTTCATCCCGTCCGGATATGCTAAATATTGTTATGTATAAATAAATATTATTATATGTTGTGGATACCAATCCGTTATCAGGTTTAGCAAGTATGCAGATACTGCTTCCCGATTTGTTTCCACATCTACTAGAAGATACGCCTACATAATATAACAACACATCGTAAATAGTGGAAAATTTCATTGCGGTCAAAATAAAATCTTGTTATTTTCATCTAAATCTGGATTTCTGAATCAACAATGCAATAATCAACTTATCAATATAGAATTTTCATTTTATGATTTCAAAAATGACATATTTGGTCAAAAATAAACAATATATAAAGCAAACGAAGAAAAATATACACATAATATTATAGCACAGCAACTTCACATAAATAATATGCATATATTTTGCAAAATTAAAAAGTAAAGTAACATACATGTAGATGGATAAAAAAATACACAAAATAAAATGTATTTAATTAATTTTCAACTAAAATAAAAGACATATTACAACATAGATGAAGAACATTTTAGAGAAGGTAATATAGAAGTCTAGGCATCTACAGGGCTTATGACCTGACATTAACTGGTTTAAGTGGCCACTTTACACACTGCGTAACATTCATCATTCTGCCCATATTTGAACATCTATATTCCTTCAATTCTTTCATCTGTTGATGTTTGTGAAGTTAAAGAGCTGAAACCTTTATGTATACGGGTAAGATTCACCTAATTGAAATATTTCCCCTACACACTAGGCGACGCGCGACGCCTGAATTTTTTTTTTCTATTTCTATACTTCTTCATGGATCGGGTGGATTTATCAACAATATTTTGAGTTTGTCCAAATTTTTGTAGACAAGGACTGGTAGGCAACAATGAAATATAAACGTAAAACCACCGTATAAATCAATAGTTCATGTCGGCCGTGCCGGGAATCGAAGCCGGAATCGATTTTGAAGTGTGGTGAAGGTGTGGTTGGTGGTGTGGTGAGCATGACGAATGCGCCCACCACTACTTTACTAGGGTGACTCGATTAAAAAAACTCTAAGCCATCTTGTCAAAAACACTCATCCAGGGTTCTAATTCCATTTACAACACATAACTGTATTCTTTATCCGCCCGAACACGGACAAATTTATATTACGTTATTGATGAAAAAATAGCATAGAAATCGACATTGCGTAGGCGTTCGATTGTACAGAACAACCTACAATTACCACCCCCTATGTTAACTGATACGGATTGTCTGTAAGGGTGTGACGTGTGTGATACCGCACCCCTGTACGAATATAATCATGATTCTTTCCTTGCGTCATCAGACCAAAGAAAGATGTGTTTTTGAGAAATTATTATAAACATGTATATTTCTTTTAAATTATTATTTATAATAAGTACAGAGTTTTTAATAAGTTTACTTCTGAACTACAAGACGCTGACAACAGGATTTGACCGCTGACAAAGAGACCTGGAGAGTTTGTGGATGCTGTTTGCACCTCTAATAAAATGGACGTGGATTTCGTAATAAAGTATTTATTAACGATTTATACAAAAAAAAAACATAAATTTATTATTTCAACAGCATATGCCCTTAAAAAAACATAAAAACATAATACTAAATAAATAAATATGATTAATGGGCAAAGAAAACATATTTCACTTTCATAAAACAATAAAAAAAATAACCAACATAAGTTTAAAATATTACTACATTTAAAAATAAATAAAAAGAAACAAACGATCATGAAAGTAAAAAATATATTGAATGTTTACAGGAAAGGGATAAATAAGGTCTATTATATTCTTGTGGGGGGGGGGTCTCAGCATTTGCAGCCATCGCTCGAACAGGAGTGAGTGGATCCATTCTGCGGTGTCATGGAGAAGCGTATTGTTGGAGCATTTAAGGCGTCATATACTTCAAGTTCTTTTGGGAACCAGGGCCGCGATTATAAAGACGAGTTTCCACCCTATTAGAGAGGTAGAAACTTATTATTACAAAAGTTTTGTAATTTTATACTTACTTTTAAACATGTTTTCAATAAATAAAATAATAAATACTGGCCCGACTATTTCGGTGGTTACATTTGCTAATTGGGCTAACGCCCCATAAGCAAAAATTAAATTATAATCACACGACACAAACATTTTCACGGTAATTAAAAATGATATATGTTTGTTTTGCATGTGATATCAGTCACTGTTTAATCTGTAAAGGGGAGTATTGTACCTACTTATAAATGTGATAGCATACCGATTCGATGATGTTGTACAATAATCAATCAATCCTGGTGGCCTCCGAGGTGTTATGGCTAAGACGCTTGACTCGCGCACGGAAGGCTTCGGGTTCGATTCCCGGTGAGAGCACAAAAAATTTATTAAAATAACAAATAAAAAGTTCTGCGCTGTAATTCACTAGTGTAATTGGGCCTTTTGGCCCGTTTGTGAAGTAATGAAAATAAAAATAATAAAAGCTGCTCTATTTTAGTTAACCCTTTCAGATAGAGTGCGAGTGTTCATTCAAATAAACACGAAATCTTAGATTTACTCACGTACCTACCAAAATGAAAAAGCAGTGTGTTTTTACTTCATACTACTACTACTACTACTACTACCATCACGCCATTTCCCCGTAGGGGTAGGCAGAGAGAATGGACCGCCACACACGTCTATCCTGGCATACAATCCTAGCCTCTTCCACATTCATACATCTTGTCATACATGCCCTTCGGTTCTGTCTGCTTTTGACATGACCAGACTTAAGATTTTGGTTTATCTGATCATGCCACGTCTTCCTTGGTCGTCCTTGTCTAACGTTGCCGTTCATTTTCGCCATATATACTTGTTTTACCATTCTTTCGTCGTCCATTCGTTCTACGTGACCAAACCATCTCAGAGACCCTTTCTTAATCTTATCAATTATACTTGTCTCAGATTTACACTCTTGCCTGATTTCATCATTCGTAACCCTGTCATGCATTGATTTCCCACACATTCGTCTAAGAGATCGCATTTCAACCGCGTTCACTCGGCTTTCATCCTTCATCTGCCAGTTCCATGTTTCACTTCCATACATAAGTGTTGGGACTAAAACTCCGTTGTGCTTCATAGTATCCCTAAATACGTCTCGATTTTCTGTTTATGTTATATGTTGATATTAGAGTTTTTTTTAATTATTTTTTATTTATTTATTTATATATACGCCTAATCGGCATTTTAAGGACAACATTATTATAAAAGAAAGTAGAAAGACACAATGATATATGGTAAACTTGGTGGGACTGGAAGCGGGAGAGAGGTGTTTATAATTGAATTTGATTCAGTGATCGTATGAAAGAAGACAACTTATTATCAAAGAAATCAAGACTGGTATGTTTGTTGGCAGACTCAATAATTCTGGGCATAGGGGAATGAAAACCATAGTTGGTTCTATGGTTATCGGTATAAAAGAGTACTTTAAAAAAAATAAAATATATTATTATTATTTACATACAATATTACATTTTAGTTATTTTAAAACATTTTTAAAAAAAAAATTTTTTTACAGGACTCACCAAGCCAATGAATATGGCTTGTCGGTAAAGATCCTTTACAATTAATCATGTGATAGTCCTACATGGTTGTATAATTGTATAATAATAATTACTACTAAATTAAATATAGGGAGCGAAAAAAAGTACATGTAATTTATGCTTTCAAAAAAATATTTAGAAGATGTAAAAAAAAGCAAAAAATAAGTGAATGATAACGCAATTTTAAGACAAAAAAATAAATAAATACAGAACCGGAGTACCAAAATTTTAAACAGAAGTGTGTACATATTTAATAGGCACAAAGAATTTTATTAAAAACATTATTTATTAACATATCTATATCTATCCATATCTAAGTCTATATCTATATATCATCCTCATCCATATCCATACATATATATACCCGTACATGCACACATACATATCCATACATACATATATACACATATATACACATACATACATATATATGAACATCCATATACACACATAAACATCCATGAGAATATTACTTAGTTATAAATTCTATTTTATATATATCTATATTTACAAATATTCATTTTTTTAAATATATAAACTCCTGATCGAATAGCCATTCTATTATTTTGCCCTTTTCACTTTTGGTAGTGCCATTTCTCAGATTGTTTGGTAACAAATTGAACATAACGGGAACCACATATTTTAAAGTTCTTGTCCCATATTTGTTGCTTGTCTTTGGAATCACTAAACCTTCATTTTGTGTGGGATATTTAATTTTATTAGGATATTAGTTTTTAGTTGGGATATTTAATTTTATTGAGCTCAGTAGTTCAGGACCATCAATGAGTGAGTTGAGAATTTTAAATAGGACTAGAAGGTCGGATTTATTTCAATGGTCTTGAAGAGAAGATATATTTAAGACATAAATATAAAAATTGTAAATATCTATTATTTATTGTCCAAGGCCATTCTGTAAAGTTGCTACATGTCGCTTGGTATCTTTTTACTTTCCATCGCCCATATTTAGTAAAGTCCCTTTGAAGAGATTTTTCGCAAAAATGCCGTTTTTTGAATAGACTAAAAAATATTATATTATAGACATAATTAGTAGAGGGTTTGAATTTGCCGGATATCCGGAAACCATGACCTGTTTCTTCTGTTTCGTCAGATATTCCGTTGCCTAGAATGTTTACTATTCCCGATTGGTAAAATCTGGCAGGGAACCCGAGCGATAATAAATTAACAAGAGATTATGGAAGACTCGTTTGACTAAAAATGCAGTTAGATAACATAAAAATAACAATGATCTTCCGAAGTTTGTATTTTTTCATGCAAAAAATATAGAGTTTCAATCGATAAGGAGGCATCGAAACAAAACCCTTAACTATTATTATGTTAATCGTTGTGTAGTGCAGATATTTCATTATTATACTTCATAACACTCTCAATTCAGTTCTTTAAACGTTTTTAGTAAATTTCATTTTAAAAAAAACAGACAAACAATCACGCCGCTACCACGTAGGGGTAGAAAGTAAAGATAAAACGTAAAGATAGAACGCCACATCAGTCTGTCTTTGCATACAGACCTCGCATTCATACATTTTCTGTGGCACGCAAGCCGACTATTGACGCAAGCGATTATTCCAACTTTCGACATGTCCACCTTTAAGTATTTGTTGAATTTGACCATGCCATGTTTTTCTCGATCTTCCTCGTTTTCATTCATTCGCATCGTTAATCCTTTCAGTCGTTCTTTCGCTGTCCATTCGCTCTACATGTCCAAACCAACGCAGCACCCCTTTCTTGATTCTGTCGATAATGCTTATCTCAGCCTCACATAGTGCACGAATCTCGGTATTTGTACACCAATGATACATAGTTTTACCACACATTCGCCGAAAAAATCGCGTTTCGACAGAATTCAGCATACTTTCATCCTTTTTTTCCAATTCCATATCTCTTATCCTTAGAGGTTGAGGTCAGTGCTATGCTTTAAGCTCTTGACGTCACTACGATCTGTGACGGGTCCCCGTTATTAATTCTCAATTCTCAAACTTGAGTCTCAAACTTGAGTCAACCTCAGATGCGCATTTTTCAGAAAACAGCCAGCCCTAGTAAAACTCTGATGTATGTTGTGTCATTTGTATTCAAAATATTATTTTTTCTATTAAAATATTATAAGAATCGCTTATTCCATTCAAGAAAACTAATTTCATTGTGAGGTAAAGGATTGTTGGTGATTTTTAAAAAATCTGTCTAACCACTCAACTTAAAATGTGTATTTTGCGAAAAAAATCCAGATCTCATATTGATGATACCTCATTTATACTTTAAATGTGACATTCTGTATTAAAACATTTTTTTATTACAAATGTTTATATATTTATAATATGTATTTTTATTTAAAATAGAAAATATTTGTGAATTTATCCACTTTAATTTACTTAATAGAACTAGATTTCTGAAGGAATTAATCTTCCCATCAGCATCTATACCGGAATATTTTTTTAATGCTATGGAATTTTTCGGCAAATTGAGAAATGCCGTTTTTGTGATCAACACTATTTTCAGAACGTGATTCCAAATTTCATGTATTAAAGCGGCCGGGATGTTTTTAGCTGGACATAGAATTGACCTTACTGCACCCAAAAACACCAATATCTCATTTTATAAAAAATGTGGACTGAAATTGTCTATGCATAAGTACATTTAGTTGCTGTTCTTTATTATATCTATTGCTATCAAATAATATATGGAATGATGCCCAGTGGGTAATCAATTGTTTTCCATTGATTAATCGGGTGTCTTAACGTTCTATAAAACACAGTTGGTTGCCGAGTCCAGAAAAGCAACGAGGGGATATAATCAATAAAACCAATTTATAGACATTAAAGATGAGCAGTAAAAAATAAGTCATCAATATCGATTAGAAGAAGCTACTTACATTTTTGTATGTTTTCTTATGCCAAGATTACGCAAGCGGACAAAATTATCAACACATTAAAAGCGGGATGGGAACGTTTTAGATGAGGAAATATGGAAGTCTAACACTGTTCTTCAGCTCTGTTGGAATGTGTTAATTTTCTCTATCTATAAGAGTCACTGGCTTTTGTCTACAAATATTGAAACAAACTCAAAATATTGAAGAACATAACTATGTTTAAGCAAAAAGTTTAAAAAGCACAATAATTTCTAATATTATTTATAATGGAATATTTTGAGAAATCGGGTATAACGTAGTTAATATTATTTTTTTAGGAGCCTTACTTACATATTTTATACAGTTAATATATTACGACAGAGATGAAGAACATTTTATAAAGGGGAATATTAGTGTGATCGGTATGGGTATGGTATCGGTATTTTTATTATTAATCATTGTTTATAATATTTTTTTAAAATATAGATATTTTTGTAATATACACAATGGATGTAACAGAAGTCTGGGCATTAACAGGGCTGCCATTGGCTGTTTTAAATCTCCACTTTACGTAATAATATTGATTACATTACCTTCAATGTAATAAAATTATCTAAAAAATCAATTGAAGTACCAATGAAGTGCTTTATGCACCACTACCCAGAGAATAGGGAAATGATGATAATGATAACCTTTTTTTTACATGGTTTAGTTACCTGTGTACGTTCTACATACTTTAAGCATTAAAAAATCATAAGAACGTAAATATCAATAAAATATTTATACTGTGTATTTTTTATATTTGTACATAAAAACATAAAGATATATGTGTGTATGTAAATATATGTGTATATAAAGATGTGTACATATATGCGGGTGTATATATGTGTGTGAGTATAAATGTATATGTACGAGTATGTATGTATAAATTTGTTCATACAATCATGCAATAACGTAAAAATGATTAAATCAGTAAACCAAATAAAACGCAAAAAAAAACTAGGGTTATCAAAGAAACAATAATTGTTTAAATTATTTATTAAAGATGCAGTTTTGTATAAATATGCATGTTTAATTGCCTCTGCGTTTTACACATTAAAAAAACATGATGTGTAATTTTGAATTAAGTACAATTTTTTTTTCTTTTATTTTTTTGGTTATTTATTTATTAAAAGCATACAAAAATTAACATATAAATTATCAAGTCCCACTGATCTGCATAAAATGCAGTTCGTCAGCAGGTGCTTATAGTTAAGTTCTAATGTATATACATAATCTTATCTCTTAAATTCTCTAAACATATAAAAACTCTTATTACTATGGAAAAAAAGGAAAATATGTACATCGAAAATAAAAAATTGGCCAAACAAAAAAGAAAAACACAAAAAATCTTAATACAAAAAACCACGTTCTAAAAGCCAGATTCTCAGCAGACGTCTTTCTCTTGAGACAGATAAGTTTTTTTGGTTTTTAAATTGAAAACATACAATACATAATTTTATATAATATTCCCAAGGAGTTTTTGTAAAAAACTTATTTAGGAACATACAGATAACAATATTTATTTACAGACGTTTTCATATTTTAAACTATAACGTTATTTACAAAAGCAGAATAGAAATTATGATACACCACAAAGAAAAGAGTATGAAAAAGTTTCAAAAAAATATTTAATAAACATAATACAAGGTATGGAAATGAATTCAAAATGATATACTTGAAGTAGTTTTGGTAAATTCCCTAATCACTAATATTTTCAGATTAATTTCACGTTTTGATATTACCTCTGGGAACTATCCGCCTTTCATTCGGTGGTCTATTAATATATCGTCTGCTAGAACTGTGAGTGCGGTGCCCAACCTGACTTCGTGTATTTTTTTTGATCACGTGATTCAAGCCTCACCTTTCCCAGTTTAATTAAACTAAGTAATTCAAGTCCGTAGTCTGACTCTAATGCAAAAAACGAAATCATGTGCCTGTCTAGAGGATAGAATTACATCCACGAAAGTGACACAAAAATAATTATTCGAATACGGAGAAACAAAAAATAATTTTATGTAATTCACTCGCCTACGCCTACGGTACGTTTATTAAGGTGTGAAACAATCTTCCTATCCTCTTTGTCAAGCTTCATTCTTGAAACGTGATAGTTATCGATACATCATCATCATTCCCTTAAATGAAATGCACACAATGGTCCATAGGACACTACAATGGAATACAGTAAAAAAAATCACTGAAATTACTTGGCTTTATTAACAGAATATCCTCTGATTTTACTAATGTCCGCACTATCAAAACTTTTTATTGCTCAACTGTTTGCGCCCTCTTCTAGAATATGCCTCCGTGGTCTGGTCTCCAAAATCGCTTACTTCGAAAAAAAGCACGGGTGCTTAGACTATAGAGAGGTAACTATTCATATACTATAGTAAATGTTAAATATTTATAGTCTATAAAAACATAGAACTAATATTAAATAATGATGTAATAACTTATATTTACACATAAGTTATTAATTAAAAAATACTTGGTATACTTGCACATATTTGTTTGAACAATTAGCGCTTTCACCCTTTAATGGGCATCTTCAGACTGGTGAATATTATACAGTGTAAGAATAAATTATGTAAAACTAAATATTATCTGAAGTCTGGGTATATTTAAAAAAATATTTGAAATGGATACATTACGCAATATTTCAATCGAACAGAGTGGGACGAATTATTGAAAAATGCATTGACGGTGTACTGTAAGAGAGGATTCTATTCTATGAAAAACATTTATTGTTTTATTATAATGTACAGGGTTTTGTTATAATTTAAAAGTTACAGTCGGCTATCAAAATAATGTATTTAATGCGTTTTAACACATGATTAAGCCCAAACGGCCAAAATTTCTATGTGCCTGAGGCCCGGGGGCTGATGAAATGAGGACCGGTGGGCTGATTTAATGAGGCTCGGGGGAACTAATTTACCGGCATGTAACTGTTACCCGCTAGTAGATAAGTTTTAGTAGGGTTTTTTTTATCTAACACGTAGCTAACACTGCGGTCTCCGTAGTGTAGTGGTTAAGACGCTTGACTCACGCACGGAATTTTCCGGATTCGATTCCCGTTAAAACACAAAAATTCAATGTGATTTTTCTCAAGCTTGGGTCTTCTGTGCTGTGATCCACCACTGGAATGGTGAAAATAAACCAAAAAACATACCTAATCACTTTTTGTGTAAAAAAGTGAAAACATGCTAACTTCTTTTTCCTATCGTGTTTGCATTTTTTTTATCTTAACCCATATCTCTCCATAGAGATAATGTCGTCAGTCGTCACTTTAAAAGTTAATACTATTAAGTAAACGCTGCACAAATGTTTCACAGAGATTACGTAGGGCAGTGGTCCACAACCCCCGGGCCGTGGACCAAATGGTACTGGGCCGCGCAAGGGCCTGCTTAAAAATAAAAAGTACTTTTGAAAAATCGAACGTACCTATAAAATTGATCATAGTGCTGTAATGACTGAAAATTAATATTCTTAGGTCATTCCCTTCACTACGACAACAAAACAAAGTGTTTTTCTAAAAATCATTTTAATCATTCGTATGTATAAATATTTATTTAATTTTTACCCCGGTTTCCCTATTCCTAAATCCCTATTGCCATTTCCGACATCCTATCTATGTGAAACGGGGTTTTCTGCAGTGCTGACTGTCAGCAACCAAAATAAAACAAATAAATAAACTAGACACAAGCAAGACACTTCGGATGTCACAATCTCCTATTATCCCCAGATGGAACCATCTCGTTTCAATGAAGCAAGCTCAGGGTTCTCATTGATTTAGCATTAAGTCAAAATATTCAATCTGCTTTTATTCAGTTTTAAGGGGTAACTGTATTTTATTTCGAAGGCATGTTTAAATACGATTCAATCAAAAATATAAATATAAATAAATCAAAGCACACAAAACATCAACATCAAAACTTTTAAAGAAAATATATAAATAGCTTTTAAGTTAATATATCTGCAAGATATCAGAATAACATTATAATCTCGATATTAAACCCTAAGCATTATCTTAGAAAAAACTACTTTCAACCTTCCGTTGAACCTAAATAATATTGAAAACACCCATGAGTCTAAAAGAAAATTTTAAAAATATCTGAAACTTAATAATCCTTCATTGTTATTATATATTTTTACTTAATTTTTCCCACAAACCTTGTGTTTTCTCTTCTATTATTTGTCACTATAACTTATGTACCACAGTTGTAAATTTTATCATTATATATTATACAAATATATGGTTTTTAATATTTTTTTTAAAATTCATTCAATGTTAAACCCTTATTAAACAAATTCACAAATTATGAAACATTGACCGGTCCGCGGCGAAAAAAAGTTTGGGGACCACTGACTTTGGATATATATTGTTAAAATGAGATAAGTAAAAAAAAAACAACGTTTGAGAAGGAAACAAGTTTCAAAGCTGTATGTATTCGGTGTTAAAAAAAGTTGTATCCGCTTTTTTTTTGAAATTTAAAAATGAGCGCCTAAAATAAAACGAAATGGTAAAGATTATACGTCATTTGAAATAAAAAAATTTGCTCTACGAGATGTTGTGTTTGTTTTTTACGTTACATTTATTATTTTATTTTATTACAAGCCTTCAAAATTGAATGTCAAATAGACGAAAGTGAGTATTTTCGACACTTCCCTCGTATGCGTTTAATCGAGGGAATAAAGCTGACAAGCTGCTCGCGATATTTTTGCAGTGTACGATGAAGATGCTATAAATTGTTGACTAATTTGTTGGAGTTGTGTTATTGACTTACGTTAACACCCAATACAATAAAAATAACCAATTTGATGATAAGCCATTATCTTTTTACGAACACCATGCATTTTAGTTCGGTTACTGAATTTTATACAATGTATCAAAATACGTGTAGGTATTTATTGTAAATAACTGTAATAAATAAAAAATAAATTGGATTATTTGTTAATTAAACATCAATTAAAAATACATCAAGTTTGTCAAAATGTTTGTAAACAAGTAATGCAATACTGGATTCCACCCCCTATGGCGTTGATACATGATATGTATTACAACAGAAATGGAGGACATTAGGTAATAACAAGAGTAATAATTAAAACAACAAATGTCTTGAACAAGTAGAATAAATTGTGTATCTGGGATGCATGTTTTCAAGAGATGGAAGAGTAGAAAGTTATGTTGAAAGGTGAGTGAATGCGAGCAACAAAATGAACGGCGCACTAAACACAGTAATTGCTAATAATAATATGTTAATCGAAGCTAAACTGGCAGTGCACAACGGAGTTTTATTCCCAACACTTATGTATGGAAGCGACTCATGGAACTGGCAGAGGAAGGATGTAAGCCGAGTGAACGCGGTTGAAATGCGATCTCCTAGACGAATGTGTGGGAAATCGATGTATTACAAATGATGAAATCAAGCAAGAGTGTAAATCTGAGTCAGGTATAATTGATAAGATTAAGATTAAGAAGAGATTAAGATACAGATTAAGACAGGGTCTCTGAGATGGTTTGGTCATGTAGAAAAAATGGATGACAAAAGAATGGTAAAACAAGCATATTTGGTGAAAATGAACCGTAACGTGAGACGAGGACGACCAAGAAAGACGTGGCATGATCAGATAAACCAAAATCTTAAGTCTGGTCATGTCAAAAGCAGGCAGAACCGAAGACCATATATGACAAAATATATGAATGTGGAAGAAGCCAGAAATGTATGCCAGGATAGAGGTGTGTGGCGGTCCGTTCTCTCTGCCTACCCCTACGGGGAAATGGCGTGATGGTAGTAGTAGTCAAACTAAAATTTCTTACTGCATAAGCGATCAAATCAACCGGCCAATGACATGGCATGGGCACTCTAAATGCCTTGAAAATTTAAGTCCGATATCCATGGATGTTTAAACTACGATATAGTATGCAGTTAAAAAATCTGAAAAAGGTGTACCAAATTCACGGTATTTCAGGATCAGACCACAAAATTTCAGAGGGACATTCCTCATAGAAAATTTTTAAAACAGATTTTTTAAAATAATTTTAAAATAGAGTAAATCCTTAATTTCAAAGACTAGCATCCCTTCCACAAACCGTACTTCCCTTGTCCGCGTCCGGTGCGTATCACTTCGTTGGTCAAATACGTTTTTCATCTCATTTTTAGGGGAGGTGTAGGGGTTTGTGGAAGGGATGCTAGTCCGAGAAATTAAATATTTACTCCATTATCGTTTTATAAAAAATAAATATTTAAATAAATTAATTTTTGGAAAAAAAATATTATAATTTTTTACCATAAGACATGTTCCTCTGAAGTTTTGCGGTATGACCGTGGAACATCATGTATAACTCAAATTCGACTATAGTAGTGCATCATAGTGTATAGTAGGGCGGCCTCCGTGGTGTAGTGGTCAAGACGCTTGACTCACGCACGGAAGGTTCCGAGTTCGATTCCCAGTGAGAACACAATTTTTTTTTTTTTAAATGTGATTTTTCTCAAGCCTGGTTGTTCTGTAATGTAATTCACCACTGTAATTGGGCATCCTGGCCTGTTGTGGTGCAAAAAAAAATGAAATGAAATGAAAAAAAAATGAAATCAGTTATACTGTCGATATATCTATAAATTGATGTTAGCTTGGAGTTACTCGCAGTTCGTAGCCATGTCCCTAGTCTAATTATATTATTCATAGCGCTCGACACTCCTGAAAATTCTTCATTGATTATATTTCTCGTAGTCTAGACCACAATGTGATTACCAGAGAAGCAATAAGCAATGACTTGTATTCTGATATTATTTACACGTATTGAATTCAAGGTAAACCAGCAAATAATTAGTAGTTACTATTTACTACGAATTGCGGTAGTTGAACAAGACAGAGATTGCGTACAATGACAATGATAATAAATATACTATTTCCAAGAGTAGGAAAAAAACAGTTTTTCAATTCTATTATTCAAATAAAAACGAAAACGAAATTTAATCCAATATATCCTCCATCTTCCTCTTTTTCCACATCCGCTCCCAATCGGAGCAGTGGACATCACTAAACGCCTCCAGGGCCGCGATTACAAACGCTATCTTCATCGGTACATACCGACGCTGGAAAGAAAAAGTTACCAAGCGACACGTAGAAACTTTATTTAAGAGCCAATCAGGTTTTTTAAAAATATTTTTATTTTTATTTTTTATATTTATCAACAGTAATACATGTAAAAAAAATAACAAATAACATATACAGAGAATAAAACCAAAGACAGATATCCACAGAAATACATTAAATACACGTACAATACATACTAGTGCGTTTGTGTGAGAGGGTGGGTGAGTGGGTGTTATATTGGAATGAGGGTGGACATGAGTGTAAATATTATTGCACAAGTGTCGAAAATATAAATATATATAAAATATTAAGAATTAGAGATAAAATAAAATAAAATAAGATAAAATAAGACTTTATTATTGAAACTAAGTAGAAGACAAAAAAGTATGTTTTATGACGCGCATTTTAAATGTTATTTTTTCACAATCAAATGGATCAATGAAGGGAAAATTCAAATTATATTCACGAGCAAAACGTATACGTGGAGAGTTCTGGGCATAGTTCGTACGAACTGCTGGCACATGAAATAGAGAGCTCGACGTGTGACGGGTGCGGTAGCCGGGGACATTTTATGATAACTCCGACATAAGAGCCGGACTATCAAGGCGTCTACTAAGTATGTCATGAAGCACCCCCATGTCTAATAGTAGACGGCGATCTTCTGAAGTAAGCAAGTAGTGCTTTTTGCAGGAAGACATATAATTGAGATCGGTATTCCTGCATCTCCAGTTTTTTCAAATTAATAAAGAATCTCGTATTTTTTAAAAATAAATATTATGTAGGAATCATGCCAAAATAATACATTTGTACATTTTTTTTTTGTCAAAAAAAAACCAAAAAAACTTTACCTTACTTTTTTTTACTTTACTTTACTACATTTCGCTTGGTAACTTTTTTTTGCCCTGTATCGATATAGAGACAGTATAAATTAACATCCGTATTTATGTACGAAAATTAGAGTATTTGAACGAAAATTTAAAGTACCTTTGTGGGTTACCTGTAATTGAACATGTTTAAGAAAAATAAATATATTTTTCAAACAGAAAACTTTTTTAAATTTAAAGATAAATGTTTACTTTTGTAAAAAGTTTTTGTCTTAAGATATATTTTTTAATATTTTGCCAAAGAATGGCTAAAAATATTTACGATGCAAATGTTCATGGATGCAGAAATAGAGGAAGACCGAAAAAGACTTGGCATGACCAAATCCAACAAATACTTGAAGATGAACATGTTAAAAGTCGGAATAATCGGCGAGCGTGCATGAGAAGATGTACGAATGTAGAGGAAGCGAGATATGTAAGCAAATAAAGAGCTATGTGGTGTTCTATCCTCTCTGCCTACCCTTACGGGGAAACGGCGTGATGGTTTGTTTGTTTGTTTTGCTCTAAAAAATTAACTGTAATTTTTAACATGAGTTCTCCTTGGGATCAATAAATAATTAATAAAACGATTTTGTTTAATAAAGATTTATTGTGCGCTGATCTCAATCTCATCGGTATTCTTTAGCTGGCTCATTTCTATGACTATTTTTGAAAATGGAGGTATCTTTAAGAAAATCAACCAATATCTGGTATTTATTTTAATATGTTTATTTCGTTGGTAATAAAACAGTATATTCCTTAATCCTTCAAAGTAATCTTGAGAAAAATATTTACGCAAAAGGGAAAGTGAAGCTATTTTAAATTCATGAGCCATTGACCGGATAGGCTTCAAGTTACAGACAGACATGTTCACGAGAAAGCAGTTGACCTACTGTCAATATACATAGAACAGTAAATGACATCACAAAGCAGCGCTTGCTTAGTAAATCTTTAAAATACTTCATTTTAGTTATTTATTTCACCATCAACAATTCGTAAATTGTCCACCTCTTAGTCTAATGGTCAGTGCGTTTGGCTATCATGCATGAAATATCGAGTTTAATTACCGAAAATAATGAGATTATATTTATTGAAAAGGGTATTTATTAAACCATTTTTTTTTGTCTACACATACACTCATCTACGCACCCGGTGGGGCTAGGCCACTGAATTGGTAAACTAAATGCTATCTCTAAATTTATTTCAACAGAGAGGGAAAAAAATTTGAGAAGGGAATATGGAAGTCTAGGCATTTACAGGGCTTATGACCTGTCATTGGCTGGTTTAAGTGGCCACTTTACACACTGTGTAACATTCACCATTCTGCCTATGTTTGAACATCCACATTTCCTCAACTCTTCCATCTGTTGACTTTTGTGAAGTAAAAGAGCTGAAACCTTTATCACGTGGGTGAGATTCATCCGGCTGAACCAAATCACCTACGTTTTACGCTTCAGGTGCCAGGGACAATGAAATATTGCGGTGCGAAACCACATTTAAACCAATATTTTAGGTCAACTTTTACAGGAATAGAACCCGGAGCATCAATCGGACAAAAGGTAAGCGAACGCGCAAATCACTGCACTATGAGGTGAAAGTATGAGGGTATTAGAACCAAACTGAGAAATCACCACCAAAAACGGAAAATTATTTATTGATGCCAAAATAGACTAAACATGAATACCAACCTACCTAAATAATAGCGTAATTCAAAACCATCTCTAAATCTTGCAAAACCGATTTCAATTACACTACTTGACACCGCAAACTAAGCATTCTTTATGAGGCAGTGAACCATAATTAGAAATCTCACAATTCTTTTTTCAAAGTTTTTCGCAAATATCTCAGTAACTACTGCTTTACAAAATTATGACAGGAATAGTTGACTGTACAGAACTACTTAATTTAATAACAATACATGTGCCAGCCAGGATTTGTAGACGGTACCACCTGTTTCATGTACCAATAAGTAAAACATCGTATGTTAGAAATGCTTTTTTTCGTAGGACTTTTTCAGTGTACAATACAAAATTTAAAAATATAGATTACACAAACATCACTCTGTCAGATTTAAAATTTACACTAAAAATGCATTATGCAACTTAGTAGACATTATAATAATAAATATATACATCTCCCTTCCCCTCCTTATCCTCTCTTCAAGCATACTTGTCCTAATCCCGCCCAATTTACAGTAACTTAATGTTCTTAAAATAAATTCTTAGATTATTGAAAAATATTTACGAGTACATGAAAAGGACATTTTTATATGTATAAATTATATGCATTTATTTGATATGTAATATATTCTCTTTACTAACTTTGTATACTATGTGCAAATCTGTTATTAGTTCTGAGTTTATACACTATATCTGGTATGTTTACTATAAATATGTATGTAGAACTGTTGATTTCCCAAATAAAATAAATAAACTCCTTTAATGGAGATTTCTAAGTTTTCTTCTAATGCCCTCATATCTCTACGCTATTTTTTTTTACAGGATGTTTACCTGAGAGTAGCCATCGATTCTAATTTTTAATTTCGAAATTCCTCCTAGACTCGCCGAACACTCAATAATTATGAAAGATTCATTATTGTAAAACAGCTCATTCATTATTTTAACTGTAATGACCCCATTATTTTGTTGAATTTCTAAGGCCATACCCAGTTTTTAAAAATTAAATTAAACGTCTATTCCAAACCTTTGCCCTTTTAAAACTAGACACTCCCTTGTATTCGAAAGCCTAGTTTTTAGAAAAACTAAATGGTAATAACACTAATAAGTGTATATTATTAATTATTAATAAATTATTGGTTAAATTCATCATCAATCCCTTATCCGTACTGAATGGAGCTGAAGGCACTGCGTTGGTACACAAATCACGGCGTTTCTCGATCATTTTTGTTATTATTATCATGGGTAACTTATAAAGCGCCATTTTCGTAACATAATGCCTAAAGAGCGCCTTATAAAGTGATTCTACAGATAAAAAAAAATCATTGAAATTTTCAAATTTTTAATTTAAGTAAAACAATTTATTTTGTTATCACATGCTACGGATTTATTCAAATAATAAGAGACACGTGCTGTTTGCGTAGAGGTATAATGACTTCTCCTTTCGCCGTAGACATAGCTGATCCAAGCCTAAGACGCATTTCAGCTAGTTCATCTGGAATGCATAGTTCCCTCAGATACTCCGGAGCAGAGTTGTGGAGTGACTTATAAATAAGCCAACAGAGTTTGTATTCCATCTTCTGTGGAAAACAAGGCTAGTGTAATTCCCGAAGTAGTGGAATGATATTATGACTGAACTTAGAGATTGCGAAAATAAGTCTCGATGCGGTATTTAATTCAGACTGTAGGCGAGTCATTTTGTTTATTGATAGACCAGCGTAGATACCATTACAAAAATCGCTATACAAACGCATTTATTAATTACCGGGCGGCATCTACCGGCAAATGTTTGCGTATGCATTTAATTTGTCCCAGCTGATAAAAGCATGAACTTATCGTTCTACGAATTTGAGCGTCAAGAGAAAGGTCAGAATTAAGGAAGACTCCCAGTAGTTTAACGGTGGGTAAAGCGGTACTCCTTACATCAGGTAATGCCGTATCCTGAATCAAATTCTGTCGTCTGGCTGTTTGTTACATTTTATTAATATATTAAATATGATAAACGACATACTATATTGCAGTAGTGTAAACGGAGCACTGAAATCTATCTTGGCAAACAAATGTTTGTCGCAGGAGGCAAAACTAGAAGTTTACAATCGAGTTCTAGTGCCGAACCTAATGTATGGTGGCGAAATATGGAATTGAAAAAAAAAGATGAAAGTAGGTTGAATGCTGTCGAAATGCGATCTCTTAGGCGAATGTGTGGTAAAACGATGCATGATAGGTGCACAAATGTCGAGTTAGGATTAGACAAGCATTATCGACAGAATCAAGAAAGAGGCGCAGCGTTGGTTGGGAGTTGGGACATGTAAAAAGAATGGACAGCGAAAGAACGGCTAAAAGGATATACGATACGAACGTTTGTGGATACAGAAAACGAGGAAGACTGAGAAAGACATGGCAAGGTCTAGTCCATCAAATAGTTGAAGATGGACATGTCAAGAGTAGGAATAATCGGCGTGCGTGCGTGAGAAGATGTATGAATGTATACCAATCGAGGTATGTATGCAAAGACAGAGTGATGTGCTGTTCTATCATCTCTGCCTACCCCTACGGGTAACCGGCTTGATGGTTTGTTAACAGTTAGACCATAATTTAATCAGTGGGTATATAATTTTTTAAGCGAATTTTTTTTATTTTCTATATTTTAACTTCACATTTTAAAACAATATAGAAATATTACTTTTTTTACAATTATGAATTTATATGGGTAGGTATATGAAATACTTGTTTTCTGGTGCTTGTTAGTAGCATAAACAATACTATTTAATGTATAATTTTGAATTCCTGCGAAAACGCTTCAATGCATTAGCATTAGCCACGCCTCATACGTCACGATTCGCATTTTATTTTGACGTTTTGTCATTCCAGCACGTACTTTGTATAAACAGACCGTCGTATATTATTTCATCCGCGTTTATTTACACATATTAGTGATTTTACGACTTTTTTGTATTTTACGTCTGGAAGAAAATGTTAAAAATACTGTATAGTACCCAGATACACAACGAATATATATGACACAACGTTAAAATCCTGCGTTAAAAATATGCGATAATAACTACCCATACAAATGGTTAAAAAAATGCCAAACATTGTAGACGAACATGAATCTTGACGTCAAGAGTCACGATCAATCATGGCGGGTTTTTGCGATGGCGTATTTTATAGCAATTTTATTTGAAAATTTATGAATGAAAACATTTTGCCAAAATATCCAAATTGATTTTTAAAAATGGAATTAATTTTTCTAAATCCATTTCACATATTTTTATCGGTATTTTAAGTATGTGATATTTCCCTATTGTAACTTTATTTTGTCACCCTGGTAAGATCACAGCTTTGATAAAGTAGGAATCCATCCCAGTCTCCAGTTTGGAACCGTATTTATGACCGTAACTCGTATTATAATCTTGAACGACTACAAAGAAAGTTTTTAAAATATATTCTATTTAAATTAGCTATTTAGGTGTCAGAAATAAAATACGAATTCACCATTACTATCGATCAGGATTACAATAAATGACTTTTTATTCATTTTCAAATTATAAAATAACAAAACAGATTGCCGAAGTAGCTATATGGGCGTAAATAAATAAAATAAAATAAATATTATATTATGCAGGTAGTAGTAGGTACGTAAGTCGGCAAGTACCTAAATTTTATTAAATTCGGGATAAAATATTTTGAAATAATCTATACTTTGGAATTATATTTTTTAAATTACTGTTCCAAAAGTACATTATATCGATAGACAAGAGTTTGTAAACTTAATTTAATGAGTATATTATGTATTTTCGAGTGTATGTTAAAGGCATTTGTCTTCAAGTAATGTATTGTTTATACTTCATCACCTTTTAACGAGAAAATAATTAGCATATTTTTTCTTTGCGGAGTATATAAATTAGTGTTTTTCAATAGCTCTTTACTAATTTCTAGAATTACGTTGCGTTTTAGTTTCGTAGAAATTTTGTTTCGATGTAAATTCTTTATTTGAAGTTACGAGACTGATTTTGTTTGTAATATATTTGTATATTTTCCTGGTTTAAATAAATGCAGTCGAATTAAAATTTATTTTTTATTGAAAAAATATTGATCGGTGATACATAATCCAGTAACTTCTAAATGATTATACCTTTACCATAGAATTAAGAATAGTCCAGAAGGAGCGTAAAATCATATTTGAATACATCAGACTGTGTCCAAAAGACCCCCCACTATGCCCCACTTTTTCCGCGCGCATTCGTGATGTCGCCGCCTAATGTTGCACGATGTGAAAAAATATAATCATAACACAAATGTAAGGTATTAAAAAAAAAACAATATTTTTATTACTCTAAAATTTTATTGTGAACGCGGAAATATTGATTGACACAACAGAGTAGATAAGAAAGGGGTCAATTAATAAGAGTAATTGAATTAATGAACTTTGAACTTAAAATATGAAATAAATTTTATTTTACATAAAACGGATATTTTTATATCATGTTAAATAATAGTTGATGTTTTAAAGAAAATGTCGGTCAAATGTCCACCACAGATATGTTTAATCCAAGGTCCAATTTTCATTAGTTCTCTCATTGGATGAGCAAAGTAGGCTAAAAAAATTTACTACCCTGGCAACACTAACGAAATGTTCATTTTGTTTCTTCGACAATCTAAAAGATGGAAAAATAATTCAATTTTTAAGTAATGCATTTGTTACATACACATTCATTTGCTTATTACACATAAAATGTGATACCATCCTGTTTCTTTAAGATCCTAGCAGTATTTCTACACTTTAAAAGGACACAACACGGCAAAGTTGAATTCAAATTAGGAGTTGCGTACTGAGCGACGTCTACAAAGAAACTAATGGGTCAAAACGTAAAACTACTCATTTATGAGTATTTTAGACGCCTTTTGTTTGATGCTCGTATGCGGTTTCTGGACTTTTCTTAATTCTATGACCTATACATTATATGTATTTTGGCGAAAATTTTACAAAAACTAGAGACACTCGTGATTTGAAAACTGCGCGACGCAATATCGTGTTGGAAAACTTTTTTACCCCACAACTACCCCTAATTAACGCACCTTTTTTCTAGTATTTTACTGAAGTAATATTAATTATTATTATAAAAGTACGTAAATAGGTTTATTTCACTTTTATTTATAATTTTTACCAGTGACCGGGTTTTGTCGTGACCGACATCGTCAGACTGGTCTACAGTTCAAAGCAAAATGCAGTTCCACCAAGAAATGGCAGTAGAAAAACTAAATCGATTATTCAGTAATATTGTAACTTACGGTGAGTTATAATTATTCTTTAGACTAAAATATCGGTTACGCAATCGAATCAAAGAGTTATCTTTGACTGTACGAAAATGAGTAAATTTGCATTAACATTTAAAGTATCTTCATCGGTAACCTATAATTTAACATGTTTAAAAGAAAAAAAAAATATATATTCTGTTTTTCATACAGACGACTTAATTTTACTTTGTAGATAAAATTTAAGATAAATGTTAACTTCCTATTGTAATCAGCGCTCAGCGGCGCAATCAAAAATGATTATCGACGTGCTGAAAAACATGCTAAGCGTTTGAGCGATCACAATGAACAATAATGAACTCGCTTAAGTTATTGCGGTCTTATGTCAACGCGTGTGTAATCTCTAATTTAACGCGCGTGTCGGTTTGTTTTTTGTTTTCCGCGTAATTAAAAACAGTTCATTGCTGAAAAATCAGCGTTGATTATAAAAAATAATAAAATATATGGCATTTGCAAAATAGTAAGGAGTACCTAATACAAAAAAGTAAAAATTGAATTACAAACAAATAACTATGGCGACTGCTTTTCTTGACATTTGGCTTGCCAAAATAGCATGATAAATTGTGAACAAACAAATAAAACTTTATAGAACTAAATTATTTAACTTTACTTACAGTTCTGGAATATTTTCCGTATTAACACCGGTGAAATTCAAAATTCAGGATTATGCGTCGCGAAACGTAAATATTTTGACATTTAATATTAGGTGTTGCCAAGCATCAGGTTAAAGTGTGACAATATTAAAAAATATAATAATCCCGGTGTCACGGATGTTCCATTGTGATCGCGAATACGATAAACAACCATGGTGAGAAATTGTTATCACGTCGCTTATTAGCACGTCGATAGTCATTTGTGATTGAGCTACAGGCAGAAAAAATGTAATAAATAGTTCAGTGGTGTAATTCTTTGTATCGAGTGCTAAAAAAACTTAATAATACAATCTTGTCCAAAATTAAAGGTTTAAATATATATATATATATATACAGTTTCAAGTACGAAACATTCTCATCCTTGGCACAAAAATGTTCTCATTATTATCCTTATCAAGTTGAATTATAAATATGCTGCCAAATAATTGATGACCGGAAGGTTGCGGTAAAAGCCCCGCCATTTTGTTATTATATTGTAAAATATTTTATTACATATTACGTATTTTCCGTCAATTACTCTACAATTATTCTAAGAATTAATTACATTTATTTAATCTTTATGAATATATTGATATGATCGTTCAATTCTGTGGCTTGGGTCTAGGAGGGTTAATGTCAGATTTCATATTTTTCTTGCCACCATTTTGTAGAGGGTCGATGTCAATTAATTTATTTTCATACACACATACATCTGCTTTTATATCTTGTATTATTATTTGCTATCAAAGACGCCAAATAATTCATTATAACGCCACAAAATGGCTAAATAATTACCCTCCTGTAATATTGTGATTTACGACATTGGTCTTTATAGATCCAAGGCACTGAATAATTGTGTTTAATATACAAATATCTATCATTGAGATATAATATATAAAGAGAACACTCCATACAAATCCGAGCTAAAAAGTCTTGACTACTTGAGTTTATTCTGAAGCACTTCTTGTTTCGGAAGACTCAGTACCTTCCATATACAGGTGTTAAACTAAACATTAAACATGTTAGTATAAACTAAAAGTCAAACTCCTTCATTCCATAGCAGAATAAAAGCCAAATAATAAATAACTTAATTAATAATATCCCTCACCATTACTTACAATATTACCGTTATATAAATCCCTCCCTCCGTTATTAGCTCCTTCCACCCCTGTCAGTACCTAGATTTTTCATTTCTGTATACCTATTTATGCTTAGTTTATAATAACACCGGTAGATGGAAGGTACTGAGTCTTCCGAAACTAGTAGTGCTTCAAAGTAAACTCAAATGGTCTAAAAACAAAGTTGTTTATTAATTATACATATTTCGTAAATTCAAATGAAAAGGGGATTTGCGAGAAACAGATGTCATAATTTTACGATTTTTTTGCAATATATTATGACGTTTGACGTTGATTTTCTTATTAAGTACTTGAATTTTATTAATCTATTCGTGTTTTTGTAAACTTTTCCTCATACGAGTATCTTTTCTCATTATTGTAATGAAATATGCCAATGTCAAATATTACATTTTTGGAATTTATCGAGAATACTGAATGTTTCACACATTACACTGTCATGTGTATAATTTTCACTTAAACTTTAATTGTGTAGTGTAATGTGGATTGTTTTATGAATGAGTTTCACAAAAAAAAAATCAACGCATATTTACTATAAATAATTTTAGAGTAATGTTGATTCTAAAACTTGTTTGAGATTTGACATACTAGAACGAATAAAATATTAGTAGGTTGGTAAATAAAGACATTTCATATTTATGTTCAAGTCACTGTTTTACTACTACTACCATCACGCCGTTTTCTCGTAGGGATAGGCAGAGAGAATGAACCGCCACACACGTCTATCCTGGTGTTATTGATTAAAATGACACACACAGTCATTCTTCGTGCAAGAAAGTCTTGTCAGACCCATGGTATTTTTTTATTAGTGCAGCACGGGTCTTCTTCTACTTGGCATTACTCAAAACAATTTCAACTTATGTAGGTAATTAATAAAAAATCAATTTTAAAAATACCACGAGACATAATATTATAAATTATATTCGAACGCATACCTAAACATAACATAAAAAATATATTTTTAACAAACGTTATTTCGAATTTATCAACTGTGACTGATTTTTTGAATATTTATTTCATTCATCTTAAACACTACTACTACCATCACGCCATTTCCCGTAAGGATAGGTAGAGAGAATGGACCGCCACACATGTCTATCCTGGCATACATTCCTAGCTTCCTCCACATTCGTACATCTTGTCATACATGCCCTTCGGTTCTGTCTGCTTTTGACATGACCAGACTTAAGATTTTGGTTTATCTGATCATGCCACGTCTTCCTTGGTCGTCCTCGTCTAACGTTGCCGTTCATTTTCGCCTTATATACGTTCTACGTGACCAAACCATCTCAGAGACCCTTTCTTAATCTTATCAATTATACTTGTCTCAGATTTACACTCTTGCCTGATTTCATCATTCGTAACCCTGTCATGCAGTGATTTCCCACAAATTCGTCTAAGAGATCGCATTTCAACCGCGTTCACTCGGCTTTCATCCTTCCTCTGCCAGTTCCATGTTTCACTTCCATACATAAGTGTCACTACTTTATTTTTTATTAAAAACATTTTCATTTATTATCACTCCATTATGCATCCAAAGGTACATAGGGTATGATGACTGTGTTCATTCAATTTTTCGTCAACTCATTCATAAAACAATGCACACTGCACACTACTCACGTTTACAATTTGGAGATTGTAGCAGGTGTAGGTACTTAAAAAGACTCCGTGCAGATATGCAACAAATCCTGACTTGACCCTGGCCTCTATAATAATGGACAGAGGATCGAGAAAGTTGACAGCTTTAAATACTTGGGAGTTCACATAACTGACGATGGAAGCATACACAAAGACCTGGCAACCCGCCTAGGAATTGCTGGAGCAATTCTTAACATGATGCGTGTTGTCTGGAACTCTAGTCTATACTCGGTCAAAACAAATTGCCGATTATTCAACTCTTGTAAAATGCCAGTACTCCTATATGGGTGTGCATCTTGGCACCTTACCAAAGCTGAAAAGATCAAACTTCTCAATTTTTAAAAGTAAGTGCTTGAGAAGAATATTGGGTATAAGATGGTTCGATCTTGCAACTTACATTGAAGTTCGAGAACGGACGCAACAGCCTCCTATAACGAGCGTCTTGAAGATGCTGTGATGGACCTGGCTTGGACACTTGCTGCGCAAGCCTCAACCCAAGTTGCTTCTTTTTTAAAACTCCTGGAAGGTCGTCGATGACGGTCTTTCGACTTAATTCGGCGGGATTAGGGCGCTGGATTGAAGTGAGAGGAGGCGACAGTTCTGGCTGGCGATAGGGTCTCCTGAAGGCAACTGGTGATGTCCACATATTCCACTTAGGAGCGGATGTGTTGAAGAAGAAACAAATTCTAAATTTTATCTCGTCGTAGATAGACAGATAATACTCCAAAAGGTAACAGAGATGAAATGCTTATTAGGTAAAATGAGTCTTGTCATTTACTGGGCTTATGATCTGTCATTGGCAGGTGTTTATGATACCTATTAAAGAAGTTCAGCCCTAAGGGAAATTGGATATAAAAATGTATACTTAGGCGCTGTAAAATTAGAACATTAAATTGTACTAAACGACGTCACTAGTTCTTGCAAATCAACCAACGATAAGAGAGTTGTGTGAGTAAGTCAACTGACCAATCAGCAGAATTCACCGAGGAGAAGAGGAAGAGAACTTGAGACAACGCGAAGTAATTTCAAAAACATAAAAAATCATAGAGTTAAAAACATTTTTTTTCAAATTGGCTTCGTCATATATCTATTTCAATATTTTGAGTTTGTCTAAATGTTTGTAGACAAATATTAGATTTCACCCCCTATGGAGTCATTAAGTTAAAAAAATTACAACAGAGATGCAGAACACTTAAGAGAAGGAATATGGAAGGGCTTATGACCTGTCATTGAACTAAACACTAAAATCAACAAATGCAAGAATCGAAGAAATATGGATGTTCAAACATAGGCAAAATGGTTAATGTTACACAATGTGTAAAGTGGCCACTGAAACCAGCTGATGATAGTTAATAAGTTCTGTAAATGCCTGGACTTCCATATTCCTTCTCTAAAGTGTTCTCCATCTCTGTTGTAATTTATTAACATCTATTTACAAATAAAAAATATTTAGAAATTAACACTGAACTTCCTCATTATACACAGTGTGAAGCATTCAGTATTGTTATATAAGATGATACGATTGTATTATTTAGTTTTGGGTAAGTCATTATTACTTTATTATTTTAATATTATATTATTGTATGTCATCACCCCACTATCCGCATCCAATAGTGCATAGGACAATTGATTGGTTCCATCTACCTATGAAATACTTTAGACGAATATGAGAAACGAAGCTAAGATGATCACTCTTACATTGCAGTAAAAACCATCGTTTTCGTAATATTACGTATCAACCTTTTTGGCAATCGAACTTGGAAATTCAATGATGGTTAGCAAACGCGCTAATACTGTACCACAAAGCAGGTTGCGTATTTGAAAATAAATAAACGTGCCTGTGTTTTGATGGGTGACGTCACAAATGTTTTTCACGATGCGTTTTGTAAGAACTACACCAAAATGAGTCATTTTAAAGTAGCTTGTTGCGCTTCAATGACGTCACTGATGACTCATCCAAAGCCTTTCGTATTCCCGAGTTCCGAGCTTCTGTTATAAAAGATATAAGTGATAACTGATAAGCATTTGACTAATACCTAACATAATATGTCGGTACAATACAATAATTTTAAGTACCTACATACTTTATAAATAGGTACCCGTGTAAGCGTATTGTAAATTGTAACTTAATTTATTTTTTTTAATCCAATAAATCGCAAGTAATTTTCATATATTTCTTATTTGTTGCAGTGGTAAGTGCGTTTGCCTACCATGCAAGAGGTCTCGGGTTCGATTCCCGACATGGTAAACATGATTTATTTTTTTTAAATGTGTTTTTACACTTGAATATTTCATAGTCCCTGGACTGGTACCTGAAGCGTTAGACTGATTACTTACCTTCATGTAACAAAAATGAACAATATACGCTGAGATTGGTGTACCAATGCAGTGCCTTATCTACCATTCGGTGCGGAAAGGGAATAATGAGTAAATAAAAACACCCTTTTAAATATAGATTTCATATCAACCATGTCGGGAATCGAACCCGAGACCTCTTGCACGGTAGGCAAACAAGCTGACCATTACACCACGTGGCCGACTAGGAGGGTGAAAATATAAACTTAATGAATTTAAAAAAAACGATTATTTACTATGCCAACCCTTATATAATCACAAACATAAATATCGTCGCTTGAGTTCGTTTTTGTCCAACAGAACATTTTTAACTAAATTGAGTTAATTGTACAGGAGTTTTGAGATAGCCTTCACTTACAAAATTCAAATATTAAAAATATTTAATAAAAATTGTTTTAAGGGTTTTCTAAACGAATTTTGTCTTAGGTTGTGGTCATTATATGTGCATATTTCGTAAAAAAAAAAACTTTAAAGCTCTTTTCCTGCAGATTCGTGTTTTGGTATGTTGAATAAAAATAAACTGAAGCAACAATGTCCAATTTTTTAAAGGGTAAATAACAGGATAACAAAATTCGGAAACCTTTCAGATTACAAAAAAAGGTATGCAAATTTCTATCTAATACCCGTATGCAGAGACAAAACTTAAGGTGAGGAAAGTAGATTCTAATTTTGAAATTAGAATGTACTTTCGTACATTTGAATGCAGAGAATAAACCGAAAGTGAAGACAATAGAATGTACTCTCCTCACCTTAAGGTTTGTCTCTGCATACGGGTATAATTTTGGGACAGAATAATATTAACATAAAGGTATTGTAATAATAATATAGGAACAAATAATAATATTTACATAAAACTGATATAAGATAGCAAGTTAAGTATATAAACTTCTGGATCGTAAATCTCTTACATATTTTAACTCGTATGAAGACTCTTCTTCATTTCATAGTTTAACTTCCCTTACTAAACGTAGAAGCATTTCTGATCTGTCTTTCCTCTTCAAAATTTTAAACAATTTTATCGATAGTTCATATCTCTTGGAGCGTATTTCAATCAATTGTCCCGTAAAGTCAAAACGACATTTTTTTATTTTTTTTAATTTAATGCCCAAAAAAATTATGTTCAAAACTCGTTTATTTATCGTAGCTGCTCCAAATTTAATTTACTTATTTAGATATTTTTAATACAAAATTTTGTGACTTCAAAAAAAAACTTTTTGAAACACTGTTAAATAAAACATTTGTCAGTGCGGAATAAGTTTATGTTCCTTTAATTATATTTATTTTATTATAATATCAAAATTTTGAATTGGTTAACTATATTTTAAAAATACCTCTCCTCCACTCCTCCACTCTATTTCCTCATCCCCTAACCTTCTTAAGAGCTCTTTTTTTTCTCTTCTCATGTCTTATATAATATATTATTTTTCTCTTTACTGTGTAACATGTTCTCTCATTATATTTGTGAAAAACTTTAACTGGATGTATGTACTATTTTTTATATTTTGTTTTCTTATAAAACAACTGTTGTTTTTCCTTAATAAATAAAAATAAAAATATAATACAAAGAAATTGAAACAAATCTTAATAAAAATTAAAATTAAACATTTACATACAGTAAGAAAAAAATATCCGAGGAAAAAGAAGAACTTAAAACTAAATTTCACCTTCCACGTACCTCCTCAAGTAGTATTTTTTTTAATGAATACAGTCATTTTTTGCGAGGACCCCTTGCAGAAGACGCGATCTATAGGAAAATTAATACACTCGTATATCTATGAAATAACATGTTCCTTCAATCCGTCAGTCATAGCATAATGGATATCATTAATTTACTTGACGAACGAAGCGACGCGCGACTTCGACGCCGCGCCGACGCCGACGCGGCGTCAAAAAAACGCAAATAAAATTGTAGGATTGATTTCTTGTTGAGAAAAATATAATAAATAATTAACATTTAAACAAATATGCATTTACGAAAAAGGTTAATCTTTACAGGGGTTGAAACAATTGATGATAAATTATAAATTGAAATGGATTCTTTTTTAAAACTCAATGACTTCTATGCCTTCTGTCGTTAATGTAAATAAAATATTTGTCTTAATTATGTAACGGAAAAAATCACAGTATATTTATCACAACATTTAAATAAATACTATAGTTATTTTATAATTTTAAATAGTATTTAGCTTCCAATATTTATTAAAAAAGATTAAATATTATTTAATTTGCTCAAACGTTATTACAGAGATAAGGAACATTTTAAAGAATTGAATATAAGTCTAAGCTTTACAGAGCTTATGACCTGGAATTAGCTAGTTAAGAACCACTTAACACACTGTAAAATTCACCATTCTGCCTATATTTAAACATGTATTTCCTGCCATGACATATCATAAGTCCTGTAGACTTCCATATTCCTTTTCCAAATGTTTTTCATCTCTGTAGTAAAACGTTAATAATAACAGCGCTCTTAGGGGGTTGAACCCAGTCCTTGTCTACAAACAATTGGTAAAACTTAAAACATGTGTTAAAATGTTTCAAAAATATAAAAATGTAAACAAGAAAATCCATTTATTGGTTGTTTGTATTCTTTTTCGTTAAATGTTAAAACCCTCTATTAATCTCTGTCGGCCTTGCAGTTTAATGGTCAGCACGTTTGCCTATCATCAGGAGGTCTGGGGGCAATTCCCGGCATAATTGAAATGAAATATTTATTTAAATGGGTGTTTTCACACTACAATTTTTCATAGTCCATGGACTGGTACCTGAACCGTAAGACTGGTCATCTTACCTTCATCTAACAAAAATAATCCAGATACGCTGTGATTGGTGTAACAACGATGTGGCCTTAGGTGCGGAAAGATAATGGTGATGAATCTCAATTTATTGTAATAAAAAATAAAAAATCCAGAATACGATATGATTGAATAAACGTGATTTTTTCGGTTTTCAAAAGTTGCAATTTTCAAGGCGCGACGTCACAAATGTTTTTGATTTTTCTTGTAATCATTTTCTTTTGATAAAAAACGTTTTTTAAAGAAAAAAGGTGAACAAAGGTGAAGTTTTGAAAAAGGTTGTCTTTCTATGAACAGTACTGTTCGTGATTTGACGTACGCTCAGAAGGCCAAAGTCTCAGAATTGCTCAGTCGTCCGATGAAGTTGAACCAGCACGATTGTGTCGCTAGACCACTTCGGAACGCCCATCAAAATAATGTAATCATATCTTGAAATTCAAGTGCTAAGCGATAATTAAAAAACGATCGCTTAAAGTTTGTGCCAATTGTGAAAAAACATTTAAGTAGTTGCTTTAAAAGCATTTACAGTGAATGAAAATTGTTTTAAAAGTTGATTATTGCATGTGTGGTTCGTTCTGCAACGAAAATGCTTGATTTAGATCAAAATATCTTCTGAACTTTGGAGGCTTGACGTAAATATTTTGACAGACGCGAAGCATATAAATCTGGCGGTGAAAATGAGCGGGAAAATTTCCAATTTCGAAACAATCCTGTTTCTTTTTCTATGCGTCGCAGTTTTGGAAACAGTCACGACTTTAGCAGGTGAGGCAATTGAGAATATAACATATTTTACTTTACTGTTCACCATTGTCATTAGTCTCAAACTCACAGCACCCATATTACTTACAGCATCCATTATACCTGAGTTGAATAATAAATATAGTTGGATATATTGTTGTTGGTGTGAGTATAGCTTTAGCATAATCATATGCTAAGTGGAACAATATTACTAATAAAGACCACTTGTTACAATAAGGCATGACGGCAGCTCAAGTAATGTATTAAAAGTATTGTAGATTTGAAATTTATTGCAACAGAGAGAAAAAACATATTTACAAAGCGAATATGAAAGTCTAGGCGTTTATATGGCTTATGATCTGTCACTGGCTGGTTTAAGTGTCCCCTTTACACGATGTGCAACATTAACCATTCTGCCCATGTTTGAACATCCGCATTTCCTCAATTCTTCCATATGTTGACTTTTAAGTAGTAAACAAGCTGAAACCTTTATTGATATGAGTAAGATTCATCAGACTGAATCGTTTCATCTACTAAGCAAGGCCTAAAAAAACTATTTATATTTTTATCATCATCATCATTCCCTTTCCGCACCTAATGGTGCATAAGGCACTGAATTGGTACACCAATCGCAGCGAATCTTGATCATATTTTTTTTGTTACATGAAGGTAAGGTGATCAGTCTTACGCTTCAGGTACCAGTCTAGGGACTATGAAATATTCTAGTTTAAAAACACTCTTTTAAATAATATTTCATATCAACCATGTCGAGAATCGAACCCGAGACCTCTTGCATGCTAGGCAAACGCGCTGACCATTACAACACGAGGCCGACAAACAGTTAGGTTAATAAATATTGTTTTCTCTGTTATAATACATTTCAACTTGAATAACTTCGCAGAGAGTAAAATCCAGCCTTGTCTACAAAAATTTGAACTAACTCAAAATATTGGATTTCCTCCCTATAGAATTATTAAGATCTTATTTTTTTTAACAGAGAGGGAAAACAATTTTGAGAAGTTTAAATGGAAGTCTAGGCATTTACATGGCTTATGACTAGTAATTGGCTGGTTTAAGTGGCCGCTTTACATACTGTGAACTATATTTTACCCACATTAATAAAGATTTCAACTCTTTTACTTTACAAAAGTAAACAGATTGAAGAGTTGATGAAATTTAAATATTTAAACATAGGCAGAATGGTAAATGTTTTACAGTGTGTAAAGTAGCCACTCAAACCAGCAAATGACAGGTCATAAGCCCTCTAAATGCCTAGACTTCCCTATTCCTATATTCCCTTCTCTAAACTTGTATCCTTTCCTTCTGTAACATGTTAACGGTATGGTGGTTCACTTATAATACATCGTTTAAATCAACGCTTCATATCAATATTGTTGTCGATCGAATCTTAGAACTCAAAAATTTGCCGTCCCAGCATAATGCCTCTGGTTCGATTCCTGGCAAGGTCGACATTTAATATTAATTTTAAAGGTGATTTATCGCTGTAACATATTTAAGTCCTCTTATCGGCACCTAAAGCCCGAAACTAATCACTTTGCCATTACTTAACAAAACGATAACAATATGTTTTTTTAAAATATACTTAAAAATATTTTAAAACAGTTCAATCAAAAACGGTATTTTTTTAATGCAGCGTTACGTACAAGCAATAAGAAAATGTTCATGAGAGCAACATTTTGATTTGTTTTATAAAATATAGGCGGCCTCCGTGGTGTAGTGGTCAAGACGCTTGACTCACGCACGGAAGGTTCCGGGTTCGATTCCCGGTGAGAACACAAATATTAAAATGTGATTTCTCTCAAGCCTGGGTGTTCTGTGATTTAATTCACCACTATAATTGGGCCTCCTGACCTGTTGTCCTGCAAAAATGAATGAATGAATTTAATTACTATAATTATGTATTATTTAATTTAGCACTCAATCTTATTTGGCATATTATTGATTACTCCTATTTCTTACCACAGTGCAAAGTGAGTTTATAGAAACCATATCTCAATTATCATTTCAATTATATTTTACATACATTCTTTTTTTATTGATTTTAATGATTTTTTTTTTTTCAATACTACTTTATTTTACTATTATACTTTTATTTTGTTGATTTCAATGATACTGTTATTTTGTATATTTGATTATGTAATGATCTAAATTTTTATAATAAAATAAATAAAACAACTTTGTTTTTAACCACTAATTTTTATTTTTCACCCACCGATTTCAAAGCAAACAAGCTTCTTTGTCAAGGTTTACATAACTAATGAATTGATTCCTTTTTATTTTATTTCTATCATGTTCACTAAATACTACACGTGGACCCAATAAATCAAGCGTTTTTTTTCCCTTACACGGGTGGTAATCTGATATCATTATTTTCAAAGTAAGCCAGGAGAGGACTAAAAGAAATATTGTTTATTTGGTTATTAATTATTGTTTTCTTATTACGAATCGCTTTTTTAATTTCTAAGATTTCTAAGTTGTCTAATTTTAATATTTTATTTTCAACATGAAGTACTTTTAATCCAGTGTCTTTATTGAAGTTATGATTATTTTCTATGAGATTATTTGCGAATTCAGAAAAATTATTATTTTTTAAGCATCTTAAGTGTTCTTTTACTCTAATATTAAAGTTTCTTTTAGTTTTTTCAATGCAGATTGAATCGCAATCATTACAATTTAATTGGTAAATTCCAGATTTATTATATTTATGGACTTTGTCTTTGTGATTTTTTAACAATGTTCCTATATTATTAGTTGTGTAGAAAGCTGGTTTAATGTTTGATGGTAGGGAATTTGATAATTGTTTTGAAAAAATATCATTTATAAAAAGAATCCGCCTCCATTGTTACGTGGGTTTGCTTTATTTACTGTGGGAGTCGAATATAAATATAAACTTTATAAATTTTTATAATTTATAATTTACATTTTAATATTTATGTCTGATTATCTTTTTTAAATTGTATTCTTTGAGTTTTATTATTTATTACTTATACCTTTTTTTCTGGATTTTTATTATATTGCATCACATGTCATTATATTTGAATTTTAATTATTTTACTATGTATTTTTTATCAAAGCCTTAAAAGTCTTAATAAGTTCTATTATATTTAAATTAGTGTAATTTTGAATGAATAAATAAATAAATAACAGCGTGAACTCAATATCTAGAACATACAAGCGCGCGTAAACAATTAGTACATGCCTACTGAAAACGCAGATATCACTACGTTTTGTAGGCGGACCTAGGAAGTTATACATAACAATAATAAAACTATGTTCTTCACTAGATAAAAAGTCATCACACCGAACAATACTGTGTAATGAATATTGGAATTTACAAACCCACAGATTTACACACCATTTCTGAAAATCAGACAAACATGTTTACGTAAAATACAAGTCTCTACGATAAGCAACCACAACTTAAGTTACTCTTTTGTAGCGGTAAATTATCCTTTTCAGTGTGAAACCACCCGTGTTTACTTCGAAGGAAAAGCGTTACTTTTCCTGATTTCTCAAATACTTGGCCTTAATAATTTTTCCTGCATTTTACTTTACTAAACTTACCTTAATTTATTTGGTGCGAACTTTTTTCTTTTTTTATTTATTTAACTTTTTGTACATAATGTTATTTGTACATTGGCGGGCTTATTGCCAAATGGCAATTTCTTCCAACCAACCAATAAAATAAAAGTTTTATTTTTATAATTCAAGATACAGAACATATTCAATAGAAAAAAAGATTCAAAAGCTAAAGATATATAAAAATAGAAATAAACGTATTTGTTTATCATCATCATCATCATCATCAGCCGTCTCTTGTCCAATGTTGAACATAGGCCTCCCCCTTTAGTCTCCATATTTCCCTATCCTGAGCCAACCGCATCCAACCACTTCCTGCAACTCGTCATATGTCATCAGACCACCTTGTCTGAGGCCTGCCGACACTTCTTCTACCCGTTCTGGGTCGCCATTCCAGGACTTTTTTGGTCCATCTAGAGTCTGTGATTCTGGCTATATGACCAGCTCAGCTCCATTTCTGGTTGGCAGAATTCATTGGCAGGATGGCAGGTTCATTTGTTTATAAATTACCTTAAATCAAAACTAATACTCAATGGGGAAAAGGAAAAAAGAGGAAAGAGGAAAAGGGAAAGGAGGAGAGATTAAGGAAGAGAAAGGAGATGTTTCTTCAGACGTGATTCAAACAGAGATGATGTAGTAACATCTTTAATGGTGGATAGGAGATGATTCCACAGTCGAGCCGCATGGACACTTTATGAGTTAGAGAAGAAAGAGGAATTGTGGATGGGTATTAAAAGAGTGCTGGTATTATTGCTATATTTGAATACGTACTCGTATATATATATATTTAATTAACACAATGGAAAGTTTGATGACACTTATTGTATTTAGTACAAATTAAATATGTACGTATACATTATTATGTTTGTGTTTCGGTTTACATAAGTTGTAAGAACAGAGAGTACTGATAAATAGGTATTTGAACATTGTTTTCCTGTCACTGGCTTGCGATGCCTCCCTGATACTGTGCGAAAAAGACAACTGCTTGTCAGACCTTTCGTTAAAATAGACTAGTTAAAAATCGACGTTCCCTTGTTCCGTTTTCCGCACCTCAAAAGTCAAGCGATTTTGTTTGTTTTTTTAGACAGAGTATCAGAATAAAATTCTCTGCATCGGAACGTTTTTCAAAAATAGTTTGTATAACGTGCGCCCGAAGACAGCAGATAAAACTGGGTCTAGTTCCCATAATATACTATTTTTGTTAAACGAAACAATAGGGATACGCCAATAGTAAATATCTATAGTGTGTAAAAAAATCACTGCTCCAGTGTCATAATCTAGAGAAAAAATATCGAAGTACGTTTGTTTGAATAAAAGTCGGACCGCGTTTCCTCTTAAGACTAAACATTATTAAGTAAACTTACAAAACTTTACTTCATAATGCTTTTATGTAACCACAGAAAGAGGTTCGGTGTTCCTAATTAAAACCATTTACCTATTAATACACAAAAACGCACCAGGAATCCTCTAAAACTATGACACTTAACTCATGCCCAAACGCTCAGTCCTGCCCCACGTGTATTTAGTCGTTTTTTAATCGCCAACTGGGTTTCGACGTGAACTCGACATTAATTTCTAAACCGAAATGCTTGATTGTGTCGTAAAAGCATGTAAAAACAGTTCGGATAAACGTAAAAAAGATAGTCTAACTTTTCATTTGTAAGTAGGTACCTAGGTACTTGTTTATGGTTGAATTCCAAAAGATACTTCAAATTTTCCAATATAGATAAATACGAATATGTCTAGATATTTAACTATCACTGTTACTGGCATAACCGTTGATTTTAACGCTTCGTAAAATTGATAAATGATTAAATTCGATGAAAACAGTAATATTTGCACATGCACCACCTATTTTTACCGGTTCCTGGTAAAAGGCATAAGTATTTCCAATTATTTTATTTTTGATGATAAAAAATAACACACGATTAACCACGCTTTACGATCATTTATGAACATATATTGCATCTGTTTATTTTTTATTTATTAACAAAATTGATATGTATATGTATTATCGCATTTATTTATGATGCACTATAAACTTTCACAGGCGAACGTTATTTGGAAAGGCACTTTCTATCAAATATTTTTATTCAATTGTTAAAAAGGTAATGGTATGCTTTTGGCAACTCTATATTTTATATTTTACTTTATGTTTTACTTTATCTTTTACTTTTATTTTTTAATATGTTTTTTTTTCTCTTTCTACTCGGTATTTTGCTATGTTTTTTTTTAATATGCTTTTTGCTATATTCATTTACAAATACATTCATTTTTTTATTATGACTTTAAATATGTTTCTTACTATGTATTCGCATTTTACTGAGTTTGAAAATATTTTTTCACTACATTTATTACTTTGTTTTTATTATGTTTTTGCTTCGTTTTTTTACTACATTTTTACTATGTTTTACTACATTTTTACTATGTTTTACTACATTTTTTACCATGTTTTACTCCATTTTTTACTTTGTTTTTCACTTTGTCCTCTATCTTTATAACTGTTTCTATTTATTGATTACTGTTTTTTTTTTTTTTTTGACTGTCTTAGAACGGGGTAAATAACCCTAGTTAGGCAGTCAAAGCAACTTTGTATAAATTATAATTTTGTGTATGTACTATAATGATAATAATAATAATAAAATAACTGTTACTTTAATATCCCAAGTCACAAATCAATTTCAAGTTAAGTTTTGTACCTTTCATACACGCTATTAAACACTTTGAGTACCGGCCGAATACACAGAATTTACCCTGTGCCCGGCCCATTTTTGTGAAATTTCATGGTTTGTAAAGGGTTTCTTAAAAGTGTCATGATTATGAAAATACTGGGTGAAATCAATTCAAACTTCTCAAATTTATTTGAAACAATTGAATAAGTCATTTTTGTATGATAGTTTTGCCAACATTGGCTTTTGTGGAGAGCCACATTGCGCAATGCAATGTTCGCACATATACAGGGCATCACTCCTTTTTTGTGCTTTGTATCCCGGAGCCGTGTAAACACGTGATTATAATAACCATGCGTTGTGTCTCGGTCCCATGTTTTCACGTGGTTTACCAGCAGCGAAAAAGTACTAATAAAGTCACTAAATGTCCATAAAATGCACTTTTTAAGACAGCTGGTAAACCACGTGAAAATACGGGACCGGGACACAACGTATGGTTATATATTCACGTGTTTACACGGCTCTGGAATACAAAGTGTTAAGATCTGTAATTTCTATCAATAAGAAAACCACATTTCCACATCTCTAATATTTGACATTTCATGGTTTGATATTAATTAGGCATTTAATCACCAGTGTGGCCATATTTAAAGCAAAGCGAAGTTGCATGCAAAAAATAAAAATCCCCAAAATAAGCACTCTCTAGGGGAAGAGAAGATGCAGAATAACACCACTGGTTTCGATTCCTACAAAATGGACGTGAAATATTTATTTTCAATTTTTTTACTGCAACATTTAATTGTTTCCGAACTCGCACCTAAAGCGTAAGACTGATCACTAACCTTCATCTAACAAATGATCGAACTAACCTGCGTTTAGTTTATCAGTGCAGTGCCCTATGCGCCAATGAGTGCAGAAAGGGTATGAGGTTTTTTATTTACATTGACGATATGCACAGCTACATGAGCGTTAAAATGTTTATAGAATATTATTATTAACTTTTGAAATAATTTATCTTATCGTATCACAGTAAATAAATGGTTCTAAGTATTATTTTTATACGTAGGTAAATACGATTATGTGCAATCTGATATTCAGAATGAACACCTTAGCTTATCATTCTCTCCGACCTAAATAAAAACTCAATGAATCGAATAAAGTAATTTTACCTGCGATTTACCGTTATTTTTAATTTGATCAAAATATGTAAATCCTCGGAAAAACTGCACCTGAATGCAATATTTCACTGCCTCTGGACATGCATCTGAAGCGTAAGACTGATCACTTACGCTCCAGATTCGGATTTACTTTTCCAATACAGTACCCTATGCTCCATCAATAGGGATAAGGATTCGATGATGATTAAAACACATATTTTTTCAAGTTCGATTCCCGACGTGGTTGATATGAAATATTGATTTAAAAATGTGTTTTTACACTGAAATATTTCATAATCCCTCGACTGGCAACTGCGTAAGAATAATCATCTTACCTTCATGTAACGAAAAAGCGATCGAGATACGCTGCCATTGATATACAAATGCAGTGCCCTATGCACCATAAAGTGCAAAAAGGGGGATTATTATCCTTATTCTGTAACCGCGCGACCATTCCAAGGTAGGTTATTTGCTGATCGCTAGCTATATGTATTTGGGTTTCGTGTCGTTTGATTGATTTGTTTGTATTACTACGTTCTTCTTCCTTTCCGATGCGGGATCTGGAGCGTGCGGCCGCGGTCTCAATTTGGAACTAACACTGTATTCCTCCACTGTAATACTGGGAAATTAGAAAAGGGTGATTGTGCTGACCATGTGTATTTGATTGATCACAAACTGACAAAACTGCAGTGAGGGGTACAATGAAAGTTTTTAAAGTTTATTTGTTTTGTTATTTTCGCGGTTTGATTGTAAAATATTAAATTTTCGCTTAATTAGTTTAAAAAATAAAAAAAAATGATATTGATATGCGAAACTGAAGAAAGACTCAAGTCTTTATGAACAGTTTCGGGAAAGGGGTGGGTGCTTTCATTGTGGTCGTTAGCTAGGCCCGAGAAGCCGGCGGTAACGAGCCATTAGAAATGTATGGTAAAATCGCTCATTTTTAGGCCTCGAACATTAATTTGTCGCGCCCGCCACAGGCTTCGTACTTTGGCCATGTCTGGCGTTTTTCATACGTTTTTGTATGTTTGAAATTAACGCGCCCGCTGTCGCCACCGCCTTAGGCCCGCACTATGTACGCGGCCTAATTTGTATCGTATGAGAGGATTCAATTTTGATTGTGTTAAAGTGAGATGGATATATGACGAACGAACAAACTTGCGAAACGAAATTGTGGCAGAATAAGCCTCCAGATCTACTTCTTTCTTTTTAAATACATTTTCCTAACGTTAATGATTCACGCTTCGGTTTATTCAACTGTTTTATGACTATGTTTGCATACCATTGTTTATAGTATTTTGGTAGGCAATGTAGGCATTTAAAATACTGCTTAGAATATACCTTACAGCTGTCGTAAACTATTAATGGCGCCTTTGTCGAGTGTTGAATTCTTCACATAATAGCTAATTCTTGTTATTTATCTACTACGTTACGTACCTGCGCACTTACTTAAATAAACAATAATAATAAATCAGAACTATTTTATGCGTCTTTTCTTTTCTATTCGTTTATTTCAGTAGACGAGCCCGTACAAAAGATACTAATTTACATTCTTAATATCATTTTGGAAGTGGTATTACTTTGGATCTCTTAATTTGGCATTATATATAATATTCCTAAAATACAGAGAAGAGACCAAACTTATATTTTTATTTATATGAAAAATAGCACCTGAAGCTGGTATCGTTTTTATTTATTGATTTATTTTTTAATCATATAACATAAAGTATTTGAATTAAATTCACAGGAGTTAATACAACTTAATTCGTACAAACCAAAATATTGTTTAAAGCACATATTAAGAACAACAAAGAAACAAAGCAAGTTTAACACCTTTATAACTAAGTACATTACAACAATATATAGGCCAAAAAACGTTGCTTTCACAAACAAAATAAATATATGCAAACGCTTTCAAGAATGAAGGAAGTGGTAAATCTAGGACCACGGGAGATAAGGCCGTTAACAGCACATGTTACGTAGACTACGCATTAAAAAAAATATGTGTTGGCCATCCCTTTTAAAAATACGTTTTCAAAAATATTTTTTATTTTTTATTATAATATAATTCACGATTAAAATAAACAAATTGATGATTTTCATTTTCTTAAATTAGGAAAATCAGTAAAAAATTTCGTACATAAAGCAAAATTATCAATAAAGCAAAAGCTCGGGTTTAGAGAGGGGATTTATTTTACATACAATCACAATAATTGAAAAATGTTCCTTTATATTTTTTATTGCAACTATTATTCAATACAATATTAATTTATTTATTTTACAGAAACAAAGTCAACAATGATATAATAACATAAAAAAGATACGGTTTAAATTCAGACCAGTGAAGTATCTAAATAAAAGGTACAACAAAAGGGTATGAAAGTGAAAAGAGCGTAGGCTTTATATTACGTTTCTTTGATTTTAAATTCTCTGACATTATTATTATTTGTCATTTTTATTTCGGTTATTTACAATAAAAACCGACTCTCCTTTCATATTCGTTTCTTGCTAGAAATAAAATCCGTGTTAAGTTAGTAAAATCGCTATCATATAAAAAATAAAAAATTGTCGTCAATGATTGTAAGTGGAATAAAACTCTCAACTACAAGTACAAAGTTCATTATATTCTAACGCATTTCCAGCATTTAAAATTTCCCATAACGACATGCATTATTAATGCTAATTAAACAGTTTCCTTTAATGTATGTATGCAAACGAACCGCTTCGCAACAAATGTGTTATTACGTCAGACTTGACATTATTAAGCCATACTTTGTAAAATACAACATAACAAAGCAAAGCAGTGTCACATCGTCCGTCCCACTAGCACTGTTTTGAATTATTTCAAGTACAATATTGTACTTACACCACATGTATTTAAGATGTGAGATGGGAATTTAAAATCAAAATTCGTGAAACATGGTTTGAATGTCATTTGAATTATAGAGATTTGATTTTATAGGAATGTATACAATAGTGTTGGGGAATGGACTTAATTAAAGTATTGTAGTAGAATATATAACTTTATACATATGAGAAAATATATCTGTACCTTAGAGGTAGAGGATAAAACACTTAAGTCCACTTTTTACAGTTTGATGTTAAAAATACAGAAATTATCGCTATTTTATACGAAACTAAAACACCTAAATATATTTTTGTCATGGAAGGACTTTTTTAAATTGAAATAAATATCTGAAGTCCACTTTATTTTAATGCAAAAAACATCAGTAGTCCCAGATATACTATTTAAATCATATACAGGATGTTCTTTAAACCCTGTCACATCCGAAACCACGATGATAAGTACGGGCAAGAAGACATATAAGCATATTTAAAAATATATTTAGAACGAATAGTAAGAGTCTCTAAATTACTTTCCAGTAAAAAAAAAAATTTTAAGTTTGTAATTGCATTGCCACGCCCCTAATACGTCACGACTCATGTTTAATATCAACTTTGTTCCTGACCGTTCAAATTTTTATGGAACATCGTCACGAATCTTGACGTCACAACTATCATTGCCAAACATGTGGCGTTTTTCTAGTGATACATTTTTTTCAATTTCTTATTTGATTTTATTGCCTATTAAATGTGTACACACTTCTGTTTTAAATTTTGGCACTCCGGTTTTGTATTTATTTTTTATCTTATAATTGCGATATAATAAACTTATTTTTTGCTTTTTTTTATATTTTTCTAAATATTATTTGAAAACAAAAATTATATGTACTTTTTTTTCGCTCCTTATATTTAAGTTAGTAGTAATTATTATTATACAACTATGTAGTGATATCATATGTTTTAATGTAAATTATTTTTACCGACAAGCCATATTAATTAGCTTGGTGAGTGCTGTAAAAAAACAAAATTAAAAAATGTATTAAAAAATAATCAAAATGTAATATTGAAGGTAAATAATAAATTTAAAAAAATAAAAACTGACATTCTTCTTTCTTCTACCGGCAATGTTAAGTATGAAAACATTTCTCCACGAAATACAATTTCCCTATTGCGTTGCAGTCAAACGCACTAACCAGTACACCATGAGACTGACTAATTTGCACTCGATTTCCTTTTGCAGGACTTTTACCTAAGAGTATTAGTAAATGTCAATCCACCATCATTTTAGGCCAAAGCCTTAATTTCAATAAAAATTACAATTTTATATTGATCGATAACGTGATTGGTTTTCTCGTAATAGTTAAATAAACAACCGATGAATAATAATTGATTATCACTATTAGATAAGTACACTTAGACACTAACTACACATTGTTACATACATTCTTCCACACACACACACACACACACACACTAACATTAACTACAGAACGTTTACATAATAATACGTGAATACACTGTAATACACTAACACACTCTTATAAATTATACAAACATACATTTGTACTATGTACATATCACAATATTTGTATACTTTTTTTATTGTTTTCAATGGGAAAAAATAAAATAACTGTTGCTGAAAATCTCGGGAAGGACAATTTTCTTTTATGTGTTATCTGCATGTTAAAAACAAATGTAAATATGTACAGTGAATAATTACTTACAGTGGTAAAAGAAAACACGAGGCTATGGACTCAATACACATTGCGGTTAAATGCACCTACCAATTGTATCATATTTTCCATCGGTAAACAATGTACAGATGCCGGCGGTAAATAAGAAACATCAAGCTTAAGAGTATACGCGGGGCCAGACAATTTTGATTATTAGGTATATAAACATTGTTTTTCTGCCATTTTATCGCAAATACCTCCCCCACACTGTGCAAAAAAGACAGCTTCATGTCCATTGAGACATAATAATATAAAAAGATAACACTCCATGCAAATCAGAGCTAAAAAGTCGTTCCCAAAGGAAAGGGAATTACCAGCGGAGGGAACAAGTATCGTCACGTTATATCACGTCGACTTTGACAATCAAAACAAGTAGTACAGTAAAAAGCACGGACTTTATATATCGGTCTACTGTAAGTTCTATTCGGTATGTCGCTCCCTTCCGCATACGGGTCACCTTTGTTTATCGTTTCACTATGCGCCCGACTAACTGAGCAGGACAGAGATAGGAGATAGCTGTTTTTTTAACATTAAAATAGCTATTTTAAACAAGTATTGATTAAGATAAAAACATTTATTACCGGTGAAAGGTTATACCATCGCTTTTCCAGGTCGATTTGTGCAGTATCTTAGCGTACACACTTAGGGCATTTTAGTGATTGCGAGGAGAAAAGTAGCCGGTGAACGCTCACAACAGACTAAAGTCCGTTATATCAAACATATGCCAATTCGCCGCAGGTTGAGGGAACATATTTTGAACGCTCATGTTTACTCCAGTTGTATACCTCAATGTTCACGTCGGACTAATTTTGCCTAGCTGTAATTGAAAAAAATGACGTTCGGCTGTCGCATTTTTCCGCACACCCAGACTGAAAAGAATTGTTTTTTTCTTTTTAAAAAGAGTATCAAAATGTTTTTTTTTGTGTCAGTACCTTTTCCGTTTTTCGAAATTAAAAATCATATTTGTATACCAAACGTCCGAAGACGGCAAATAAAACCGGAGCCTTGCTGGAAATATGTGACATTTTGTCACCCACTCGACAATAGTCGATTGGGCATCTCGATTGCTTTGTCATAATGCTATTCTTGAAAACCCTCCGACAATTTAATTACAAAGACGAATGAGAAAGTTGCAACACTAACAAATCCGTATTTACCTATGGCTCGCCTGGTCTCCTGCCACACGTAATCCTTTATTATTTGTTGTCAGACTTCTCCGTTGAATATTTTGTGTATGGAATATTACGAAAAAAATAAAAGAAAATGTTTTACTGAGACACTGCAACATTGATAATTATTATTTGCCTTTGACATAACACACATCTACATGTTATTAGAAATATTTCATATTCATTTAATGGATTTTAAAAACATATTGTATAATATATATCTCAAATACGTATTTTGACATTGACGAGCGATAAAATAATTTTGAAATGATGTTTCTAGTGAAACTTCATTTGATAATGGATTAAAAAAAAGTACAGTTATATTTGTTGCACATTTGTTGATACGCCATCATCATAACATTGATCAGTGTTGTAAATTGTATGTTAAAATACAAAAAAAATACCTAATCGTCATTCAAACATGAATGCCGAGCATTTCACAAGAAAGAAGTTTGACAGCTGAAGTTACGATGTCGCATTCGACTGTCAATGTCGAGTGCTTTGGGGCGCTCGAGATAAAGTCGATTGGTTTTCAATCGACTGCATTCGTATGGGTGGTTCAAGAAAGCTGTCACTCGTCGAATTACGGAAGTCGCATACGATTCTGAAGGCGAATGAGACAAGCATAAGGCCCCTGGGCACTTTTTTGGGCCTTCGGACGGTCCTAGCTCCCACAAGAAACAATTTATGAAAAAATTACAATTCTAGGGACACGCCAATGGTAAATATATATAGTGTGTAAAAAAATCACTGCTTAAGTACCATAATCCAGGGGAATACGTTTGAATGAAGAAAAGCAGACCGCGTTTCCTCTTAAATACAAATAAATAATAATAATAAAAAAACTTAAATAATTTTGATATGGTGATAGTTAATAGTTAATACTAAACTAGGTACTACCAGAATACACACTACATAAACACCACATCTTATACACATCACTCCATACACCTCACTCCACGCACCACATTTCATACTTACAACAATAAAAACACAATCACTAGTAAATTCACACAAAGCACAAATTCTTCTTACATCTTGTTGTACTGTTAGATAGTTGTTTCATATATTGTGTTGTGTACGTAATTGGTGCTGTGTTAGGTTTATTTTTTGTTCGTAATATTGTCTAGATTTATATTAACATAGCACTGTGTGCACAACATTAAATTTAAACAAATAAACAAATTAGTGTAATTTAGATATATATTATATTATATAGATGGTGTGTTGTTGTGTACTGTGTTTTATGTTTCTTATACAATAATGCTTTCTTACTATTTCGGATGTATTAACTATTTATGATATTATGTATTGTCACCAAAATGTTTTTTTTATGTACGGTCCCAAATGAGTTTCTTTTATAACTCCGGGAGTATGATGTCTTAGAGTTTATACACATATATACTCTAAGTATAATGTGTACTTTTTGTATGATATGTTCTATGAATAATAAAAATAAAAATAAATATCAGTGGGTTAAGGAGTGCCTCACAAACCGGTTTTTATGAGAAAAAACCGTCTAGACGTAGGTAATAATATTGATCAAATTAAACAATCCTTTGTAATGGAAGAATACTGTTCGGATAAAAATAGAAATCCTAATTGTGTCAACACCATTATTTTTAAATATATTTTGTTTTGGCCTTAATTTGCGAGTGATTTTTAAAACCATTTATTTAAATTTTACATACCTATTGTTTGACCAACTGATTACTTTAAAAGTTATGTACTCTGATAACAGGATATTGTAGAAGGTGTGGAGCACAGAAAGGACCGTAGTCCTAAAATTCTTCCTGTTTGTTCATCTAGGTAACGAGTATGGTGAAGTTGATATATTTCGTCTGTCTTTATATAAATATAGGTTAAGTATTCAAAAGGTTATAAATTAATTTGTATAAAATTTCTTAATATTATTCTTTATTTACTATTTTTTTCCTCATTTATCTCTATGATAATGTATAAACTTATATGTATGTGCATGTATGTGTATGTGTATGTATATATATGTACATGCATGTATGTATATGTGTGTGTGTATGTTATCATATATAAATTTGTTAAATATTTTTCTATGTACCCATATACCTTTGTTGGTACATTTCCTTATTTTTTACTTATTATTGTATCTTTTAGTTTTTCTTATGTTATCTTTAATTTTAACTAAATTTACATACTTATGTTTGCACTTGAATGTAATTTCTAATATATGTAAAAGCCGGTAGGGCGTGTAAATTAATAAATAAATATATTGTGCACTTCACTTGACAATTTCGTGGATACCGGTATCGTGTTGATGATAAAGAAATGTATATTTAAGGTAGTTTATTTAACTAGATTTGATTTGTTCAATTAGATTTGTTTATCTATAGAATCACTATGTAAAGCGCCCTTGAGGTATTATATTACGAAAATGGCGCTATATGAGTTATCCGTAATAATAATAATTATACTATATGGAATTAGTAGAAGGCATAAAAAAGTACACATTTAATGCACTTTTCTTCTGCACTTTCTATGAATGTCTGTTTATACGGGTATTCCAATATGCAATCATGTTTTCTAGGTGTAGAAATTTTATATTTCATAAATTGTTTATTTAGAATCAATTATTTACATATGCCTATAATGATTGCTCATTTCAGCTGTCATATTTTAGGTGTCCTTCGTTAAAAAATTTCAATGATATCTATTTACGTGTTTTATGAGAAGTAATTATTTGTTCACGTTTTGATACAGTTAGCGAGTGTGTACCATGTGTGTTCTTGCCGGCAGAATGTGCGTCACATTATCTACTATTTACTATTTGCATTGTACAGTAGATAGTAGATGTTAATTCGAACAACAATTACAGCAGGGAAATGGAAGAATCGACTATACTAAAATCAAGTTTATATCTCTGCATCCTTCGTTATAATTTTCGAATCAAAAAACGTTTATTTTTTTATCTTTTTAAATTAAGAACTTAACGTTACTAAGCAAAGTACTTAGTTCTGAGAATAGGTGTCTAAGAAGAATTTTGCGGCTATCTCCGGTGACAACTGTCAGCAAGCGGAGGCTTTTCGGTTGACTTAGCCATATATATAGGTACTGCGGACGCCTCCTGAGTCTTACCATGCTTGCCTACCTTACAAGGCATCATTGACGTTCTGGACACCCGCTGCTGACTGTTCGTCGTTAGTTTATGTCAGGCCAGTAGGCCCAATTACAGTGGTGAATTCCAACCCAGTTAAGTGATTGACATAGTAACAATGACAATCTGATCTATTTGTGATAATGTTTTCCGAAATTACAACCAGATATTTTTAATTTTAACTCAAAATAGGAGCGTCTTATGCAAAATAACATCGATTATAAATTAAGTTGTTTATTAGTATCATTGGTAGCAGAGGCAGCTGAAGGGGTTAAAAATTGGGGGGGGGGGGTCATTTATTTTACTAAATATGTAGGTACATGTGTATTTTGCAATAACTTTCACAATTTTTTAAAACAAAAATACATGAATATATTTATGTCTATATAGATTTTTCTAATATGATACAAAAATTTACAAAATACCTAACATAGCGACTGCACTTTATCTTGGCTCATAGAGTTTCTAATTCGCTTTAGCGTCGAAAAACCCCTTCACTCTCAACTGCCGTCATCGTAATTCCACAAATAAAAATTACTAGTACATGTGGAGTTCATTTACCATCGTATCTCTTCCAGTCTAGACCAATGCCAATCATATTATTATTATCAATCTTATTCTTATCTTCCTTGTTTCATATTGTTATCTCCCGGGACAATGCCCGCGATCGAACTAATTTTAGGCGAAAAGTTCCGATGTTCATGTACGCATGGAACGTTTCATCTCTTTCTTTCTCATGAGAAAATCTAGAAATAAGACATTAGCTTTGGGACAGTTACAGAAATGACCCGCGCATTCGACATAACATGAATATTTGACGTCGCACTTGCTTAATATTATTCTAGATAACATCTTTAAAAACATGAAGGTTAATTGGTCCTTATATATTTCAATTATTTTATATTTATTTTATATTACAAAACCTAATTGCATTATATTATATACTTTCTTTATAATGTATTTTAGGTAGATTATTTGGCAAATTATATATATACAAAAATACACCTTAGAAATAACAGATTATGTCAAATTAAAAGAAAATCTCATGGTAAAAATACAAGAAGTTAATAGTTTTAAACAGTTACAAGACATTATCCAAAACGAAATAAAAAAGAACACAAAAACCAAGGTGAGAAACTTCACAACGTCAATAAAGGAGGGTTGGCTAACTAAAAACATATTTCAAAAAATAAAAAATAAAAATCAAGTATATAAAAAAATGCTTAAAGAAAGAAATAACAGTCAACATGTAACCGAACTAAAAAATATTCAAAAAGATTTAAGAAATGAAATCAGAAAATCAAAAAAACAATATTACCAGAATTATATAAAATCAGCAGAAGGCAGCAGCAATAAACTTTGGAAAATAATAAAAAATATCAAGTCTGGAAAAAAATTGCAGTCAGCTAATATAAAAGAAATGAATATAAAAGATGGGATTTTTACAAATGATGAAGAAGAAATATCAAATATTATCAATGAATATTACTCCAATGTAGGCCAAAACCTTGCAAGTAAATTAGATGGACCATGTCTGAACATATCAGAAAAACGAAGAAGAAAAATAAATAGTACCTTTTTTCTTAGACCAACAACGACAAAAGAAGTGTGTAAAATAATTGACAATCTTAAAAAAAATGCATCGCCAGGATATGATAAAATCAAACCTTCACTCATAAAAAATCTCAAAGATATCTTAAGCCCGGTCATATCAAAATTAATTAACATGCATATAAAGTTAGGAATCTACCCGGAAGAATTAAAGACTGCAAGAATAACTCCTATATTTAAAGGTGGAGATCGAACGGAACCTAGTAACTATAGACCTATAGCAAATTTAACTGTATTTAATAAAATCTTTGAAAAATGTATTCATAAACGATTAATGGGACATATTAAAAATCTTAATATAATATGCTTAAACCAACATGGTTTTCAAGAAAAAAAAGGAACTGGAACCGCTCTAGTAAATTTGATTAATTATATTCAAACAAATATGGATGCTAAAATTTCAACCACAGGAGTAATATTAGATTTTAAAAAAGCTTTTGATACGGTTCACATTGAGACCATGATAAAAAAATTAAATGATATAGGAGTAAAATCTCAAGAATACAAACTATTAAAATCATACTTAACTAATCGGAAGCAGTATACCTTTGTGAATGAAAAAAAAAGTAAAATACAAACAGTAAATTTTGGAGTCCCACAAGGATCTATTTTGGGTCCACTATTATATATTTTATATATTAATGACTTATCACTGTATAACTTTAAAGGGAAAATTATTATGTATGCCGATGACATTGGACTTTTCTATAAAAATCAAACAGACGTATTAACAAACAATGACATAAACGAAGACCTTACTATATTGACTAAATGGACAAACACAAACTTACTTACACTTAATGAAAAAAAATGCAATATTATCCATTTTGAATCTAGAAAAAAATGTCACAAAGTAAATGCTTACATAAATAATGAACGACTGACTGAAATTGAACATGTTAAATACTTAGGACTAACAATAGACAGACAATTGACATGGACAATTCATATCAACAATTTAATTAGCAAAGTGGCAACTTTATCGAGTCTATTTTTTAAAATCAAAAACTTTGTTCCAATAAAGGAAAAAAATTTAATGTATGAAGCATATGTAAAAACTAAAATATGTTATATGCAACTACTATGGGGAACAGGATATCAAAATGACATAAACAGACTACAAAGACAGCAAAATAAAATATTAAAGTTAGTGTATGACCTTCCCTATCTAACAGCAACTAAAGAACTTTTTGAACAAACTAAACAATTAAACGTAACTGAACTTTTTAAACTAGAATCTTTAAAATTCATTCATAAATTAGCCACTGATGTAATTGTAGACGAAGAATTAAAACTTGAAAAAAACTGTAGTAAACATGAACACAATACGAGAATTTCAGAGAAATATCATATACAATCTTTTAAAACGAGAAAAGGACAATCGAGACTTATAAACCATGGACTGAAATTATACAATAAACTACCAGACAAAACTAAACAAAAGACTCAGACAACCTTTACAAAAGATGTTAAAAATATTATCATTAACAGTAGAATGTAAATTTCAAAAGTGAAAACATTTTGTTAAATGTATGTAACCCGTAAGGGTTTATCAATAAAATTTAAATAAAAAAAAAAAAAATATATAATAAGTGGCAAATTTTGGGGGGTCATTGACCCAATGGACATTAGGGAAAGCCGCTACTGATTGGTAGCCAGTATTAACGTTGACTTATTTTTTATTTTTTCAAACATTCGAAACTCATCCTTAACAATGAAATCAAATGCTACTCTAACGTCAACAAGAAATAATTATGAAAATTCCATTGTTTCATTTCATGTTTTAATATATTTATTATCATCTAGGCCCTTGGTTACTTATTATTTTGCTGACGATTTTTTATCTATGCTTTTAGTTTTTACTCATAATTTTTAACTATGCATAATCATTCATATAAGTACTCTAATGTAATTAAAACTTTTAGAAAATAACCCAGGAGATTTGATTAATCAACATATTTTAATTTGTATTGTTTTGATTATACTTTAATGAAGTTAATATGAAGCGGAATATTTGGTTATTTACAAAAAACAGTAGATTATGTATCTATTTCACACAATATTTGACCATTAACATAAAAGCAACCATATTTTTTTTCATTTAATCGCCCATCGTATTATTTTTATCGTGTTATCTTAATTTATACTGCCTTTATTCTTAAATACAACAGAAAGCGTCTACAACATTCCATTCAGTTTTATTAAAATACATATCTTTCCAAGTTTCATAAACATTGATAATAATAGATGCTTTCTAGAATAGATAGGGGCCTCTTAAAAATAGAAAACGCTACAAATGATGTGTCAAATCCAAACGTAAGGTAGCTTGGTATTTGGTACGTAATCAAATAATCCTCCTAGATAAGTAAACTACGTTAAATAAATTGACCGATTTCATAGCTATTGAAACCCCAGATAAGTACTAACTTATTATTACTGATCTAATTGTGGATGGTTTTATCGGAGTATGGAGTGAATGGTAACCTGACAGGGGCTATTGCGTCACTGTACAAGGATAGCACAGAATGTGTGAGGGTAAATGGGTCATTCACATCGTTGTTTAACATTCCTAAAGGAGTCAAACGGTGATGTGTAATGTCACCATGGTTTTTCAACGAGAACATCGATAACTGTATGAAAGAATTGAAAGATTTAAGAATGGGAGCAAAAATGAGTGATATAACTGTTAACTGTCTTCTGTATGCGGATGATGCCGTGCTTCTTGCTAGCAGCAAAGAAGACCATGTCGATAACAAAAGTCTACGATGTATGCAAGAAAAGCGATTTGCTATTGAACGTTGATAAATTGAAAGTAATGGTTTTTGAGAGGGGTGAAAATATAACTAAATGTGAGATAAATGTGAACGGATATATTCTGAAACAGATATAAGAATTTGTGTATCTGGGAAGTATGTTTACTAGGGATAGAAAGATTGAAAAAAATATTAAAAGGAGGATGAGTGCCGGGAACAGGGTGAACGGTGCACTGAAATCTACCTTGGCAAAGAAATGTTTATCGCAGGAGACAAAACTAGCACTTCACAATGGAGTTCTAGTGCCACCCCTAACGTATGGGCTGGCACTAGAACTCCGAAGTATGGAATTGTAAACATAATGATGAAAGAAGGTTGAATACTGTCGAAATGCGATCTCTCGAATAAGCTCGATATTTAATTTGAAACCAAAATGCCTGATTGTATCGTGAATGTAAGTAAAAACGGCTCGAATAAACGTAAAAAATATGGGGTAACTTTTCATTGGTATGTAAGTACCTATAATAGGTACTTGTTTATTATGGAATTCTAAAACTCAAAATAATTCATTTCCAAATAAAGAATTATTTTTGCAAACGTCAAACTCTGCTCTTCTTACCAACAGGGGTGCACATTGTGTAGGAAAACGATTTTCAAAAATGTATTAAACGTATTATTTTAGCATTACTAAAAATCCAGTAAAAGAAATAAATGCGTAGAAATTATAAAGAATTTTAGGAAAGAATCTGATTGGGATCCACAAAAACGAATGTTGTTTGTAAAATTTCAAATACAATTTTTTTTTTAATACATTACTAAAAAATAACATCCTCCCATTTTTAAAGTATATGCACGCTCCTAACCTTTTTTCCGCATAATAAATTGAATATATTAAGAGCTATAAAAATGTCCATGCCAAAGGACATTATTTTAAAGGAACCCGCACGTAAATCGGTCCAGTTTTTATTTGGTCCATCGAGGACACACTTACGAAGATTGCCTTTTATATGTGTAGATTTTGGATTATTTTTGTAATGAGGCCATCATTTCTAAATCCAGGTGGTAAGAGATATAAATTTAAGTTAAAAATGTGTTCTGTTATCCTTAATTTAAATTATTGTTTATATTCCACCGAGATAATATAATGTTTTTTTTTATAATAGAACAAAAATCCCTTTTAATGCAAGTAATAATTATAAATTAGACCTCGAGTAATGAAATGTTCTGCTTATACCAGATACAGTAAAGTTACCAAACCCAAAATTTGCGTGACTTGTATTTAAGGTGACTGAAACTGAACCCGCCATAGCAAATTTGCACATAAAGGAGGTCATTTGCTAATTATTTGACGTTACGTAAAGTTTTAACGTTTGGGAGATATGTCAATTTTTATACATTGTTGAGATTTTTCCAAAATTTGACCTTCAAGCATTCAGAACTTTATTTTTATTCATTATTTTAGTATTTTTTAATTATTTCTTGGTAGTCCTAAACATTTGTGATTAAAATGCGTCGGAACTTACCTCAAACTAGGGTTAAAAAATAAAATATTACGCTTTAAAAAAAAACAAATACTTTGAAAAAACATAACAATCAAATTCAACCGGAAATAAAAAGAAACTGCGGTGTTTTAATAATTTATTCTACTCTAATTTAATTCTCTAGTTCGTCAACTTTCCAACTGTACTAAATTTGTATTCTTAGTTGCTAACTTTAAAAAAATACATCATTATTTGTGTAATGGTAAAAAGATTCTAAAATAATGAAAAAACATGAAGTTCTTGAATGATTGAAGGTAAAATTTTGGAAAAATCTCCATAAAGTATAAAAATCGACATATCTCCCAAACTATAAAAGTTTACCTAGGGAAAGTAAGGTCCAATAATTAGCAAATGACCTCCTCTATGTGCGAATTTGCCATGGCGGGTTCAGTTCCAGTCACCTGTATATTACTCGTATAATACTTTACATATCAATGTAAATATTTATACATATTACAACATAAAACACGTTCACCAGACGAAGTCTCATTCAGAACGGGCTTTATTAATTATTTATTTATTATGTAACACACTTGACCGAATTGAAACTCGGTAATACCCAGAGACTTGACAAAACATTTGCATAATAGTATTAGATTATTTGGAACATCCTGGAAAACACATTACGTTTTAGGTACTCGTATGCTACTTATATACATTATGGATTTTCTAACGTCAAGGAAAATACGTGGTTGAATAAAACCCACTTCGTGTTTTCCTATAGTTTGCGTTATAACGCAAGAAAACCTAATTCTTGTTCGCCAATTATTTATTTATTTATTTATTATATATATACGGCCTAAGCCAATTACAACAGTTACATGAAGAAACATAAATGCAAGAAACCGAACAAAAAGAACATAAATCTATTTAGCAAAAACAAACAAGGGCAAAACAATAATTGTATACAATATATTCAAAAAAACGAAAGTCCAAAAACTTTGAGCTAAACCATGCCAATCCAACTTCATCCTACACTGTTTAGTCGCGAAGAGATCTACGAAAAGCCGGAAGATCTATCCCAAAGAATTCCAAGTCGTGTGATGAATTGACTAATCTACACATTCTGGACATTGGGGCATAAAAACCAAAGTTGCTCTTAGAAGATTTTATAAATAGCAGATTTTGACTTCTGGTGACACGATTGGGAACATGAAAAGAAATTGATTGCAACAGAGATGGGACATCACTTAAAGCATTAAGTATTTTAAAAAATGCATATAAGGTCCATCTCAGTTCTACGTCTCTCCAATGAAGACAGATTAAGAGATTGCTCTATTTCAAAATAAGAATAATTACCCCTTTGTAATCCAAGCAACTATGCCACTTTTCTTAGAAAACGGTGTTGGACAGACTCTATATGGTCAATATGCGTCCTGTATTATATTGTTTTCATTTGTAAAATTAGTTTATAAACATTTTAAGAACTAATGTAAATATGTAATCTACAGCACATCATACAATATTATTTTTTTAAATATGTATTAGGCATCGACATATAATACATAGACATGCCCTATGGAGTAAAATATGTTTAAAAGTTGTGACAAGAAAACGTACCCATAGTTACTAAGTACTGTTTATTTATACCAGGGGTGGTATTCTGAATCTTCTCTACCCCCTAGAGAGTGATTAATTAGAAGATTATTTGTTTTTATATTTGCTTCATATAATGGCCACACTGATGATTAAACGTCAAACAAATACGAACATGTGCAACTAAATGTGTTTTTTTTACTTAGACCATTACTGCGAGCTTAAGCTTACCCAAAACACTTAATTAGGTTGAATTGACCAAACCGTATTCGTTTTTTTTCCGTTTTTGAGGCAGTTTTATACACCATTTGGCGTTTAATTATCAGTGTGGCCAGTATGTGAAGCAAATAAAAAATTTAAAATCTTCAAATTAATCACTCTCTAGGGGGTAGAGAAGATTGAGAATACCACCTCAGGGCTGCATTCAACTATCATGCATATGCTACTAAGAATTGGTGGATTGAATTGAGTACAATCAACATTCATTTTTTGGTGGATTCCAATCAGATTATTTCCTTAAATTCCTTATAATTTCGGCCCATTTATTTCTTATCACTGGCTTTTTAGAAACGAAAAGATAATATTAACACACGTTTATCATGTTTTAAAAACGTATTCCCATTAGTGCATTACTGTAACTAAAAATAGTAGATTGTCGTTTACAAAAAAAAATATTTATTAATGGTACCATATTTTATATTTATTAAAAATATTGCTAGGTTTACAATTTCTTTTAGGATTTTTACCGTACATTTTAAAATACGTAATTTCTTGTGTCAGATTTTTATGTTTGGTGTTCATTATGAAGCAAAAGTTTTTACCGAAAATACATTTGACTAGAAAAATACTGGGTAATAGGGAAATATCACGTTTTTTTTATTCAATACATTTTTTAAGTAATAAGGGTCTATGAAATACTGTCCAGTAAAAAAAAATAATTTTGCTAGTTATATTTTTTAATGTTTAATTTTTAATTCCCGCAAAAACGGTCATTGCATTGGCCACGCCCCTAATACGTCACGATTCATGTTCATTTTCAACTTTGTTCTAAACCATTAAAAAAAATATAGAACATCGTCACGAATATTGACGTCACAACTGTCAATGCCAAACATGTCGCGTTTTTCTGGTGAAATATTTTTTTATATTGTATTTTTTTAAAGTTACATATGAAAACATTTCTCCACAATATCTATATTGATTTTGAACATACAATTAATTATTCTCATTCCATTTCATATATTTTTATCGGTATTCGTAATACGTGATACTTCCTTGTTGTTGTAGTTGAAAGTTGAGATAAAAATAAAAACATTTTAAAATTACTAATGTATCCAGGATTGTAATGTAACATAGTTTTATACCCATTAGGTAGCTATGTTTTTTTTCTTAGAGCTACTGAATAAAGTATTACATGATTATTTAAACAAATCACGAGGAAAATATAATGAATTCGTGTCGTAATAATGATTTTCCACTCTTGATTTGATCAAATGTAAAATTAGTATTTCAATTACTAAAAACTGTTTAACGGCTTCTTAACAAATCACAAATTAATAATCGTTTTGAAAACATGGACGTAAAATAAAAAAAAACAATAATCCTTTTTCATTATGTATTATTTAATTAAGTACCTACTTACTTTTATCTGGCATATTATTTATTACTCCTATTTCTTACTATAGTATAGAGTGAGCTTCTAGAAACCTAATCTTAATTATCATTTCAATCATGTTTATATGGATATATATGATTTTTCTATTGATTTCAATGATACTATTATTTTGTTGATTTCAATGATACTATTATTTTGCTTATTTGATTATGTATGAATCTAAATTTGTATAAATTATATCTGATTATCTTTTTTACATTGTATTCTTTGGAATTTTATTATTTATTACTTATACCTTGTTTCCTGGATTGGTATTCTACTGCATCACATGTCATTATAATTTAATCTAATTAATTTTACTATGTATTTTTTATTGTTAATTATTATGGCTTGACACGGGCACAGTCTAAAAAGCTTTAATAACGTCATTAATATTTAAACGAGTGTAATTTTGAATGAATAAATAAACCAAATAAAAAATAATAATTTAAAATCCATTTTCTGAACTATTCATAAGTGTTAACTTATGAACAGTTACAAGTTACAAATCATAAAACTGTAAAAATAGCTGATATTTATGTTTTTTTAAAGTCTGGACGGTATTCATTATTGAAAGTATACAATAAACATTGACTCGGTGAGTCATTGTTGAGTCATGACACGACGCGACACAAATCTCGCAGTACGAATCATGGAATGTCAAGAAGGTTCTGAATCAGATTTTGCTGACTTTAGTCACCTTCACTTGTAAAAATCATTGTGACGATTCGAAACAATCACAGCCTTTGGCGCCAACGATGAAAAAAAACGTTTACAAAAACATGACAGATTGTAAAAATAAAAATTACCTCGAAAGTGAAGGCTGAACAAAGTTACTAATTATATCACTCAAAAATAATTCAATGTATTCCAGCAAGATTCAAAGCATTTGTATAAAACAGTCGCTATAGGGGACAAAAAAAATGCTAGCTTAACGTCCAACGACTGTTGATATGTTTGAAATGTTTATAGTGCATTTAATATTTAATAATAAATCTTTTTTTAATGCATAATATTATGTACTATAATAAAGATTAAGGCTCAACAATATTGATTATGTATAATTATTATTAGATTATTGTGAATTGTGGCATTATCGGTGTCCATAAGTTTTAGCAACTGTAATAAATTATTTTCTAAACTTTTTGTTTTCCGTACTTATTATAAAAGTTTAAGTAAACAGACTACGGCTAAACTAATCTGAACATGACAAAAAGTTAATAACATAGCAACATTTTTGTAACTAACAGGTACATAGGTACTCGAAGAGTGCTTTAATGACGCTTTTTGTTTGTATGAACAATATCAAAGCGGTATTGTTTGAAAAATTCCTGAAAGAAAACGATTAATTTTGACTGGAATATTTACTAGCCTATAAAACTGTTGAAATCTGAATGTTGAATAAAGAACAGGTACCAAAATTGAAATTTGTTTACAAAATATGAAATTACCCAGACCGACGAACATCATTTTCGAGCTATATTATCAACAATTTATTGAAAACATTATTTTAAGAATGAAAATTTGTGTTTTAAAATATTAATTTTATCCAGGAACCATTTCTCTTGAATTTCCGATTTATTCTGTAGGTCTACCATACAACGCACATAATGTGGGTGTTTACACAATAGCGCTACCCCACAAAGCATCATAGTTTATTTATTTTTTTTCCATTGAGAATACCCTTATATTACATGCAAGTCACATTATTATTTAGGTACTCAAAAATCAACACAAGCAAAAATTCAGTAGAGCATTACACTCTTTTCAGACCTTGTGGTGTTACCAGACTATGACCCGCCCAGGATTTACCCGGACCAAAGTGAAATAGTGATCACTGCGGGAAGAAACCTTACTCTGAGATGCGAAGCCAAACAACCGATCACCTGGGACCTGCCGAGCAATGAGAAGTTGTACGAAATGCAAGAAGCGTACAGCGTAATCAGCGTATCTGAAACCCCAGATATCGATTACCCATACGGGCTGCTTCTTGAGCTTTTTAATGTCTCGGCTATCGACGTAGGATACTATACTTGCCTCTTCAACAACTCGTACGATGAGTACACTCCGCAAGAAATGGAAACCAGGGGACAGGCTAAAAGAATTTATGTTTATGTAGATGGTAAGACTTGTTCCATTGAAAAAACTTCAAATCGAAGACCCATTTTATTTTGTTTTTAAAAAACAGTAATAAAATATCATAGCTGACAAAACCAGTATTTCTCCACAGTTTTTATTTTATTTAAGGAATACACGAATAAAAATAAATTAATACTATTTAAAATTCATGTTTACTCGAGATTTTTGTATCAAGCATTTTTTTCTGCAAAAACCAAATATTATGTTGACTGTATTTTTGAAAACTTTGAATGTCAGTTGGTAAATTTTGATAATAAACAGTAGACATTTCTGCGAGAAATAAAAATCTTTTTACGAGTAAGTATAATTTATGGTTATAATTATTGAACCTTAAACATAAATAGACATGTCGATACCTACATTTTATTGTAATTTTTATTTTCGTTTTATATTTATGAATATGTAATCTTAATCGTGTTATTAATTTCAATTCGATAATAATTTTCTTACTGGGCTTTTTAATCACTATACTGACATCTATGAATGAAAAGCTAAAGTTTACCTAAAAGTTCATTTATTCGTTTGATTTTTTAAAATCCTGTCGTTAAAAAATAGAAAATGTCACTTTTGTCATTCGCGCAAGTTGCATTGCTTTCTGCATTTAAATTTTGTTTTGTTTATTTCGCTGCAATTATCTCAAATGCACTTTTCATTTATGGTTTTTGTTTGCATGCAATTTTATTTCTCAATGTTGTTACTCAGATCCTGTGAAGCTTATGGTACCTATAGAAGCTGTTGTATCTGGAACCCAGTACAAATCTGTAATTATTCCATGTAGACCAACAGCTCCCAATGTTGATGTAATATTAACACGAGATGAGGTTCAGGTAAATGATACATTTTTTATCAACATATATACTTAAATATCTGTATCTAGTGCTAGTTTTATTTTATTCTATATATGCTAGTTTTTAAACCAAAATAGGATATGCAATATCAACATGTTTCTCTTATCAGTCCAGTCTTTCGCAAATTTATTTTACATTTAAAATATTTCTTAGGAATCAAATAAAAATCTTATAAGTAAATAAATTTGTCCTCATAATGTTTATTACTTTTAAGGAAGGTTCAATCAAATTTAGAATCTTCTAATTTATGGAATAAATTTAAATGCACAGTGATTTTCTTTTGTTTTTCTCATGTTTTTTCTATTCTTTCGTTTCGTTTTTTTTGTTTTGACTAAAACCATATTATTAATCTTTATTTCCGTTTTATTATTCAATTCCATCGAACCTAGGTAGTATATATAAATTGACTAAATATAAAATCGTGTTATAATATCCCTAAAATAACATGTAATCAGATCTCAATCAGAACAAAATAGTAATTTTGTATCAACTTTGTTAACAAATGTCTAATTGCACATCAGTGTCTCTATTTTTTCATTTTATTTTATTTTTTTATTTTATATTTTATTTACATTGAGAACATTACACAGCATCCAATTCATTCTCAATACATAACTTCTTCTTCTTATGGTTCCTCTCCCCGATGGAGGTTGGAAATCATCATTGCGATTCTTACTTTATTGGCAGCTGCCCTGAACAAGGACTGAGTGCTGCAATGGAACCAGTCGCGCAAGTTCTTAAACCAAGAGATGCGCCTTCTACCTGCACTGCGTCTCCCTTCAATCCTTCCCTGTAGAATGACTTGTAAAATTTTATATTTTTCGCCTCTCATCACATGCCCAAAGTACTCGAGTTTTCTTTTCTTTATGGTCTTCAGTACCTTTTTATCTTTTTCCATCCGTCGGAGAACATCATCGTTTCGGACTCTATCCACCCAGGAGATTTTTAATTTCCTCCTGTAGCACCACATTTCAAAGGCTTCAATCTGTTTTGAAGTGTTTTGGGTGAGTGTCCACGTTTCGACGCCGTAAAAAAGTACTGAGAAGACGTAACATCGAGTAATGCGCATTCGGGGGTCCAAATTAAAGTCTCTACTGCAAAGAAGGTCACGCATTCTGAAAAAGCAGTCTCGCGCCACCTCTATTCTGACTTTGATCTCTTGCGAGTGATCCCATTTATCATTCAGCCAGCATCCTAAATATTTATATCGATGAACTTGCTCAATAAACTGCGCTCCAAGTTTTAAAGTCATTGGGAAAGTTTGTGGCTATGTATTGTGGGTATTGAAGCCACAATACATATCAGATTGTTTAAATAGAAAATAGAAGAAGAAAATGAAGTAATATGAACATACATATTACAATTTGGAAATTGCCTTCCTAAGAGAAATCCCACTGTCATGAAATATATCGACACCTGAGGCGATACGATTGAATAACACAATTGCTCTACCTACCGGCATAACCATTGGCAGGTTGGTTCTGCATCGTGGTAGGTAGAACAACCTGTGTTGCCTTCGTCGAAGATTATCAGGGATAAATAGACCGAATTCACTCAGAATATCTGAATTATGCATGTATTAATGCTAGCTTAACCGACTTTTAAAAATCTTTGAGAAATTTATAACTGGTGACGATTTGCCTATATGGCTCACATTGCATATTACATGAAATCTTGGTCCACTGTATAGGTGATACCTAATCAAAGCCTGGATAAACTAAACGGAAGAGTTGTGACATACGACAAGCGCCATGGGTTCAATTTGCCAGAACTTGAGATGAGCGATTCCACTTCGATGCACGAGTGCATATTTACTCGGGACGGCTTAAAGGAGACCAACATGTTCTGGATGTCAATTATGCGTATGTTTCTCATCCAACATTTGCATTGACGCTTAACGGGGAATTTAAAATGCGTAATATAATTAATAATACCTCTGAAAAGTACTGTGATTTTGTGATATTTAAAAATTTAACGCTCTTAAACTTCTAAACATTCATAAAAAATTGGTACAATTTTTATTAATGTACTTTTCGTTCTCTTATACATTGCTTTTTACCTTTAAATAAGCCCTTTATGTATATTATATAGAACTTATAACTTGTTTAAAAAATTATGAAATGCTGGCATGGGCGCCCGCAGGATGGGGCAAGGGGGATCACTTGCCCCCCCCCCCCCCCCCCTGGATTGATTGAAAATAGGCAAATAATGTTACTTCCATTTTAAATCACTTTGTGTTAGCATAAAGAAAGTGTGGAGAGACAGAACGTTGGCCAGATTTGTCAAATTTGAAGATATTTATTACTTTTATTATTATTATATAACTGGAAGAATATATTTATTATTATAACTGGAAGAATTTTCATTGCATACAAGAGGAAATTCACGACAGGCTGTACATAAGTCCAGCACGTTTTTATTTTGCCTCAATATTATTTCGCAGTACTCTGCCATACTGGAACCAGTTACTCAGGCTCTTCAAGCTGTTCAAGTTGATCTTCCAGAAGTCTAACTGCAAGTTCAAAACCTGCTCAGGGTAGTAAAACTTCACCGAGGTGATTCCGATAACTATTTCAGGGATAGGGATTGCTACATCCTTTAAAATTGTGCAAACTGAATCGTCAACAGTTTAAGGATATAATGTCTACTATTAATCAGGTATACCACATTGATAATTTTGAAACTGAAGCTTTGAGTTGGTTTGATTTTTGGAAAACACGAGAATACAAAAGTAGCCAAGATTTCATCGACTCGTTACCTTTTACAAAGTTTTATCCGAGTGTCAGGTATGCCTTACTAGTTTTGCTAACATTACCAGCAACAACATGTACGGTGGATCGATCGTTCAGCACATTACGTCGTGTAAAAACATGTCTTAGATCTACAATGTCAGATGAAAGTCTGTCTGGATTGTGCATTTTAAGCGTATACAGAGACAAAGTGAGCTGCAACATAAAAGGCTTTATGGACAAAATTGTAGATATGTTTGATAACGATAACAGACGACTCCAGTTTTTGTTTAAAGAATAAACTTTATTTTCAATTTATGATGCAATATTTTTTGTTATATACATATATCGTGTTAGTAAAAAAAATGTTGCTTTATTATGCCCTTCATTACTGCAGTGTCCTGTCCGTTCGTTCACCATACAAATACGCTACAGTAAATTCAAACTACATTAAAACATTACTAAAAATATTTTGACCCCCCCTAGAAAATTTTCTGCGGGCGCCTATGAATGCTGGTGTTAATATAATGAGAGTTTTTTTCAAATGGTTATTTTCCACTGTTTATTTTGAAACTAATAAAAAATTCAAATTATTTATACTTCACAATTTTAGTGTGTCCTCTGTGTCATCTTTATTCCTAGTGTTCTAGTGAAGTTTGCTAGTAAATTTTTAGCTTGCAGTATTTAATATCGTTATAACAGTTTTTCAAACTGTGATTTACTATAATATTATTCATGTTTTATTGTTTTGTAAGCTGTACTGATTTATTTTTGCTAATAAACACTATTTTATTACATCACTGAAACTAAAACTTATGAAAAACAGTATGGGTAGGTATTATTAATTGACTTCATAACCATTGGTATTACGCAGCATATAAACTAATGCAAAATATAATTTGTTTTGAAACCAGCAACTTTCAGTGCAAATGTATGGATGGTTTTCTTATTATTTAAAGCAAAGACAATATGATATGTAAAAATTTCCAGGTAACGGACAATATTAATTTTGACCCACGAAAAGGATTTAAGTTGGACGTACAAAGTGTCACAGATAATTATTTCCAATGTGTAGCAACTCGGCAAAATATTAGCACTGAACACGATATTTATTTGAATATTATTTGTAAGTAAGTACTGTTAATCATTTTGCGATATGCTGCTTGGATCTGGTCTTTTCTTCTGGTTTGATGGGTTCAAGGTTAACAAAATATTTATCGTACTTACTTTTTCTTCTTCTACAAACTATTTCTGTGTGTGAAATTTATTTAAACATTAATATCACCAATTTCTTCCACTTTCATCTATTTTATTTTATTTATGGTTTCATTATTATAGTACATACCATCGAGAATATACTATGCATGTGTGTGGTTTGGCTTTGATGTTATACTGTTAAGTGCTTTTTAACTATACTTTTGCTTGATATTGGCATCATTCCATTTTGTAGTAGTATATCAAACTTAGAGTGATAATTCTGCCCGGCTTAAAGAGAAGCCATATTAACTCTGTTGCATAGAGTAAAAGCATTCCAAATTTTTGGTTTGTTTAACAACAAATGTGTCACAGACGGTTTCGGTTTGCGCTTGCAATTCTCGACCTGAGTACATACGACCCGTTGTATTACTGTTAGCTGTAGCTAACTTCGTAGTTGATGATCATAAAATGGTTTTTAACTATATGAGGGACTCTATTAGCCGGTGGCGTATTATTACTCTAATATATCAAATATTTGTTTAAAATATGCATAATTTGTTTTCCATATTCAATGTACTGAATATACCTAGACAATTCATAAATAAAGCTATTAAAAAATAAAAAGGTTTTAATCTAATTTTTTGATTGAATTTGATCAAATTAAGAGTAAATTCTGAATTGTAAACAAATTCATCCAAAAGTGGTATTTCTTCATTATCATAATTTAGATGCCACAATATTTAACTAAAATTTGATCTATTTAGTTACATTACACAAAAACAAAAACATGTATGGAGAATCGAACACTGTTCACAGTGCCAAATTATAAATCATACTTTTACAATAATTATAAATCACAACTCTTTTCATATACTGCCTTTGTCAGTTGAGTGACCGCGTAAGTTTTCAATGAATGTTAAAATATTATTATTGTGTGTCCATATAGCCCACTCTGTTTCTGTGCCAAAGCCTCAAATAAGTGATTCTTTCAATGGAAATGCTGTCTTGGGGGGAGAATTGATTCTGGATTGTTATGTACGAGTTGATCCTGGCATTCCATTTCACCTCAAATGGACTTACCCAGATAAAGAAATTAATGTAAGATGAAATTCCTTAAAATGTGAAACTCTTTAGTTCCAATAAATAATTCATGCTTTGGTTTTTGTAAAAGGTCATTACAGAAATTAATATTCAGTAGTGAAAAAATATAAATCAGTACTTTTTTAATGTTTAACAAATTAGGGTACAGTAAATAGTAAACAATTTTATTATTTTTTATTTCGAATGGATTTTTATGCAAGGAAACCTACCCAGCATTGTTCTCATATGAATATTTCAAAAACATATTTTCAGCAAGAAAGAGTGCACGTTTCTAACACAACAACAGAAAAAACCGTGGGTTCTAACAACATACCCCAAAAAATTGGAAAAAGTACTCTCAGAATCACAAATGTTACAAAAAAGGATAGTGGACATTACAAATGTGAAATTATAGACGCTAACGAAAACACTAATGATGAAAAGAAACTAATAACAGTTCTCGGTAAATACAACTCAACTAATACAATACAACTTCTTCATTATAATAATTAATGTACATGTTCTCTAGCGCCGATTCTTACATGGAATTTCTTTTGTTTACAGAAAAGGGGAAATCGTTTATCAACCTCAGAGAGGATGCTGGTATTTATGAGATTCAAGCCAAGACTGGTAAAACTGTTCAATGGATTATTTTGGTGAATGCCTTTCCTCTTCCTCAAATTACATGGTAAATATTTTATGAAACAAACTTGCTTTAAAAAAATACTCGTTTGTATTATTCCATCATAATTTATATTATGTTTATTTTGATAACAAACTCAGAAGAACAGAGAACTCAGAGAACTCAGAGAACTCTTAACCACCATAAAAGTTTGTAAAATTTCGTATCTGGGGCATATAATGCGTGGAGAAAAGTACCACTTGCTTCATTCAATTTTGAAAGGCAAGATTGAGGGTCACAGAGGGGCTGGAAGAAGACAGATGTCCTGGCTGCGAAATATACGAGACTGGACTGGCTTCAGGACTGTGGAGCAGATTTTCCGGGCAGCACAGGACAGAGAGACTTATGCCAGAGTGATTGCCAACGTTGGGGATACCTGACAGGGAACTAAGAGAAGAAGAAGTATTTTATGGCTTAGTTTTATTAAATATTTAGACATACTCATTATTCTGGTAACTATTTAGCTTCGGGAATAAGTTGGAAACTAACATTTGACTAGTTGTAAGATATTGCACTATCAAAGTTGAAGGCTCATCCCAAATCAACCGTCAAATAAAACCGCAATTTTCATACTATAAAATATAATTTTTTGTGTTTATAAAAAAAATTATATTTTAATTATGTTTTTAAACAAAGATTATTTGAGCCAGTTATCTTGTCTTGGTATTTTTACAGGACCTCGATTCACATGTTTTATACGTGTATGATTCATATCATTAATTGTAGTGCTTTCACACTTATAGATTACGCAGACAGGGTATAATCTAAGCTTATAACCGAGTTGCACAGTTTGAACCCTCGCTGTGCCAGCGGGTACCCTGCAAAACATCGGACCCTCCCAAAGGAAGGTCAAGTCGCCTCGCAGTGTGTAATTTTTTGTCTTGGTATTTTTACAGGACCTCGACTCACATGAGTTATAGAGAATTAAATTTTTTTGAAAATTTACAATTACCAACTTGAGCCAGAAACTCGACAATATTAAAATACATATTAAAGGTGGAAAGGAAATAGTTACTAAGCGACATACAGCAACTTCAAAGAAGAGCCAATTAAAGATATTATTTTAATTTATAAAAAAATTATGTCGCTTAGTAACTTTTTCCTTTCCGCCGCCAATATATTCAATCCCTTGAATGTTTCTCCGTTACAGTCAGTTAGTTCTTATATATGGTTATTACCATTGAAGCCATCTAATATGTTAATTTAAGGTATGAAATTGACAAGAACCTGTTTTATTATTATTCTGACCAAAAATGCATTGAAACATGTAGTTGTGTATGTCACTACTAAATTGTTAAATCAGCCACTCAATTGAACGGCTAGGCTGTTCATTAAATGCTGGTATTCAATTGAATGGGTAGGACATTCGTTGAATAAATTAAGATAGCTCAACATTCAACATTTTGGCTGCTTGAAAACTAGCTCTTTGGAAATGGCTGAACTAAAAACCACCACGTTAGGTTAGGATGGTTGGATTAAGTTAAGTTTTTTTTTTGTATTTTCAAACTTAACACAACCTATGCTAACCTAATTTAACTACACATTACCAAAAATTTGCAGATTTGAAATTAAAACAATTATTATTGTAGTATTAAAATTAAAGAGGCTATGCGGCGTTCACCCTTTTCATTAAACGTTGCTTTCAACACTTTTGCTAAATGTCCGATAGCCATTAAATTAAATGCCGGCATTTAATGAACATCCAAAAAAAATATCTGGTAAATAGAAGTAAGGGTTTTCACCAGAAAATATGTATTTTTAATGTACTTTTATTGGGTTTTTAAATACATGCTATCTTTGAAACTAAACCTCGGAGGATTTAGAGGGTTTTATTAGTGTATATAGCTCAAAAAATTACATATAACTGCACTTTCAACTTATTTTCTCAGAATTTTGTCATTTAGATGGTTTTATCAGTACCTATATCCAATGATGTGTAAATATAAATTTAAAAAAAACAATTAAGTCATCGTATAGTAATTAAGCATACCAATTTCCTTTTACAAAATGCCAACAGTGAATTTCTTAAAAAGAATGTTTCCGTGTGGTCAGCAAGGTATATTATAATAGTTGTATGCACTAACAAATAATTGAGGTTTATCACAAAAATGACAAAACATTAGTTTTTCCTTAAAAAGTATTCGCAATATGTTATTAACATTAACCCTTTTAAATAATGATGCACGCTACTAATTTACCCACAACTACCATTATTTTAGGTTTGATAACCACAACAATGAAATTATCGCCGGATGGTCTGATTCACATTCCACTAAATTCGAAGTAAAGTCATCCCACAAAGATACATGCATAAGAATTAATAAAGCAACCCTAGCTGATAGTGGCATCTACCAACTTAAAGTCTCCAATGAATATGAAACCAAGTATTTGAATCTCACATTAATTGTCACAGGTAACATTAATTACTATTCTCAAAATTTCATTCTACTTTTTTACACATTCTAGTTAGTATAATTTTTATTTATCCACCAAATAGTATTATTTTATTACGAAATTATTGCTTTCCTATATGTAAATGCCTGTAAATCATGTTGTTTTTATTCACTCGACACAATAAGAAAACAAGGAAAAATTAAATGAATATCAATGAAATCAAATTCCAATAATTAATGGCATTATAAAAGTCTATAAATAGATCTGATTTAGCATTACTTGCTATGCAGGAGTTAGGCAGTAAGAATCTATACGCTTAGGATTTGGTTTTTACCATAACTATGTATTTGTGAAAAAGGTATGCAACATTTTATTTAATAATGTTATAAAGGTACTGATGCCAAAAAACAAGAATTCCCATGCCTCTATTGTATAAAAATTACTTGATAAGAAATGGGGGACCAGTTGTTAATACATTTTTCTTAGGGCACTATATCAAGTTAAAGAAATAACATTATTTGAAAGAAAATTTTTGTTTTTAGCGAAACCAACTGTAGAATTGGATTCCAAAAAGTTTTATCTTTACGGAACAAGATCGAGTGTCCTGTGCCGTGTATCGGGATATCCTTTGCCAAAAGTAACTTGGTACTTTCAATCCTGTAGTAATGGATCTGTTTGCGATGATTTACAGCAAGAAATTACTCCGGTAAGTAGGTACTATTGTTACCTTTTGATAGTTGTTCGCAAAATAAATTTCATGCCTTTAAAACTCATTCTGTTTTGTTTGAATATTCAAATTTATTAGGACAGAGACTTGGGGAGTTGTGTAATATTAAATTAATGCAGAAAATACATTATTTCTGTATATTTTTTGAAGTAGTGACTTAATTAGGTCAATAACTTTTTTTTTAAATGATCAGAACATTGACATCATATCCCAGCGAGTTATGTAACTCCTAAGAATATGATGCATTTTTCTGTATAAAAATTAGTTCTAATGTAATGATATATTTTCAAACAATAAAAAATATAAATAAATTTGAACTTTATTTGTCTTGTTACACTTAGCCTCGTTCAAATCGACACATGACCTAAAAAGATCAAAGCTTTCTATCATTTTTGCGTGTTTAATGCACAACATTCTTCTTATTCTGCGACGCTCATTACTTATTAGTTGTTTGCATTCAGTACTAACCCAAAACTATTTTCAGGCTGAGACTCGGGAATCCGAAGGCTATATGATAACATCAATTGTGACAATGTTTGTAAATCAAACAGGTTACCTGACATGCGCCGGTGAGAATTCAGGTGGAAAGGCAAACTCTACCTCTGTCTTTTATGTTTCTGATGTTGAAGATGGATTTGGAACATTTGCTAATATTAATCCAATTGCGGTGGGAGATAATGTAAACATAACATGTGCGGCTTCAGTATATAGCCACTACACGGGTGTTATGATGTGGTCCAAACTTCCAGAAGGAACAGTCATTGAGGATGGAACCTTTGACGGTAAATTATTAAAAAACAAATATAGAATATTTTATATTATGTATTACATATTGGCATTTCATTGCCAGTTTAATAATTTCATTCTTTCGACTTCTCGAATCTCGACATTTCTTTATAATTTTTTTAAATTAAAAAAAAAAAAACTGTTTTTTAAGTGAACTCCTCTCTGGAAGGAGATAAACATAGTTGATCTAAAAAAATCCTTTCTATTTAAATTCAGATTTTTTAATGAAGCCTGTATTTATTTAAATTGTTTTATTAAAAAAGTGTAATATTTTCTTAAAACATTATTATCTTCCTCAACTAGTCTGTTTTCAAAAGTCATTTTGATGAATGTTTATATGCTTTATACCATTTGTTGAACTTATTTTGTATTTTTCAATCTAGGAGTATCTGTTATACGTCAGAAAACTGAGTATTCATATCAAGTGATACTGTCCATTCCTCAAATATCTAAACTTCATGCAAGTCAATATTCTTGTCGTGCCCATATTGAATTAGATGGAAGTACTGAAGTTGAAGAACAACAGATCAACCTAAGTGTCCAAGGTAATTAAAAATTGTTTTGAGTAAAAGTTATAGTACACCAATATGTGGTACTATATAACATTGCAATTCAAAAATACCCATCTTAATAAATATCTCATGTTGGGAATTTTGCTATTGAACGTGAAACCTTATGAATGGTGATCAAATCTAATAACCACTACGCCACAGAAAAACTATATCTTTATAAATATGTACACAGCGAGGACGTGCAGTGATATTTTCGATTAAAGCAGCTGTCAGTAGGTAAAAATGTTACCTACTACTTACATAGTTCATAATTTGTTATGTAGTTTAGTATAAACTAACGATTTTATGCTATAATTTCAGAATAAAAGAGTTATGTTTTAATGCTAGATATCATAATACCATCATGTCAACTAATTTTAGTGCATAATTTGTTATAAAACACTGGCAATATATGTTAAATAGACGTGGATTGGTTTGGTCAAACTGCTTCCGTATGGTTTCCAAAGAACTAAATTTGCCCATTGCCTGACTTTGAATTTAGTACCAAGCGCCCGCCTTAAAGGAATCAATGGAGTTATGCAATTCCCTATTCCAAATTTAGACGGGGAAGACGATTTTTACTTCTGTCTCTAGTTCGTGTGAAACTGCGCAGGGGAAAGGTTGCGCGTGGGGTTTGTCGCAATGTTTTAGGAGTTAATGATCAATGAATATCAAACTAATCGCAGATCGTTCTAATTAACAACAAAATAGTTTTTAAATATTTGCTGTTTATGACTGATTTTAGTAGATGCTGATTGTGGTTCCATCTAATCTATGGGCGGACCGGACAGTACACGGTACATAGTATGTAATTTATACAACTATTATAATATTATTTATTTTATATTTTAGATGTTGAAGCCCCATCAATATTCTCAACAAATATGAATAACTCAGAGATTGAAGTGGTTCTTGGTGTTCCTAATGTCAACTTCTATTGCCGCGCTAAAGGTACTCCTGTACCCATTATCAAATGGTATAAAGTAGGTGGTCAATTTTCTATTTCCTTCTTCAATTATAAATTACATAACAATAAAATTCATTAACATTTACATATTATTTTTATTTCTAGGATGATGTGCAACTCCTTTATAATAAATTGCCTTATGACAAAGATGCGAGAATAAATATAACGGACAATGGAAGTCGATTGGTATTCAAATATATCAAAGAAGAAGATAAAGGAAAATACAAATGTGTAGCCAGTAGCCGAGTGGCTTCTACTGCTCAGTATGCCGTAATCTCAATAGCTAGTGAGTTCATGTTATTTTTCCTTTGTCTTTCTTAACTTAATTCGAGCGAGGCAATAAAAGTATATTATTGATGGTAGCTACGTAAACTATTCAGGGCAGCTAAAAGATTTTTCAAAGTTATGATTATAGACACAACTTTTTAAAACTTCACATGAAGTTTACTTTATTCCAAAAATATATTCAATTATTCAAAATTATCACAAACGTAAATTTAATGAGCTCTCCTGAAAAGTTATTGTTTTCATCCAAATGATGGCCTAGCTATCATCGGAATTAATATACTATTTTGTTTTTATGATAATAATTCAATTATTATTTATTTAAATTACGATAATGTTTAATGTTGTTTTTGCAGATGGAGAAAATAAATCTATTCTCATTGGAATGCTAATAGCATTGGGAATAATTTTCGTTATCCTGGTGGGAATTTTGATTTGGCGAATTATGAAAGAGAAGCAAATACGAAAAGAACTTTCCATAGCAGGACTTTTACACTTTGAGGAAGGTGCGACTGAATGTCTCAATCCAGAACTAGGTGTCGATGAACAAGCTGAATTATTACCATATGACAAGAAATGGGAATTTCCAAGGGATATGCTAAAACTGGGTAAGAACGCATAAAAAAATACTTAATTGCTCTCATTTACCATTACTAGGAACATACAAAAAAATTGTAATGTAATTTGTAATGAAAAATTTTATTTTCAGGAAAACAACTCGGATCTGGCGCCTTTGGCGTTGTTATGAAGGCTGTAGCTCATAATCTTGTTGAGGGAGAAGAGTCAACTGTTGTGGCTGTTAAAATGGTGAAAAAAACTGCGGATTCAACATTTATTAAAGCCCTTGCATCAGAACTCAAAATCATGATTCATCTTGGAAAACATCTCAATGTTGTCAATTTACTTGGAGCGTGCACTAAAAATCTTACAAAACGTAATTATTTTCAATTTTGTTTTACTAAACACATTCTTTTACTTTTATCATATCAGCTATTATGGGTTTCTTTGCCTCTGCCTGACCGACCCTTTTTATTCATTATTGTAACGTACGCGGCACAACTGCGCCGACTGAGTCAACCTCAATAGCCTTGAAAAGGACTTTCCATCCAGTCCGAGTGGTGTAGAGAGGCGAAGGCAGTCAGCTGGCAGGACGGAGCAAAGAGCGAAGTGCAGGAAGGCAAACAGGACGGAGAACTCAATAAAACACGTGAACTGTTCAGAGTTAGGAACTCAACTGATTTAATAACACAAAATACATGCCTTATAAAGCGGCGCGCGTTGAACTCCACAGGCTAGTCGTACCACCTGCGCCGGCCGGCCTAGAGTGGGGGGGTAGCTTACCCCCCCCCCCTCCTCTAGCCGCACACTGCCGGCCGCAGATCACGTAAATAGAGGCACACCCCGCCCGTACGGGCTATTTCGCCAGTAATCACGACGCGCGCAACATGACAAATATAAGACAATGGACCTTTTTAGGGCTTTATTTCCATACATTACATATTTACATGAATTTTTAGCAATGATAAGTTTTCTCTGGCTATATTTGCCCTGGTATTACTGAGGCCATTCTCGAAAGCGAATCATTTATCTTTATTGGGAGCCTAGCACTCAGGTCGTACAAATACCGGGGTTCCTAGCTGCATTTAATTATATTTTTCTCTTTATTTATCTTTACATTCTATACTCAATATTCGCATCCTGAACAATTATCTTCTGGCATTTTTTGAATCTTGAATAAATATTTTCATTCTTGTGATTTACCCAAATATTTGTATTTTGGAGCCATTTTCAAATATTCGCAAATTTTTCTCTACAGCATTATGATAAAGCGGGGTTCGAACTTTAGGACTCTGATCTGTGAGTCCCTTACATTATCACAGGACCAAAATTTGACTCAAATATGCATCTTATCGATGGATTTATTTTTTATTAAATACATGTTTTATTTCAGGAGAACTGTTAGTTATTGTAGAATATTGTCGTTTTGGCAATATCCATAACTACCTCTTGAGACACAGGGGAAATTTTATCGATCAAGTCGACCACAGCACAGATATTATAGATCCTACTATTGGCTGTGATATGATTAATAGAGCTTATTCTGTGAGCAGTGATAAAAGGTATAAATTTATCAGTATACTATAGTTGGAAAAAATATAATAAGAATCTTTTAATATAATTTATATTCAAATTGAATTTAAACACACTTCATATTTTATTTATTTGTTCATTATTTTGTGATTTATGATAAAATGTATACATAATAATACCTAAGTGAGAAAATAACAGTGTGATAGGTTAGCAATAAGGCTTTAAATGTTTATTAACAATGTGTTTTAATACTAACTGTTCTGGTTTTGGTGTCTTGGCTTGGTGGCTCACTTGGAACTAAATTAAAGTGGAAATAAGTATTCAGCACTTCCCCTTTTACACAGTGGAACTACCAAGGATGATTTCAGAGAATCTGGCCACAACACAGGGGGGCTTCATTCTCCGGGACTTGACACTAATAACACGGTCATATCTATGGTACCCAATGGTAAATATCATACTATTTCATTATTGCTTAATCATATTTGTGTCATTTTAGAAGTTTAAATATTATGCTTAGTTTGATTTTTTATTCTAAAATAGTACCTTACCCTGTGATTAAATTAAAATTCACTACTTTATAAATATACATTTATAGTGTTTAAACATGTGACTACCTTATGTCACGGTTATAATTTCTAGTGAGAAAATCACCATTATTTATTTATATAACTAGACTAGAAATTATTTTATCTACCCCTATATTAGAGTTGTGAAGGTGTGCTATAACAAAATATTGTTTATATAATGTTTTATATTTTGAACATTTATTTAGTCAGAAATATTTAAGTCAATTGTTATTAAAGATACGTAAAATAATGTGGTTAATTTTAAATATAATTTCATTTCATATCCACATTCACAGATATATTTTTTTCAATTATAAATTTATATTCTTCATATCTATAAGAAAAGTTATTAAGGCTATTATTAATTAAATTACGGTATAGTTTTGTATATTTTTTTTATTTTTTTTTATTTAAATCTTAAAATAGGGCACACATATCATACATATTGTTATGTGTGTTCTAATAATAACATTGCAAATATATTTAATTTATAAATTGTTTATCACATATGTCTTGACCATTATTTTAAATTTTGATATGTTTTTTTCTTCATAAATATTTTTTTCCATTTCGTAATACTTTTTAATTGCTTTAAATAAAATTGAATTTTGTGACTTTGCCTTTTTTCTAAATGGAAGTCTAATTTTGTTCTTTTCTCTAGTATTGTGATTGTGTTCATGCTGGTTCCGATCAATTTTTTTCCAAAATTCTGTTTTTTTATTAGAGTTTATAATTTTATGAACAAATATCATTGTATTGTAAAATATTCTTTGTTTATATGTTAATAATTTCATTTCATTTACCATCGACTTTACCCTCGTATATCTGTTTTTTTTCAAAATGATTCTAAAGGCTTTATTTTGTAATACAGTTAGTTTATCTATGTTTTCTTTGTTTGATAAAAATAAAATGCTACTACAGTAGTTAACGTGTGGTTCAATAATTGCTTTGTAAATAGTTTTGCAGGAGTCCTTATCAATAAATCTTCTGATCCTTCCCAAAATTGATATTTTTTTTGCAATCTTATTTATTACCATCTTAGCGTTTTGGTGAAATGTAAGTTTTGAATCCAACATTACACCTAAATATTTAATTTCAGTGACTTCATTAAGTTTTTCATTTTCTATTACAATTGATGGTGTAATTTCTATTCTTTTGTTTCCTATATTCATATATTTAGTTTTGTTAACATTTAATTTTATTTTATGTTTGAATTCATTTAGGAGACACAGATGGTGTTGTTGTAAGTAGCGGAAGTGTCCAACCTGAGTGGAGATCAAACTACCGAGGTGACTATAACTACAACAGAGATGTTCGGCCCATTTCTACCCAAGACCTTCTTTGCTGGTCTTTTCAAGTAGCGAGAGGCATGGAGTATCTAGCCAACAGAAAGGTATCACTTCTCTTTCACCTCCAATCCACATCTGAGCCTGAAACATCCTATAAGGATATTCATATTTCGCGTAATTATTATCATTTTTCTGTTCCAATTACGACTGAAACAATTTAATTCTATGTTTCCGCTTACACAAAAATTACATAACAGTTTTTTTTTAAATTGTATATTTTTTTTCTTAGCTGAATTTTGTAGATCTTTATGTTTTATTTATTTAAATGTTTATCTGTAGGTGCTGCATGGAGATTTAGCTGCAAGAAATATATTGTTGGCTGAAAACAATATTGTAAAAATATGTGATTTTGGATTAGCTAAGAGCATGTACAAAAGTGATAATTACAAAAAGAAGGGGGATGTGAGTAAATATTTTTTTTAATAAATAAAAAACAAATTAAAAACTGGTACTCAAAAATGCTGTTTGTTTTATTTTTAATTACATTTAATTATTTTATAAGCCATTGCTTATAAGAAGCCTGCTTATACTTATAATATATTATTTGAAACCATAAAAATAGCTTTCGACTACCAATATTATCATCTTGATTTTCAATGTCAGATTTATATATCGTCATTGCACCGTCAATAAGTGATGTCCGTCAATAAGTAACGTCCGTTAGGTATACTGTTATCATAAAATCAATGAACAATGTGCATAATATAATATGGTATTAGATTATTATGCCCAAACATCAACTGATGATGTTTTTTTTAAATGTCATTTAGTTGATTTTTTTTCATGAAGATGCAATAAATATTTTTATTCCTTTAAATAAGACAAAATCAAAAGACATAATTTAGACCTGCTAATTAGAAAAGTACAATGCCTTATTTTGTAATATTTTTATTTGTAATTATAAATTATTTTCAGGGTCCACTTCCCGTAAAATGGATGGCAATTGAGTCCATAAGAGATAGGGTATTCTCTACGCAGTCTGATGTCTGGTCTTATGGTATAGTTCTGTGGGAACTATTTTCATTAGCGAGTACACCATATCCTGGTATGGAGGCAGATGAAAAGTTTTACAACCGAATCATTGAGGGGTAAAAATTCACAATATCTTTGTTTTGAATAAGGATTTTTGATTCTTTTTTTTACAATTAGATGAAAATTATCATTAACACATTTTTATTTAGAATGTTGATTTTGATTTGAATTCTAATATGTATGTATCTTCGATATTTTCTAACCCCTTCTCAGTTCTGGATGCTCGCTAAAACTGCATATTTCTTTATATGTTGTTTATAAAATATTTAATTATTGTTTATTAATTACAGATATCGGATGGAGAAACCCCAATATGCTAATAAACATATTTATCAAACAATGTTGGAGTGCTGGAGAGCAAGACCTATCCAACGCCCTAGCTTCACTGACCTGGCTGAAAGACTTGGTTATTTACTAGAGGATAGTGTCAAAAAAGTAAGTCATTTAAATTAATCATTTTCCTAATGCATAGAATGATAATAATGTAAAAAAAAATTTTAAATCCAGCATAAATTTCTCCCGTTCATAAATTTTAAATTGCATTTACCGTGAAAAAATATAAACTATAATATTCTCTTAAATACATTAAATTTACTTAAAATTGGTGATAGGAAAATAAATATCTGATATGGTTTTTTTTTAATAAAGTTATAAATAATCTTTTTGATCTTCCTGATTTGGTCAAATGTATCTATTTCAATGTGCCTAAAAGGCCAATGAGGCATCATATTTACATACATACAGCACTTTAGATATATTAATGTTTATAAGTCCAATCGGCAGATTAATTCTCTGTTCCCGAGAATTCACTCTCTTGGGAACAAATACACTGATGACCAAAAAATAGATATATTTGTCATAACTTTATCAAACTTCACGAGCCAATTATTCTTACAATTTTTTGATCAGTATTTTTAGTTTCTAGTATTTTCATGTGTTTTTATGTAAATACTAGAAACTAGTAAATTGTTTATAACCTCTGTATATGTAAAAGCCTTTTGGGTGTTAATAAATACATAAATAATCTTTTTGATGTTTGAAGCACTTACTTTGTGGAACATTATTATTTAATATATTAAAATAAAATCACGTTGATCACAAAATCACCTGAAGAAGGCATAGTATTGCCGAAACTAGTTGGTTGTCAAATTATTAAAATATAAATGGTACATAGAAACAAAGTGATTTTATTTTAATATATTAAATAAATAATCAATAAGATTGACTTGTAATATCTAATATGTTTTTTTGCAGCACTACATAGACCTCAACGATCCTTATGTGGATATGAACAGTAGATGGATAGCCGAGAGAGGTGAAAGTGATTACTTGGCTATGATGAGTTCACCTGATTATGGGAATCTCGTTTCTGCTACAGCCAAACACGACTATGTTAACGACCCATTTGGTGGTCCTACTAGAGTCAACCCGCTTTCTCCCGATGATACAGGTAATGGTTTACAAAAAAATATAAAATTTGAGAAATGTAATATTTTGACAATTTTACCTATAAATATACTTTCTTACAGATACCGAAGGATATTTGTGCATGAGCCCTGCTAAAAATGGTGTCATTACAAAAGAAGTGCCATTATTCGATTTCACATCTCATACGCACAAAAGAAATAAAAATCATCTAGATGATGGTAAAGATAAGCCAATAGAACTTATGCCGATGTTGACAGTTGATAACAAGCCCCAACGGCCTGGTTCAGATTCAGATTTAGGTGAATCTAACCCAGCCTCGCCAAGATCTGTACACAGCCCCACATTGGCAGACGTAACGAGTTTTGCCAATCCAACATATCAACCTATGTTTAAAATTCCCAACACCGAAGAGCCCAAAGATAACCTAATGGTCTCCAATGACAATTATGTGAATATGTCGCAAAAAGACAGTGGTTTTAGTGATAGTTTAGATACTAAAATATCTCCAAGTGCATTTACCAATCCTAGTTATGTAACAATGAGTGGAAACAATAAATTGCCACATATGTACAATAATGTGCCCACAAGTACGGTGGTGTAGACTATAAACATGTGGACACAAACTGTGATTTCTTTTAGTACCTACATACACCTTCTTTTTTACATTATCTATATTGATGAAATGTTGTTGGATGTTATTTTGCACTCTTATAATATATTTCAATTAGTTTACTTTGCTGCTTACTTGGTCAAATGTTTTGATTTTTTATTTGATTTTTAGTTTTAAATTTATTATTGAAAATTAACTCAGTATGTACCTTGAACTAGTAGGAATTTGGGATAGTAATTTTTCTGCGTAAAAGTTCTATGTAAATAGTTCATAATTTTAAAAAATAAGTAATTTAGGGCACTTTTTTATGAACCAATGAAATTAATTTTATTGTATTTTCTGATATTCCAAAATATTTTAACAATCCTGACAGATTAGTTATTTAACATCAGTAGGTAAATCAAGTTACTAAAATGTGATTTTAAAGTTCAACCCTACTATAAATTCACTTGCAAACTATTGCATAAATTCACGCCGATGGTACAAAAGCCACCTCGAGGTCCTCCTTATTTAACAAAATCATACCAGCACAGTTTTACCATAAACCTAAAACTACTATTTCTTCTGTGATATAGATAACCCTACCCTACAACAATCCCTTCAATCCTAGCATAGTATCCTTCAGGTGAAAGAGCAGATGTTTTTTTGGCCCGGTACTGTATGAGCCATTAGATTAAAGTTCAAGTTTGTGCGAAATCATTTCGCTGTTGACCGCTCTACAGAAAACAACATTACAATAAATATAAATTAATTTTTATTCTAGATTTTACCAGTGCCGCGTGATCACTCCCTTGCGTAGAACATAAATGTCTTCGATTTGGGGAGTGATTTCAACGCTTATGAGCACAGGGTCCCTATCTTATTATTTCATTCATATTCTAGCGTTACGTCGGCCACAATTTGATTTATAAATAATTCATGTCAGTTGGCCTTCCTAAATACAATAAAAAAATATATATGACAATATTATGTTACTCTCATTAATATATTTATTCAGTTGAGCATTTTGAGTATAAATTTGAAAAAGTGTCCTAACCGTTGTTTTTTATTTTTCTAAATGTACAAAAGTTTGGTGTGTATTACATAAAAAATTTAAATGTATTACATTAAATACCTAGATATATAATGTTAACTTTTGTAACATTATATATTTAGCTAAAAGAGGACAATTGAGAATATATACTAGTTGCAAATTGCAGAGATTGTACAGTAGATAGTTATTATGTACCTAAATTTGCATGTCTTGCTGTATAAAGCTTACTTCAATGATGCCATATTAGAAATATATTGTTAGTTTAGGCTGTAATGCGTCCGTACCTTCTTTATGCACTTACATTAAGAAATAACAAATTGAATTTAACACAAATGAAATATTAAATTCATACCAAAGTGTAATTGTATAAAATGTGCTTGAAAATAACTTTATCGATGTGTACAAAATAAAGTTCAAATGTATATTTTGTACTTGTTTTTATTTTTTTTAAATATTTAATGTCTGTGTTTCGTTTTTTGTTTTCTAGTGCAAACATCTAAATCATAATTTTGATCAATCCTTATGGAATAAGGAACATCATGTATGCATGTTGGGTTGACAGCTTTCTTGTTTTGGAACACTTCTTTTATAATGCTATCCTTGTAATCATTCCATCGGCGATTAAGTTCAAATTCTTCAAAAACTTTTTCAGTTGTTGGAATTTTTCGATCCAAAAAGTGCTTGATTCTCGACCAGATATTGGCAGGATTCCATTGCCAAAGCCAGTGTCGAGGTAAAAGTAGACAGTGGACTTCGCCAATAGCGTTAATCCGTCTATTTTTCATAGTTTCTCCAAGACCAAAACATCCCCCTGCATTCATAAGACAAACCTGCATAAAGAACACGCGCACATTCTTCGGAAGATTTTCTAGAGATCTAATAGAAAACTGTTTAATAGAAATATTTGACATGGAATCTTTGGAAGAGTCTGTAGACCTTGATCTTGTTGATAAAATGGAAGCCTTATCCCAATCATCTGCAATTATTTTTGTAGGTTTATTATCATACTTATGTGTTTCATTTTTCATAATATTTATAGAAATATGTCTTTGATTAACAGATGTTCTAGAGCTGCTGCCTATTACTTTTTCATTTGATTTTTTCTGGTCAATGTGAAGTTCTTCAGCCTCAACATTTTTTGAACTTGGTGAAGCTTCAACATTTTCATAAAGTCTAGGTTCTTCTGCATTATTTTTAGTTTCATCAGTATCGTTTTTAGTTTCTTCTATGTCATTTTTGGATGTTTCTGTATTTTTGGGTGTTTCTGTATTGTTGGGTTCAACTTTTGTGGAAACTATCAATCTTGTTTCTCCCGGAGCTACAAATTCCTATAAAGTAAATTTGAAAACCATATTTTTTTAGCAGAAAAAATACCTATATGTATTCATTATTAATTTACTGTGCGCTGACCTTTTGATTGTATAAACTATAAAATGTACGCCTGCCTTGTTTTTTCACTGTCACAAAGAGTGTTTCAATAATCGTGCATTGCCCAGAAAGGATGAAATAAACGAAATTTGGTACTCCTTTTCCATCACCAAGTATGGTTTCATCCGCTTTATATGACTTCATCTTAGCCAACATACACCCTTCACGAATTGCAATCTAAAATGAAAAAATATTTATAACTTTTGTGTTATAACAATTTGAAAGATCTACAAATTTGTTATCGCAAAGTAATTGACTATCCAGTTTCTCTTACCTCGCTAAATGTGGAAAAATAAGTGAACCTAGACATGGCAGCGTGTATCTCATCCCATTGGCTCTGTATTGTAGATTGTAAAACATTCTTAAAATCTTCCTTCATGATACATAGAAGTTCACATCCAGCTATCCAGATTTAAATAACTGAGTCATATTAGCGATTGGCTATTATGACTTATTATTACCAAATGTTTGATCAATAACAGCACTACATATTATCCTGCTCTCTTACATATCTGATGTACTTAGGTACCTAAAGAAGGGTCCATAAAACTTAACTATATTCAGTACAAATTTGATTTTTATTTTTAGTTGTAAGTAAACTTCTGATGCATAGGGCATTCCATTAAATAGTGAAACTTCAAACTTAGCATCATACATTACACAAAATAAAAACGATCATTTTTATTAACAAAATTTATAATTAGTGGTAAATAAATAATATTTAGTTAATAAAATCGGGAATCAAATCTGGGCATTGATTATTTCATAAATTCAAATATTTTAAATGACTGTAGACTCGTGTTCTCTTTATTTGAAAAAAAATGGACAAAATAAGTGTTCAACACCCGATATGTTTATTATATGCAAGTAAGCGATAAAATTATATATTTTTTTGTCAAAAAAAGAATTCAAAGATCATTTGAGCAAAAAAGGTTAATAACTCATATCGCTCAGTAAAAAACGTGTAGCTTACTAAATGTTGTGCATGTTTTGACTCTTGGAATGTCATGCAGTAATGAATCATGTCCGAATACATCTCCAGTGATCAACTTTCCAGAATCAGTATTTTCCCACTGCTGGGTTACAATATCAAAGGTTCTCTGAGTTTGTAACAATATGCCGCTAATAACAAAGTACATTGCCTTCGGCATGTGACCTTCACGAATTATGACTCTGTTGGGACCATAGTATTTAAAGTACGATACGGCTGCTAAGTATCGACGAACTCTCTGAAAAGTACAAGAAATTAAATTAATATATTACTTCAGAAACAAGGCATATTCCTATATAAGTTTCTGAAGTCACCGCGACCTGTATATCTATTTTGACAGATCTCCGTAAATTAGTACTCGCCCTCCAAACCCAGGTCTTTAAAGAGCCTGGCTACTGAAAATAAGGCAAAAGTACTCTACAAATTTGTACCTTACCTTTGGATAGCTTCGAAAACATTTTAACCCACCAATTATTCTGTACAAATGTTTTTTTTCTTCCTCTGATCTCCAAGAAATGGGATGATTAAGTAACGCTTTATCCTAGAAATAATAAATTTGTGGTATTGGAAAGTTATTACATATTTTTATATAATAAAACAATACATTCGACTTTGCTGGTAAAAGTTCTTGGTGGAAGAGTTCATTATAATTTGTTGAAGAAATAAAAGACACGTGATACTTAAATCTAAAAATAATTGGAATAAACAGTGCCTCAATTTATCTTTATTATAAAATTAAATCTTTTTTTTACATAATCAGATTTAAGTATCACTCTTTTTTATTTCCATAGCAAATATTGTTATATATTGTAAAGTGTCATCGGCACGGGTTACCCCAGTGAGAACATAGGTTTTTTTATGTTTTATATATTTTAAAAAATAAAATAAATAATTGTACATGTATTTAAAAATTGCATTCTTATGATTTACTCAAACATTTTTACAAACGTGTTGTAAATAACTAACTATTGAGAAATGGGAATCAAGTAGGTAGAGCAGGGTTCGAACCTTGGACCTTAGATCCATGAGTCCTGGACACTAGCCACAGGAGCACAACCCGGTTTATATAGGGTATGATATCAATACACTTGATACTTATAAATATTTACAGTGCTGTTTCAATTTACGTTTTTTAACTAGCTACCAATTAAAGTTGGTGGCCGGTTTACAAAGGCATAGTGAAAAGTTCATATGTGCCATTATGCAATTGAAAAAAAATCAAGTTACACAGTACAGGGCATCAAGAGTAGCATTAAAGTGTGGTCAATACACCAAAGTTAAATTCATAGATTAATTCAATATCCTGGATATTAAAAAAAAAATATGTTCAATAATCCGACTTTCATTTAAAAGGAAAACGGACTGCTTCCTGGGCACATGTTGGAAGGTATTAAAATTATGCTTATAAGGATTTCTAAAAGTATAGAACGAGAAATGGAGGCAATTACAGGTTTTATAAGATGGGACTGACTGGAACTCGAAACATATACAGGTTTGAATATGTTTAATGAAAATTGCCAGAGAGTCTCACGGAAGCTGGTAAAATCCACTTTCCAAACAAAATGCTTTGTTGTCATTAGAGATAAATAATGTGTTTTGTAGAATAATAGATAAATTTAAGTTAGGTTTATTTATTTTAATTATTAAATCAATACAGTGCTATACTCTTAGAATAATAACACACCACTGCCTAATAGTCGCTCATACGGACAAAAACCATTTTATGATTAACACCACAAAGCATAGCAACACAACAGGTCATATGTACTCAGGTCGAGAATTGCAAGCAGAAATCGAAACCGTCCGTTACACATTTGCTGATTTCGGTATCATAAAGGACTTAAGATGTTTAATGAGATGCCAAAAAAGATAAGGGATGCTGGGTCTACAGCATCGTTTCGTGGGAAGGCGGTGACTTTTGTTAAAAACAAACATCCATATGGGTAGAAAGTCATCGGAAAGCATCTGGATTTTATAACAATGTTTTGTTTTTAAATTGATCTATATATATATATATATAAATATATTGTTTATTTGTTAAGGTATAACTAGCTGTACAATTTTATTTGTACAACTATCTCAAATAAATACAATACAAAACAAACCTGAAAATTTAGTATGCCTTTGCTCTATGCAAAAGAGCTAAAGGGCTTAACTAAGCAAATTACTACTCTGAGGTTTTACTAGTGAGTAAATTTATGTTATATTGTAACTTATCAAGCTAATTCAATAAATACAAATAAACCACCAGGTACAAAAGTAGGAAAAAGGAAAAAGTAAGTCACTGAATACAAAAATTATTAATTTATATTTTTTAAATACTTGCCTCGAAGGTTAAAATTTGTTTCCTTTTAGACATCTCTAAATATTTCTGAAAAATACTTTTTCTAACATTTTCTTCTTTAATATTAGCAGATATTGCATCGCTTAGCATCCATCCTGCATTTACCATGGCCATCCTTCCAATAGCACGGAATCTACACATAGCCCGGAATTTCATCCTTTCCAATTCCTCGGGATCCTAAATTGATTAAATTTTAAATGATTTGGGATCAACATTCTAAAAATGGAGTATGGTGCACTATTTAAGAATACTTTATGAAGTATCTCATTTTATTATTCCCTCATCCACACCAAATAGTGTCAATAGCACTACATTAGTCCACCCACCACCGACTAAAGGATCTAGTAGGTATTGGTCCACCAATCGCATCATATCTTGATAATTTATTAAACAAAAGCAAAACGTAAAGCATAGTCTTATTATTTAGACTCCAATCGTATGAAATTAATGTTGCAGTGTAATAAAAGTTTACAAATGAAAAAAAAATCTAAAGTGATGGAGACCATTTTTGAGATAAGAATACAGAAGTTCAGATATTTATAGAGCTTATGTCTTGTGGAAGTTCAAATATTTACGGAGCCTATCAACCTTGTCGGGAATCTAAAACGAAACTCTTGCATGATAGGCAAACATGCTTACCACCACATGGTGAATATTTAAATAATTTATATACACTCAAATAAATAATGAAGAATTTCAGGGCTTACAATTGCACTTTTTCGAGCCATTTCTAAATATTTAAATGTATGTATTTTTATACTTGTTTGTATTTCTGAATTTAAAACATCCAAAACTAAAACTGATTTCTCCAACTAATGATTTCATTTGTTTTTTGTTGATTTTTGCAATGCATTATTTAGGTACCCTCTTATTAGAGTTTAGTGATTTAAAAAAACATACATTTTTCGTGATATATAATACCTACCCACAAAGTTTCAGTAATTATAAAATGATAGTATATATAAATAATAGTAGAATAAAATATTTTACTCCCTCGTGGATGATAGCCCTGTGCACTAAACACTACGTTGTGGGATGGACAATCTTAACTTTTAATATTACTGCAGTATTTTTTCTGGATTAAAATACATTTTGAATCAAAGGTAAATAAATATTTTAAAAACTCTGTTTTCTGTTTTTTTTTTTTATAAAATCGTCTGTGATCTTGCAAACAAGGCGTTTAAATATTTACTGTATTTTTACCATTCATAATGATTACTCGAAAACTTTTTGTCACTCGTCACTGTCTCAAATTTTGTTTGAATAGACGTAAATTTTTAATACAACCGATGGGTACATTTTTTATCGCTCACGAAGAGTTGGCACATCCCTATTTACCGGGTCAGCATCAATTTGCCTCCAATCTGCTCTCCTGGCAACATCGAATAAGCATTGTTTAATTTTTGTCCATGGCTTAAATTGACATTTTCCCGTCATTCTGTGAATTTTGTGTATTTTAATATCGCCCGAAATATTTTATAAAATTGCTACAATTGTTCTAATTTACTACCTTACCTTACGTTTACAGTTTGTTTTCATTAATCTTACTAAAAATAAACAAAAATGGTATGTTCTATCTTGTTTTATACTTACATCCACATATATAGGTTATCTATTCATGACAGTGCAATATAAATTTTCTTTTAGAGTTTCGCACTTCCTTCCGTGAAGGTACGTCCAGAGAACACCGATAGCTTTGGATTACAGGAAGGGGCCTTCGGGGTTCCCGATCCGCTGTCTCATGGATTGTCATCAACGAGATCCAAGTTGGGAAACTCTCACCCCATTGAAGCGTCTGAAAAAAATGCAAGTATTTTCGCAATTACTATCGTAATTGCGGCTTTGGTGGTTTCTTAGGTTAAACTTAAACAAAAATAACTACCGTATTTTGCAGACGATAAAACACATCGGACCATAAGACGCACACCAATTTTTGATTGAATTTTCTTAGCATAAAAGTGTGTCTTATGGTCCGAAAAATACGATATCTAATAAATGGATCCCTATTAATTCCAGACATTTTAATATCACCGCACAAACTATTCACTAAGCCATACATATAATTCAATTCATGTCTAATTTGGCTAATTATTATCTGGGCATGGATAATTTTTAAGATAAGGGTCCCAATTTTTTTTTTTCGGTAAATCATAAGAATGCAAATATTTATTTTTCAAACAAAGTGTTAAACAAGCTTCTGACTTAATGCAGTCAATTTGATCTCTCTTATCTCAGGTCTTAGAATCAAATTACTAAATGAGAAACGAGTACAAAACTTTTAAAAAGCTACCCTTGTTTTCTGGGTACATGAAGCTTGCTTGATTTATTAGTGTTCTAGTAAAAACTCAGTTGATAAGTAATTTCCTGCAAGACGTGCCTTTCAGTAGGTAGTTCTTTTGAGTACTTTTTTTTTGTGGCTGAAAACTTCTTTTATTTCCGAAACGTTAACCTATCACCCATCATCACCCACAGTCTAAGTGTATTTTGGCAACTCACAGTAATATATATATTTTACAACAGAGATGAATAACATTTGTTTAAATTAAGCCAATCGACAGGCTTACTAAAGCCTCTATGGATTGGCATTAACCTTTCCCTTACTGTCCTAAAAACATCTGCGCGTTACGGTGCTGCATTACACATTGAAAAAATTGAGATATTTTAAATGGTAAAAGTGTTTCATGGTGTAATGGTCAGCACATATGCCTACGATGCAAGAGGTCTCGGGTTCGATTCCCGACATGGTTGACATGAAAATGAAAAAAGGTGTTTTTACACTAGAATATTTCATAGTCCCTAGACTGGTACCCGAAGGTAAGACTGATCACCTTACCTTCATGTAACAAAAATGATCAAGATACGCTGCAATTGGTGTAACAATGCAGTGCCCTATGCAATTGCTTCAATTATTTTTAGTAGAAGTCAAAGGTGAATATTTAAAATCTAGTTGCTAAAAACATGAGCGCGTGCTAAAGAACCGCCTGTGACGAAAGCCGGGCAGCTAATTTATGTCTAGAAGTATTAGAAATTTTGCTGTTCGCGTGTGTGATGCGTGAAGTTGTCTCTCTCGCTCTCGAATATACCGTATTATCGAAAGTGAAACGTAAAGAGTGTGTGAGACAATTATTTATAAGGATTACTCTTTTACTACGTACGCAACATGCGACACATTGGTAAACTTTTTATTGTATTAGTGATGTATCCGATTTTTGATAAAACGCTTTTTATGGTCCCATTAAACATTAATTAAAAAATATATATATATATTTTAACCGATACGTAAATGTATATTGGGGGAATACCAAAAGTCTCAACCCATAATTGATTATATTTATGCAGATATTCAAGTTATTGGATGCAATACTAGCTACACATCACCGGAAAGGGAGAGTTAAAGTTACATACATCGTTTGAACTTTATCCAAACAATTTAATACAGAAATTATGTGATTTATTCTAGGCATTTTTAAGGCTCATGATCTGTCCATTGGCTGGTTTAAGTAAGGCTCTGAATCTGTTGAAGTTGTCTTATTTCCCAGCCCTCTTTTTGGACAAGGCTTTTTACAAATTATTTTCACAAAATTAACTACACTAAAAAGTTTTAACTGAATACCTATCTTCTCCATTTATTTTTAGTACAAGAAAAATCAAGGTGTGATGGATCTTACAATGTTAAGGAATTTCCAAGGTCTTCATGCCCCTATCAAACTAACGATGGAATTGAAAGCTGTGAATAAGGTAAATATTTTGAATGGAAATTAAAAATTATTTATTTAATCACAATAATACATAAATTGATTTAGTACAAAGGCGGGGCTTATAGTGACACAACCAAGAAATGACCAAATGTTTGTTTATCATCTAATCGAGACAAAATCATGAATCCATTTGCGTTTGCATTTTGAAAACATAAAAAAATATTAGTAAAAATAATTATTACCTATAGCCTATAGATATAAATGTACCGTAGTCTTAGAGGCATATTATTCATATTTTACAATAGAATTAGAAAAAATTGCTGTAGATTTTTATCAAAACCCCCAGCAAGTCTAAATTTCCTCACCGCAAAAGTTAAGACATAATTCCTAAGTAAAATTATGCAATCTTTAATTTTAACTTTTGTTTTAACGACAATTTAAAAAGAAAATTAGTGAAACAATTCAAAGCGTAGATCTTTAATATTGTGAATATTTTTTTAGGTGGGCACATCATTTTATAAAAATGTTTTTTGCTTAGGGTAATAACACGCCACTGGCAAGAGTTGTCCATACGAAGGGAAAAAAAACATTCTATGATTATTAACTACGAAGTTAGTTACAGATTACAGCAATACAACGGGCTGTTGGAACTCGTGTCAAGAATTGCAAGCGCAAACCGAAACCGTCCGTTACATGTTTGTTGTTAAACTAAAAACCAAACCAAAATTAGAACGCTTTCATTAAATGCAATAGAGCAGCTCTCTAGTGAATTAATACTGAGGTTTTTTTGTAAAACCATTCATTTTAGAAAGTTTGCAATTAGATACGAATTGATATTATGTATATACATTGTACTAGTTTTCTTTTATTTTTGATGAGGAAACAAATGAAATATATCTAGAATATATGAAACTTAATTCTTCACGAGGATTAAAATACTCAAAATGTGACAGGAATTGATGAAATACAATGGGTGTTAGTTTTTCAATTCTGAATAACTTTTCCATTTTAGGTTGGAAGGCTGCCGTTTTTGGAGAGTTCAAATGCCCTGCGAGATTCCCTGACCGGTGATGACCTCCGAATTGGATTTGAAGATATTTTGAATACTGCAGAATTCAGAGAACAAATGGGACAACCTCATGCTATAGTTGAAAAATCTCTGGGTTTACTGTAATGCCGATGCTTTTTTTTTACTTGAAACATTTTAATTCTCTTAAATATTAATAAATAATTTGTCTTCATAAACTTTTTTTGTCTCATTGAATTGGAAGAAAAATAATAAATTCAGCTCTACGGGAAATCGGACACAAAAAATGTTTTCTTACGTGCGGCAAAAATTAGAGAATTAAATTATGCTAAGAGAGTTGCTGTAGATTTCCGATTTATTTACCATCAACGGACCAATCTGCAGAACTGACTGAGAAGTGGAAGAGAACTCGAGATGTCACATGCTGAGTCATTTCAGAAATACAAAACTTTCAAAAAATCATATTGCTAATAATATATAAAATAATTTAAAAAAATTTTTTGCTTATTTTACGAATATTTTTTTTTTCAAAAAAACCACTGAACTTCCTAATTCAATTGTTTTTTTTCAGTACAAAACTATCAAAGTACCTACACTACAAGGACTTTTATATAACCACAGATATTTTTCACATAGATTGAAATTAAATTAGAATTACACATTTTTTTTATTTAACCAGTTGGCTATTTTTTTATTATTTTTATTTATTAAGGAAAAACAACAGTTGTTATATAAGAATACAAAATATAAAAAAATAGTACGTACATCTAGTTAAAGTTTTTCACAAATATAATGAGAGAACATGTTGCACAGTAAAGAAAAAAATAATATATTATGTATATAAGACATGAGAGAGAAAAAAAGAGCTCGTAAGAAGGTTAAGGGATGAGGAAATAGAGTGGAGGAGAGGGATTTTCATAATATAGTTGACCAATTCAAAATTTTGATATAATAAAATAAACATATTTAAAGGAACATAAACTTATTACACACTGATAAATGTTTCATATTACAGTGTTTCAAAAAGTTTTTTTTTGAAGTCACAAAATTTTGTATTAAAAATATCTAAATGGGGACAAAGTAAATTAAATTTGGAGCAGCTACGATAGATAAACGAGTTTTGAACATAATTTTATTTGGGCAATGAATTATAAAAAAAATTAACTTTAAGGGACAATTGATTGAAATACGCTCCAAGAGATATGGACTATCGATAAAAAGAGGAAAGGCGGATCAGAAATGCTTCTATGTTTAGTAAGGGAAGTTAAACTATGAAAGGAAGAAGAGTCTTCATACGAGTCAAAATATAAAAGAGATTTATGATCCAGAAGTTTAAGGAATCTATTCCGTATTCTTTCTAGTTGCGATATATAAATTGTATATCGAGGATTCCAAACAACATCTATAATAATATCTGTTTGTAAGTTGAATTTAAAGTATCCTTCCTACTTATTTTTTTTTATGTTTCAGGAATGATATGCCAGGTTTTAGCAATAAAAACAATTTAACAAGTATATAATTTATTGTCAATTAATTTTATTGTAGATATCTACATAACATTTTTTATTTACATACATTATGTATTATGTGATATTGACTGGAAGTGTAAAAAATAGAACAATCATCTTAAATATATAAAATATATTTCATTTTATTTGATTACTATAAGTTTGTCCCCATACTAAAAGGTACTGTGCGAATTGACTGAAGTAAAAAAAGTTATATGTTGAGATATTGAGTTCTATCCTCTCTGCTTACTACCGTACAGGTAAGGAACATAGTCATAAAAGCTTTACAGGCAAGGAACATAGTGATATAAAATTTTAGAACAATTATTGTTGGTCAATACATTATTGTCACACATTAATAATATGCATTATCAACATAAAATAACATAACAAAAAAGGGTTTAACCCTATTTTACTTAAAAAATTAAATATTATGATTGCATAACACTTTAAGCGTTGACTTATTATTTATAAAATGTAAAAATTTCAATGCATTAATAATATCTTTGAACAACTGATGATAAATTAATAGGTAAATTCATTTCGTTTAAATTTATAAAACATTAACTAATGTTAGTAAATATTAGTATATAACAACTTTTTATGTCTATTGGTTTCGAGACATGCCCGTCTCTTCGTCAGGACACTCACTACTCCAACATGCAAATACTGAAATACACTTTCACCTTTACCATCACCGTAGTACATTTAGTATTTATGAAAAAATACATAAATTACACGCTAAGTTGAAGCGGATGCATACACCACCCTGTCCGAACACGCACTAATAAATTAGGTTAATAATATTTAGTGGTGTGTTGGAGAATGGGTTTGGGAGGGCTAAGAGGTCGAAAGTTACACGATTGGTTAATTGTTAAATCAAAAAGTGGGCTATATTGAAACGATATTTGATTTTTTATTAGGGGATTATTTTTCAAAGCATTTTTAATATGAAACACCTCCATGTATGCAAAATTTTAACTCCTGTATTTTTATTAAGCTCGTGATTTGAATTTAGGGTACGTCTCAAAACCAGCAGATATAAAAAGTCAGTAAATTGTTATATACTAATATTACTAGCATTAGTTCAAATGTTTGACTGCAAAGTTAATGCTTTAAACATGAATGATATTATAAAACATTAACTGAAAATTTAAAATAAGAATTACTTATTTTAATTTAATTGACAACAAGATCTAAAATTCGAAGACTGGTAATTTTTTTAACTTCATTTATTCCTATGATAATTTCTTCTTCTAACGAATTCTTATATCTGACTTCTAATTGGTCCATTATCACATTTGCTTTGTTTTCTCTTGCACATATCACAAAGGGGAATCCGAATTTGGATTTGTAACTGAAAAAAAATAAATTAATAAGCTTACTTATTTACAAAAAAGCACATAAGACATTAAATATACAATGAAATTTCTAACCAAATCAATGCTGAATAACAATATATTCAAGTGGATTGAAATAAGCAATTCCATGCTTTTTTAGGTATAATAGATTAAAATTTTGTGTGCGCAAAATCTAATTTAAGGAAATTAGCACTAACTGACATAATGTCTTGAGCTTCCGTCTGATCTCATAAATAAAAACATTTGCATACAACAGCGGTTTCCAACCTGGGAGCGGACTATTGCCACAGGAGGTGCCAAAAAATTCATATCATAATATTTACAAATAAATAAAATTCATAACGTAACAGTAAACATTCAGTGAATGAATTTTATTTTTTGCCATTTTTATATACTCGTATTTATTTAACTCCAGTTACTATTATTTAAAGCGTGCTTATTATTGTATCTATTAAAAAAAATAAAGGTATGTAGGCAAAGAACATATTTTTATTTTATTTACAGAGCGCATAGGTGGTTGGGATTCTAGTTCCCGATTCCAATTTAACGGAACCTTACGAGGTGTGATTTTTTTTTTTTTCAAACATCAATGTTATCCCCTTCAAAGTAGTTCCCTTGGGCAACTACACACCGATGGGGACGTTGTTCCCACTGTTGGTAGCAGCGCTGGAAGTCTTTAACCAGTATGGTCTTTAGCATGTCTGTTACACTCTTTTGAATATTTTCTTAAGTCCGAAATGACGTTCTTTGAGGACATTTTTCAGTTTAGGGAAAAGGAAGAAGTCACAGACACTGAGGTCAGGTGAATAGGGGGGCTGGAGAACCACAGGAATACCTTTAGAGGTCAAAAATTATGTTATGGAGAGGGCAGTGTGACATGGGGCGTTGTCATGATGGAGCATCCATTTGCCTGCAATGTCTGGTCTCACGTGAATTACCCTTTTTTCTGAGCCTTTCAAGGACGTCTTAATAAGAAACTTGGTTTACAGTTTGTCCTGGAGGAACAAATTCTTTATGGACGATTCCCCTTCTGTCAAAAAAACAAATCGGCATCGATTTGATTTTCGATTTGCTCATTCGAGCTTTCTTTGGTCGAGGAGAGTTTGCAGTGTGCCATTCCTCACTTTGCCTCTTGGTCTCAGGATCGTATTAAAAAATCCATGATTCATCACCTGTGATCACACGACTAAAGAAATCTTGCTCATTAGCGATTCTGTCAAAAAGATCAAGACACTTGTTTTTTCGTATCTCCTCTGCTCAATTGTGAGGTTTTTCGGCACCATCTTGGCACAGATCTTTCTCATGTGCAAATGTTCAGTCAAAATTTGATGAACGGTAAAACGGTTTTAATTTAATTGTTCACTCAACATTCTAAATGCTAACCGACGGTCTGATCTTACAAAAGTGTTCACACGTTTGATGTTTTCAAGTTTTTAAAGGCCTCCCTAAACGATGTTTGTCTTCAACATGTTCTCTGCCTTCCAAAAATGATTTGTGCCACTGAAAAACCTGTGCTCGGGATAAATAATGTTCCCCATAAGCCTGTTTTAACTTTTCAAACGTCACACTTGCCGACTCTCCAAGCTTAACACAAAATTTAATGGCACAACGTTGCTCCAAATTCCGCTGTTCCATTTTGCGTGACACAACCAAAACACAACTTCACTAATAGCAGCCACAAAAATCACGTGGTTAACGTAAGGAGTTAAAACTCGCACTGGGCTATGGGAGGTTACTGATACACGTGCTCTATAAAGGGCAACAACGCAGTGTTTCCAGATCGCTTGCAGTGTTGCCAGTCTCATAACTTTTCTGCCACACCTCGTATAAAATACAATCCAGGAAGGAATCAATAAATTAGAGAAAATTCGAACTGAATGCCCTAAATTTCAGGAGAATTTTGAAAAAAAAACCAGCTCAAATCACTCTTTTATTTTCACTATCATTTTGAAAATATTTCAATCCTGTTTTGTAAATATATAGTTTTTACTGTTAAGGTTGCATTATTGCTTAAATATAATTTTGATAAAAAGTAAATAAAGATTTATTATTATTAATATGAAAGTGAAGGTATTCCACCATATAAAGTGATTAGTGGTTAGCACTATGTAATGTAGTAAGCGGCTACCATGCACGCTAGTCCCAATATTAATTATGAAAATGCAAAAATGATTTTTTTTTGTTTAAAAATATGTTTTCACTTTATTTTTTCTATGAACTACCACATAAGGTGTCATCGTCATTTCCTTATCCACGCCCAGTGGTGCATAGGGCACAGCATTTACACTCCATTGCTGTGTATCTGGATCATTTTTGTTACAAGAAAGGTAAGGTGATCGGTCTTACGTTTCCAGTCCAGAAATATGAAATACCTTTAAAACCAATATAAGTCCGAATCGAACCCAGGACCTCAAATATGGTACCTGAGAGTAGCCATCGAGTCGAAACACTCGTCCAAGGTTCTGGTTCTATTTCACACACACCGAACTTTCTTCATCCGCCCGGACACGGAAATAAAGTGTAGGTGTCTATAAAGAAGTCCTTAATTATTTGAAGAATTTTTATAATCATTGTGAAATTTCTATAGAAGTCGCAACAAAAAGAAAATAAATGGTATACATAACAAAAGTTGGCAATGTACAAATATTGGTAGATAATTAATAGATGAGATTTTATCAAATTCTTATCCAAAATAATGATAATTTTATTTTATTTTTGCACCACAACAGGCCAGGAGGCCCAATTACAGCGGTGAATTACATTACAGAACACCCAGGCTTGAGAAAAATCACATTTAATTTTTGTGTTCTCACCGGGAATCGAACCCCGAACCTTCCGTCTGTGAGTTAAGCTTCTTGACCACTACACCACGGAGGCCGCCATAATGTATCAGAATTCTTACTTATGATTCAGAAGGTTCATTTTAGTCTTCTGCTCGGGACTTAATGTATTCAGTTCTGCAGATTTTTGTTCACGAGTAGATTCTTCTGTTAACATACTCATGTCAGCTAACCTTCCCGCTAAATCAGGATGAAGGCACAGAACTTTGACTTTATCTGAAATTAAAAAGTTTATTTTTAGAATGATAAAACCAAGCAAAATACAAAAGGTAAGTTTTTTGTTTTAAAAAAGGTTCGTTCAAAATACAAAAGGTAGGTTTATTTTACACATTTTTTTTTTCAACCAGCAAATTATTTGAAATAATAAATTTAACTTTAGGATGTGAAAGAAACTATAAAAAAACATCTTTTATTTGGAGGGTACGTTCCATACAGTACAGTGTAAAAAGGGTATACTAAAAAAGAATAATGCTGTTTCTTGCATAAAAATCAATTCAGGATTTTCAAAGATAAAAATTCACTATTCATTGAACCTTAATTTTTTTCTAAAATATAACATGACATCAAAACACTTTAAAAAATCGTAAGAAAGATTATTCACTATCATAAAATTAATATATGCCTAGTAAAAGAGCGATGTACGGCATTCTAAGAAGGAATAGTATAATTATATTACTATGAGGCATTGTTAAATTAATGGTAAAAAAAAAAAAACATTTTTGGTCCATGTCGTTTCAAAACCATCCTATTATTTATTTTTTTAATGTAGAATGAAATTCCAGTGTCTTGTAAATATCACAATTTTATTTCTAACAATCTTAATAGCCCTTAAAAATTTGTAGTTAAAAAGACCAAAAAATTTTCAAAAACATGCAGGGTGTTTTCAAAATTAATTTTTATTTTAATACAAATATTACTTAAGACTTCTTTCCAGATATAAAATCATATTTTGCGTGCCAAATATGTCAACCAAATAATGAATTATCAAAGACAACATGTTTTATTAAAACAGTTAAAAGCCAATATATTTGAAAACAAATACATACTGTTAAGCGTTAGTTACAACAAATTTACCTTCTGTAGATAAGTTATCGAGATGGTCGGAGAAAGCTTGAGTCAATTCTCCAATATCCTTGAATGGTATTTCCTCAGCGACAGCTATAGCTGCCTCCTTGTATGATTCAACCACATTCCCAAACATCCACACAAACTGCTCGCTGCCTAATTCATTTACTTCTCCGATGTAAATATAACCGGCCATCTTGGGAAAAAAATCATTACTATTATTCAATAAAAACATACAAAATAAAACAGGAATGACTATTATGATACTGAAAGACATTATGAATTTTGTAATAGATTGATATATTTCATGATATTATTATTTTAAATAATGAAATATACTATTTATTATTGTTTTAATTGGTGTTATCAAGTGCTATTTATCTGCTGTAAGGTTAAAGATCATTTGTTTGTAGTCTTGAAAATAATGTGATGTTATCTACTGTTGAATCGAGGCTTATACTAAAATAAAAACAACTAAGAAAACACATGTGTCAATAAAATAACATTTCTCAATCTTTGAAATGAAATATTATTTGTACAAATTAGAATACCTATTTAAAATTCTACAGAGTTAGTTACTTTAGTTGTGACTATTCATGTGCAAGTAGGTGGTCAATTAACATTTATTAAATTTACATTTTAAATTTAAATTAAAACATTGTCTTTATTCAAAGAAAATATTTCCAAGAATAATATAGTTTGTTGGTAATTAAGTAGATAGTAGTAGTAAAGAAATCATACTTGAAAATGAAGTGAAACGATGTCAATGTTTCGAATTAATGTACTTATTATTTAAAAAAAACACGGCTCCTATTTTGGGTAACATAAATTAGAAAACATAATTCATAAAATGTTTAGAATGTAATTTCAAACAAAGGGACACTAAAAATGGGAAATCAGGTTTAAAGTTTCTATACGATTTGAAGTTCCAGACTAAAAATATTCAAGTGATAAAATAACTTCGTCAATAGATATTATTTTACTGTAACAAGTTAGAATAAACATTTTATTTTAACGAATTCCGGAAGTTCATTGTTTCTTTGTGTGAAAATGAAATTTGAAACTTACGTTTTAGGAGTAAAGTAATATCGGGTAGACGGGAAGACTGGTAAATCTAGTACAAAACTCAATAGCATCACAAAACTCTATCAAGGCACGAATTGGATTCATACTAGAAAGAAAATCATTCACGATTGGCATGAATTGTCAATTATGCAACGAGAAATGTTATCAAATTATTATCTGTCGTCTTTTACTTCTGCTTTGTAAAGTTGGTACGACAAACGACGGTACGACATATATAAACATTTGATATAGTTGTAAGTTTTTCATTTGTAAAGTAGTATAATATCGTTAATAAGAAAACTTAAACTTTTGCATTGCAATCGAAACTTTACAATGTCACAAACAATAAATAATAAAATGATTCATTTTCACCTAAAATTGAATGCTACTACGCACTACTCAGTTTAACTGTAAAATTTGAAGATAGATGGCAGTACAAACACGATAATACTAAATAACCTCAGCCATACTCTAAGTAAATAACATTTTATTAGGTATGCTTGTTTACCTACATATTCAAATTATATAACTTAAAATTCTACTCAAAACTAGATGTCGCTAGTTTTCTGTAATCCTTTTTTTTAACTGATTCACATTATGCTATGAATTACCTAATTATGTAGCTTAAATTTACCTACATTGTAAGTTTTTCCTTTAAATGGTTATTTATTGAGGCATGATAATACACCTTCGCTGTTAAAATATAAACTGAAATTAAAAATATTAAAAAAACTTTTAGCAGAAAGGATACAAAGAAAATAAAATAAAATAATTAAACTAATGTACAACTCCTATTTGAATCCTGCCACTGAACTGTACGAAAAGACACACCTAACAACAACAACACTACTACATTAAAAAGGCGAAGACAAATGCAAGACATTTAAACACCCCGCCCCATCACTTACCCGGATTAGTTTTAAAGGTCTTAGAGTATATTATTCTTATACTCTAAAGGTCTTGTGGCCACTTTTCAGATCCACACATTGCACAAATTTTTTTTTGTCTACTGACATAATTAAGTACCTATGTAAAAATACACATTTAGGTATTTACCTCTTAGATATTTTTTACATACATAATAGCACAAATAAAATGAAAACAAAATATATTTCAAATAATATTATTATACCATTATTATCATAGAGTATATTATACTCTAAGATTATTATACAGTAGGCCAGAAGTTTCTTCACATCTTCTTTTTTCTTGGCCAAAATCATGTTCTGTTTGTGATTTTTTTTCGATTTTAAAAAACTTAACACCCCAAAAAAATATGTAGATATTTCGCTTTGTGAAAACTCTATGGAGTGTAGATATTTAGTTTTGTTAAAATTCATGATATTTGAACCGCTACAACTTGTTAAAATTTTATATCACCAACCGATAGAGCTCACATGGAAGAACCCATTTCAATAAAAAAACGCATTTGTTTTTTTTTGTAGATATTTTACTTTATGAAAACGGAATAGGTTATATTAAAGGAATAGTTTCGAGATATTTCCAAAACAAAAAAAAAATAATGAATTATTTCTAGTTATCTATGCAACAAGATAATCTAAAATTATAAGACTGAAAAAAGAAATCAAAAGCAATGTCCAAGAACTGCCTTATGTACAAAGGAATAAAGTTATTTGAGAAAATGCTAGAAAGCCCAAAAAAAATTCATTTTTGATTTTTTTTGCACCACAACAGGCCAGGAGGCCCAATTACAGTGGTGAATTACATTACAGAACAACCAGGCTTGAGGAAAATCATTTTTTTTAATTTTTGTGTTCTCACCGGGAATCGAACCCGGAACCTTCCGTGCGTGAGTCAATCGTCTTGACCACTACACCACGGAGGCCGCCAGCCAATTAAAACAGTGTAAATATATTTCAAATTAAATGTAAGGAGTGTGTATGTAAAAAATACTGGGTTATATAATTATTATAAATAGTGAATATACGAGTACATAAGTTAATAATAAGTGTAAGTAAATATTTTTAAAAAAAACAATTTGATTATTATAAATTAGGATAGTGTAAAATAGTAATAAATAATGTTAGAATGAGTATAGATGTACGTATTATATTAGACTATTATATGTTTATCATAGAACTCAATAAAACAAATATTTTTTTAAAAAGTACTTATTTCTACTTAGCATGCTCCTTACATAGGACTATTTATTTATCAATAGAATCACTATGTAAAGCGGTGTTTTACCCCTGAGGTATTTTATTACAAAAATAGCGCTTTATAAGTTATAATAATAATACATGTAGCACAGTGTTTAAAGTGATCACTTAAACTAGAAAATTCTTTAGATATAGTAGGTAGATAACTAAAATTATAAAAATGTAATTCTACCGCGTGTAAGAAACCATTTTCTGCATCCAATTTCCCGTAGGGCAAGCAAAAGAACTTGTATTATCAGACACGATAAATAAAAATATATTTTTTTGGCTTTATTTAATAGTCAAATACTTTTTTTTAAACTACTGAACTTCCTCTTTCTATAAATTTTGAATTTCATACGTTTCATAAAACGTCTTCATCATCACGAACTTTTTGGCACCATCGCGTTGTATGTTATCAGTTAAGACGTTTTAGGTGTCAGTCAAAAACTATGAAATACTGCATTGTAAAAACACCTTTTTAAACAACATGTTGTCCTTTATCGGGAATCGAATTCGAGACCTGGTGCACATTAGGCAAACACCCGAACCATTAGACTACGAGCCACAGGGGGGGGTATGATTCGCATATTTTATTAGTACAATACTACTTTACGTATTTACCTTTCAAGTACAATACAAACGAAATATATTCCCAGGAGTTACTACAACTCGATTCGGGACTTAAATAATATTACAATTGTTTTTAAAGTACATATTCAGAACAATAATGAAACAAAGCAAGTTTGACATCTGTATTTACGACTATATAACTAAACATATATCTAAAATATATAATATGAATAAAAATAACTTTTCTTACACCAACAAAATAAATAAATAAAAACGCGTTCAAGAATGAAGGAAATGATAAATCTAGAACTAAGGGAGATAAGGTCGTATTTTGCAGTCACCTGAGGAGTGCTTTAGATAGAGGGGAAATTTTTACATGAAATTGCACACTTAACTTGAATAAAAATAAATCGGACTTGTTTGACGAACGATCGATTTAATATTTTATTTATTTTCAATATTTTTTACATTTTATTACCCAAGTATCTGATTTGTTGAATAGCCAAAACTTACTACGATGGAAAATTAATTTATTATCAACGTTTTCTAGATAGTGAAATAACTCATCTAGAATCTCACCAGCCTAAAAAAAATCAGATCTTTTGCTTCACAAAATCAATAACCAATTTTAATGTTTGTTCCGCAACAGGCCAAGAAGCCTAATTACAAAGTAGAATAATAACTAGAGAAAAAATGTGACCTCACACGGGATCGAACCTGGAACCCCCCATACACGGAAGCGTCTTAGCCATTCCTCACATCGCGGGACCACCACATGGAAGAATGAAAGAAATATGATATTCAAACACTAACACAATGATGACCAGTGTTTTCGACTCGATTGCTAATCCTACACAAGAAAATCGAGTGGAGACAAGTTCGCCTCGTAGTGTACCTAGTGGTTGGTGCGTTTGCCTACCATGCTTGAGGTGCCGGGTTGTATTTCTGGCAGGGATGACGTGAAATATTTCTTTTTAATTTGCTTTTAAACTGTGATGTTTCACTTTCCCTGGAACGGAATCTGAAGCGTACAACTGATCGCCGTACCTTCCATGTAACAAAAATTATCCAGATAAGCGGCAACGAGGAAGTTCACTGTTTTTTTTATTTGTTCATAGACTCAGCCAAAAAATATCATTTATATTTTTTTATGTATCATATTGTCATCGCTATGTTTTTTTTAAGTTTTGTGTTTTTTTTAATTACTCCGCGCATAACGTCGCTAGTTCTCTTCGGTGAGTTGTCCTGATTGGGGGGTTGGCTTCCCGGAAACCAAAAATCTATCACACTAAAGAAGTTCGTTTTTATTCATTTTTCATACACTAGAGAACCTTCGCCGTATGTACAATGAAATGCATTAAATGTTACCACGTATGAGAAAACTATTTTTAAATCCAATTTCCTATAGCACTGAACTTCGTCATCGGAGTAGGAATGCAGTGAAACTGTGAAGATAGAGTAAATGCCTATACTTACTTTTCAAAATGGGACACGCTAACTTTACTGAAAACGTGTATTGTTACAAATTAATTTTATGATTTCAAAAAGGGATTAAAGTAGGTAAGTAATGCTTGGAGTTTCGTATACCTACCTTCTGAGAAAAGATACATTATTAGGGGTCTGTCGCGTCGGCTTGCTTTGGTGTTATCACAGATAAAAAATAATAGAATGAGAAAAGGATTCCTGACCGAAACCCAGTTTCGTTATTGGCCGAATAGTGACCAATGGAAAAGGCTCGACGGTTTTTGAACCGATTTTAAATAGGGATGTTGGCCATCTATTACTTATCTCCCGAGAATATAATGGATGCAGGGATAGGTAATTTTTTAATATATTATTCATTTTATTTTTGGGTTCTTACAATATTATATTTAAACACACGGTCATCTTTTGAATTCGTGCCACGGCCACCTGTAGCTCAATCACAAATAACTCTCGACGTGCTAAGCATTTGAACGATCACAATAAACAATAATGAACATGCTTAAGTTATCGTAGTCATAAGTCAACGCGTGTGTAATCTCTAAGTCAACGCTCGTGTCGGTTTGTTTTTTAATTTCCTCATAAATAAATACAATTCATGGGCGAAAAATCGGCGTTTACTATAAAAAATAATACAATATATTGCATTTGCAAAATGTTAAGGAGTATCTAATACAAAAAATTAAATTACAATTACTATGGCGACTGCTTTTCTTGACATTTGGCTTGCCAACCGCCGCCGCCGGCTAAATGCAATAAATAGCATGATAAACAATAAATAAACAAATAAAAATAGCAGTTTTTGAATATTTTTCATATTTACACCGGTGAAATTCAAATATGTGATTGCGCAGAAGGATTATACGTCGCGAAACGTAAATATTTTGACATTTAATACTAGGGGTTCACGGATGTTACATTATAATCGCGAATACGATAAACAACCACGGTGAGAAATTGTTATCACGTCGCTTATTAGAACGTCGATTCGTGATTGAGCTACAGCATTACTAGATTACAGTAGCTACTTATTTTAACTGTTACTTCAAAAGTCAAGTTCTACGCCACAACTGATCGATGGTGGTGAATGGGTGGCCAGGTCGTAAAGGTAGAGAAAAGCCATTTTTGTCAGAGCCTCTCTGCTAGCAAGACTCTACTTTCTTTTTCCGAGTATCGCGACATTTTTAATATCGAGGCTCTCGAAATGTTAGTATCGAAATTTTAAGACACGATTCTCAACGCTCTCAGTGAGTAAAGACCACGTTTCTAGCACCTAATTTATATGACACTATCATATTATATAATAATGAAAATGAAGAGAGAAGGTATTTTACAATCTCATTGCTAGCGCGAGCAACAATCAGGATCCAAAGCAAAAAACACACTTGCCAGGTCAAAACTGCCTTTTAAAATTAAAATAAGGCTGGATCAGTGCGGCACCGCTCAAATTTATGCTAAAGCTGCACATATTTTCTCTCAGCTCTGTCTGGAGCTGAGAGAAAATATGAGCTGATATGAAAACATGGCTGATATGCTGATATGAAAACATGGCTGGAAAATATGAAAACATGGCTGCTGGTTGCTAGCCGACTCCACCCTAAACTAGTTGTTGATTTAAGAAGATTTTTCTGTTATGTTATTTTAGTTAGTGTATTGTGATCCATGTGCGTTTGGTGATATAGGGATAGTTGGTTTGTATGTATTGTATTCATTTTCGACAATTGTCATGAACCCCCTTATCAAGACGCAAAAACTAATGCTTAGAGTTATGCTTCGGTGTCCCTTGACTTACCCATCTGAACCCTTATTTCAATTATTAAAGGTACTTGATATCCGTCAAATTTATATCAAGAAAGTATTGACAATTTTCTGGTCAGGCGACTACGGAAGGAGGTCCCAACAGAATGCCCGTACGAGGTTTTCGCGTAAACTAAACTACTTAATACCGAGAACACGTACGATCATTGCTCGGAGTCACTTTTCATATATGGCTCCAAGAGTGTTCAACGTCTTGGATGAACATATTAAGTTCTTCAAAACAACGTCTATATTTAAGATGAAGATCCATAATTGGATTTTATCGAGGGGTAGAGACCACTGTATAAGATTGCTTCGGGAAGAAATATATAATATCGATGCTATCTTTATTATTATCCATATACGTATATATGTTAAAATATATATTTACGTATATATGTAAATATATATTTAAACTTTATTATTATGTTTTTCAAATTACATATTCTACCATATATGTAGATGTGTTACTATAATTACTTTATTGTTATATTTTGTATGTACTTTTAATAACAATTAATTACCGAATTGAATTATAAAATTACTTTAAATTATTAATAACGTTTTGCCATGTATTATTATATAACTTTTCTGCATTCCATTTTTTGACATGTATAAAGGTTTATTATTTATATTTTTCTATTATTATTTTGTATATTGTTTTGATTATTTTGTATATTGTTTAATATATTAATAAGTGTTTTTGATTTATATGTAGAAGAATCCCGACTAAACACGGAATTTTCTAACAAGTTGGGACATAAAAATATTATAATTGTATATTTTGCGCATTAAATGAATAAATTTTAATGAAAAAGATTCATTCAAAGTATGTTATGATGTGATTTATTTGCTACGTGCACTATTTTTTTACTAATTATGTTAAGTCTCAAAAATTTGAAAAGTCTCAAAATTTCGAGACTCGGTCTCCGAGTCGAGTTCGTATTCGAATTCGTCAAATTCGTATCGAGACTGGAATCCCTCGAAACAATAAATATAGGCAAGTGTTTGGACTGCTTGATTACAATTTTGGTTGCCATTTTCAAAGAATTGTAAATAACTCACTATTTTTTTTTTTTTTATTTAAATCTTAAAGTAGGGCACACATATCATACATATTGTTATGTGTGTTCTAATAATAACATTGCAAATATATTTAATTTATAAATTGTTTATCACATATGTCTTGACCATTATTTTAAATTTTGATATGTTTTTTTCTTCATAAATATTTTTTTCCATTTCGTAATACTTTTTAATTGCTTTAAATAAAATTGAATTTTGTGACTTTGCCTTTTTCCTAAATGGAAGTCTAAATTCTGTTTTTTTATTAGAGTTTATAATTTTATGAACAAAAGGGAAATCCAGTAAGGGTAGAGTGGGGTTCGAACTTCGGATCTCTGATCGCAATCCTAGCCACGGGACCACAACCCGTTTCAATAAACGAAGAGGTCGATGGGAAAACAGCCAAGCTTTAAAAAAAAGTTTTTTATAACATGATACAATGATAATTACATATCTAGAACCAATGGTTGCGTATCTCAACACCATAGTACAATACACACACCGATGCGATGCCTGAAATACATAGATAAGTGGCTACATAGGAACATCTGCCAACTATACACATAAGAGGATTTGATGTCTTGATAGATGAAAGATATCGATTTTATTGGACGGGAGATTGGGTTAAAGAAAAATCTTAAGCAGTCATATTTTATAGACACAAAGGGGATTCCTCTGATATACCGAACCCGCTATAACACCCACTCTAAATAAAATCTCGATGAAAAACATGACCACTTTTATAACAGCGTCCGTCAGATATTTTAATTAAATATATTTTACCTGTTGAAACTTTTTTTTACCTTTACGTCAAACATTCTAGGTATTTGTCTGTGACGCGTATACAGAGAAATGTCGTTTGTTTCCCTTTGTCCAATTTTTAATTGTGCAAAAAGGAAAAAATGTTTTACATATATGTACAGTCGAACCTGGATATAAGAGAGCCCAAGGGACCGGGCCATTTTTCTCTTATAAAAAGATCTCTCTTTTATCCATGCTTTCTTTTACAGATGTCTACAAACATAACCAGGCTTCCTATTTATATTATGTTTAAATACTACTATGTACATTTGGGGCACAAAAAACGAATGTACACGACATATATAAATATGTATTTGGTAAAAAGGTACATAAAAAGACACACATACATACATCATACAAATTGTCAACTTGTCAGCACGTGCCCAAGCAGTGATGCTGCGGCTACATCTGCAAATCAAACGCTCTTATAAAGGTCACGGTTTCGGCTCTCAGTTCAGATAGAACGACTCTCTTGTACAGAGTTTTTCCCGCTATCTTTTACAGATGTTTTCGGGGGTAAAATAATAGGACCTTAAGCCAGCTCACTTTTCAAGAGGTTTCTCTTATGTCCAGGGGTGTTATTCTGAACCGCTCTCGCGGCACGAGAAAACAGTTTTTCTTGTGTATTTTGTATGTAAATACGCGAAATAATACGCCCGCGAGAGCGTTTGGAATACCACCCCAGGTCTCTTATATCCAGGTTTGATTACTAAATTTCTTATACTTCAGAGGACCATTTCTCATAGTAAACTTTTTCCAAAACATATTTTTTTAATGTAAAATTATTTTCTTTATCATTTAAAAATGGAGTAAATCCCTTTCTAAGCGAATAATTCTAAACGATACTATCAATTTTTATAAAATAGCGAATAGCACATTAGATTTTAAATAGATTGAAAAGTATTCAAATACCAAATAGATGTACAAGATTGCAGTCTTCCTTTGTTGTGGTGTCTGATAGACATAATTATTTTGTAAATTCTCCAATCGTCAGACTACATCGGCTCGGAAACGAGTATGGAGAAAAATATATATTTCGTTTTCTATTGTCAATTTTTAGTGTAAAATTCTTACAAATTAAAGTCAAAATAATTTTCATTCGAATTTTAAAAATAAGCATTTTCATTACCGATGATGATAGCCTTTGTTATCGCGGCCCAGGGCGCAGATTAAATGGGAAGTTAAAATTTACCTTCACTTTTATCTACCAAGTAAAATCAAGTTTTCTGTATGAAAAGCAGAATATGCATACATTTTTTTCTTTTAAACATGTTCAATTACAGGTTGATGAAGATACTTTAAATGTTCAAGCAAATATACTCATTTTCGCACACAAATATCGATTTTTCTTTATAGACAGTCGAAGATAAGTGTTAAATTTCCATTGTAATCGGGGCCCTGGAAAGCTAAAAATGCATCTACATTTATAAAATATTGCATTTATCGGATTAAAAATAAAGTAATGTAAAATCTTAATTTGTACCACTAAGTAAAGTTATGATTCGGTGTAATTCAATATTTTGTAAACTTTTAGTCTTTTTAGGTTATTTTTTCGTCGTAGTTATTTGAGGAGTAAATGTTAATAAAAATATGTTTACTCAAATTCGACAAATCCTAAAATTAACTGAAGCAGATTTTTATCTGGCATTTAAGCAAAGTAAAGTTTTTTTAATTGGTATAAACCTAAAATTATAAACATTCTAATGACATTGACAAAGGTTGGCAGTGTGATAGTGTTTCGTGCACTTAACTATAAAAAAGTACGTGTTATCTGTAGCCTGTAGCCCAGAAAGGGTTATCTTGCTCCTCTGTTTACTATTTACCTCGTAAACTTTACATCTTCCATCGTGAATACATTTTCCCGAGCAGCAATAAAACTATCGTATCCAAAGACAAAATTGATAGTTTGAAACATTTCGTCTACGATTTATGTGACAAGATGATTTATAAAACAAACATTAAATAAATTTAATGTGGCGGGATATATTACATAAAACGAACATTTTATTTTATACTCTTGTTTAAATGTTCCAAATTTATTTCATTCAATTTCATATTAAATTTATTTTTACGCTAACTCACATAATATAATACATTCAATAAATAATATAATAATAATATTATTATCTACTGTAGGTAATTTTTACCTATGCTGTTATTCGATTTTTAAAATATTTTTATAAGTAACAGTTTTCATAAAAAAAACATTCAAAAATACGCGCTTACACAGGCACAAATTGTATGTTTACTTGTTTCACTGACATGAACTAATACAGTAACGTAAGCTTATTAAACATTCAAACTCACTGTAAAATGGATAAAAACTATTGAAAGAAAAAAATGGTTACTGGAAAAAACGGCTGTAAAATTAATTTTATCAGGCTTTTTTTTTTTTTTATTTATTTACAATTTTAAAAAACGCGTTAGGGTTACATTAGAAATTTAATACTGTCTAGTCATTTTATGTCTCGTCTAGTCTAGTTAGTTCAGTCATCATGTGCTTTTTCAGATTGATTTTGAATTTGTCTCCATTAAAAGTTTTCAAGTAGTAAGGTAGGTCGTTGTAGTGTTTAAGTCCATTATGTAGTATTTTTGACTGTTTTAAATAAAGTCAGTTAGCCTCATTTTATTAACCAATCAATTTGGACTGTTTTCACTTCATCTGTGAAGAAAAAATGACGTTTTTTAATCTCACGAATCGGTAAAAAAAATATCATTTACCCTTGCCACAGATTAATGGTGGTCAGTGTGAAGAAGGCAGTATTTTCGTTTCAATTTGTGTATTAATGGACTTCAATATCCACGATCCATGATTCGAATATTTTTTTATTTATTTATTCATAAACCATTTATTTATCGTATACTCATATTTTGTTAAAGACGTACCTTTAAAGAAATATAAAAAAAATATTATTACAGTATGCTACAAAACGTTACATTGAACGAAATGTTCAGGAAACAAGATTTTGTGAACTCCAAAACATCATAACTTTTTAATCAAATGAGTTATATAGTCAATCTATTGAAATGTAAAATAATAATTATTTTAATAATGAAAGTACACAAATATTAAAATAGCATATAGCATTTAATATGGGTAATCATGTTTTTTTGCATTAATAAAACAAAGTGGACTTCAGATTTTTATTTCAACTTAAAAATGCATTTTTATGACAAAAGTGAGCTTTGATGTTTTATTCACATATAACATAGCTTATTGCGATATTTCCTACATTTTAACTTCAAAGCGGCAAAAAGTAAACTCCCGTGTTTTGTCCTCTTAGGTAATATTAACAAAGTTAACAAAAAATGCAAGTAAATATTTCAAAACAGTAGCAAATATAAGAATTACAAAATACCATTAACATTTGAACCTATAACTTTAGCATACCTATCAAAATAACAAAAGATAAATATATATATCTTATGGGAAACCCGACAATGTTATTTACTTATATTATAACGTTATTGTGTGTCTATTTTTAATTAAAATTACTTATTATTTTTTTGAGCGCAAGATTCGTCATTACTCTCATAAAGGTTCTAAATAAACTTATTTTAAGATTTCATTTGCAAAATAAACAAAAACCTAATTCTTGCGCTGTGTAATTAACAAAATTAATGTTTACATCTTTTGGGATCTTTTAGAAACAACTAATAATACTTATTAGACACAAAATGATTCTGACGACAGAGGCAGCAATTGGTTTTCTATTGTTGAAATAACTATTTTACCATCTCACCAATTAGCCGCACGTTCCCTCTGTAAAGTAATTCAAAACAAAAGGTTTTGGTAAACCCTTTGATCCATTTATTTCTTTACAACTATTGACTCCCGGCAAACCCCACTTATTGAAAAAGACACCCACTAATTGCAAATACAGTACCCCTTTTTAAAATACAAACTTCTAGCATCCCCGGAGTTCTAGCACATTCTAGCCTTGTCATATTCGAAATCTTCCAACGACCTAGAACTATTTTTTTCATTAGACTGAATCTTGTACAAAATTACACCGCGCCGCATGCAAATTTTAAAAAAATATTATTTTTTTTAGCATTAGCAAGGTTATACTCCCAACTGATTGAACAAAAGAATAAAAATAGTTCCTTACTACAACTAACCGTTCAATTTTTTTTAGCATTTTTGTACGGAAAAAATCATAAAATATCATTTTTCTTCTTCGCGAAAAGATACATAAATATAATTTGTGGCCTTTTTTCACAATCCTTCAGGATTGCCTTTTACGTCAATCTAGTCATGAAAAAGCTTTTTATTTGAATAAATAACTTTACTAATGAACGGTTATGACCAGTACAGTTTTTAATAACGAAGCTGATATTTCCAATAGATTAATTACACCAACATACTACAGTTTTTTTGTTGCCAAAACTAGCCGATGACAGGTCGTAAGCCCCTATAATGCCTTAAGTTCCATATTTCCTTCTCTAAAATGTTCTTAAACTCTGTTGCAATATGTTAACCTCAATAACCCTCCCCCGAGGTTAAACTTATTTTTCAATCCAGTCCTTGTTTACAAAAATTTTGAATAACTGAAAATATCATTGATTAAACTAACTGGCCCAAAAGAAGTATGGGCACACACTTTAAAATTAAAAAATGTTTTCTGGAGTTGTCTAGTACAGAATCTCACCCGCATCGATAAAGGTTTTAGCTCTTAATTTACAAAAATAACAGATAGAGGAAATATTAATGTTTTTAAACAAAGGTAGAATGGTGAGTATTAGAGTGTTTATAGAATAGTGACCACTTAAACCAGCCGATGACTGGTCATAAGTCCTATTAGATTTCCATATTCCTTCTTCAAAAATATTCTCCATCACTGTTGCAATATCTTAATATTTTGTTTAGAAAAACTTAGGCAAACTTATTTTATGACTTATTTTTCTTTATTTTCCTAACAATGAGAAAGTTCTAACTAAACCTATAATTTAAAAAAAAAATGTATCAAAAATATATTATAAGCGCTTTGATTTTTTAATGTTTCACAATTTTGAAATTACTCCGCCCGTGACGTCACAAGTTCTCGTCAGTAAGTTCTTTTGACTGGTGAGTATGTTTCCCGAAAACCGGAAATCTATTTGAACACCATCATTAGTTGATTCTGAAAAACTTGTGACATGGTTTAAAATAGTTTTCATTCAAATTGTTTTTATTAATTTCTTCATACATTTACACTTCGCCATACGTAAATGCTATAATTTTTATCGCGTGTAAGAAAAAAATATATTTCCTATAGCACTGAACTTCCTCATTCAACCAAGAGGTAAGCTAGATTTTATTACCGCTCCAAATATTTCATTTTTGCGGTTTTCCTAATAACTGTTTACAATCTTTGAATTCAATTAATCAGCGGTGTAGTTATTGAAAATGTAACCATTTGCATTCTAATCTACACATACAAAGCACCCACCCATTTCTTAAAACTGTTCATAAAGAGTAGTGTATTTTTCAGTTCGATATATTCACTATCAATTTTTTTAAACTATATAATTTGGCGAAACTTTATTATTTCTTTACTGTCAAACCGTGATAATAATAAATCAATGAACATTTCAAGGCTTTTTTCATTGTACTCTTGACCGCAGTTTAGTAAATTTGTGATCAATCAAACACACATGGTCCGTACATCCACCTTATTTTAGTTTCCCCGTATGACAGTGAAGTTATACGGTGTTGGTTCCAAAATTGGATAGAATCTCCTGAAACGAAAACGATCGATTGCGAGTGAAACTAAATCTTATACATTGACTAGGATCCCAAAGATACACTGGGCCCAGGCTGACGCCATGTTAAGTTTGATCGGCAACTAAACATTTTAAGAATATAGTATATCTATACAATGCTGGGTGCACCGCGTACCTTAACCCTTATTTTTGGGCAAAGTTGTAAATATTGCTATAGGGTTTCAACCGGACAATAAGCCATAAGTCTTTCGGCTCATAACAATGTAAAAGGTTTTATTTTATTGGCTGATACCTGCTTCTCGGGTTATCACAACAAATAGAGAAAAAACATTGTCTCTAAATACTTTTGCGGGAGAAACCAGATATTCTTTGGACTTTATACCGAGTTTTAATTTCGCTGGTCAGAATGTGTCTATGCCGCCGCCAAAAAGTTAAATCAGCTACTCAATTGGGCGACTAGGCTGTTCATCAAATGCCTGCATTCGATTGAATGACTAGGCCGTTCAGATAACTCAACGTTCAACGTGTTGGCTGGTTAAAAGGTAACTCTTTCTGATCTAAGACCCAAAAACCTCCGGGTTAGTTTAAGATAGTTTGGGTGAAGTTTACAGCTAAATATGTCGATATCATTAAAACTTTCATTTTAAGTAGTCTGCATTCTTCGAAAAGTGCTGTTTCTCGTATATTTTTTTCAAAATGAGTGGTTCTATGGATAGGGACTTAATACGAAATGTTTCCAACAGTGAGGAATCTATGTGGTTTTTATAAAAAAAAATGTTTCAGGCTATCATACAAAATGTATTTATAATTCTATGTACTGTATTATCATCGCCATGATTTTTTAAAGTTTTCTTAAGAAAATTCGAAATTACACCGCCCGCGACGCGACGTCACAATTTTAGGTGGGCGAGTGTTTCTGGCATGTTACAAAAAAGTTACACGCTAAAATTATTTCTACCCGCATAACGTTGAAAAACATGGCTACCCCGGAAACCGGAAATTTGTCGCCGGTTGCCACGACCACATAAGAACGCTAGGTTCATTGGTCACTTAAACCTGAGACATTGCGAAGTAGGTAATTTTTATTTATGGTTTCGTACATTTTCGAGAAAATTCGCGTTTAATATAATGCTCTTATTTTTACCACGTGCAAGAAAACATCTTTTACATCCAATTTGCCGTAGCACTGAACTTACTCACTGTGGGGTCTCAATTATATGATATAAAGCTCATATCGAACATGATACGCAGAGTTGCGGGATTTTGAATTTATGAAAGCTACTGTTCACAACAGGCCTGTAGCTCAATCACAAATAACTTTACAATTCCTGTGGCGACTGTTTTTCTTGACATTTGGCTTGCTTGTGAAATTCAAATATGTGATTGCGCAGCAGGATTATACGTCGCGAAGTGTAAATATTTTGACATTTATTATTAGGTGTTCGCGGATGTTGCATTGTTATCGCGAATACGATAAACAACCATGGCGAGAAATTGTTACCACGTCGCTTATTAGCACGTCGATAGTTATATACAGTGGTGAATCACAGCACAGAATTGAGGGCTTGAGAAAAATCATTTTTTTTTGCGTTTTCGCCGGGAATCGAACCCGGAACCTTCAGTGTGTAAGTCGAGGTCTTGACCACAACACCACGAAGGCCGCCATTATTATTATCATTATTGTACTATATTAGTATGCATTATGTAGTAACGCTGATAACTAATTTAAGTGTCATCCAAGTGAAGATGACCTTTTTTGAGAAGGAACAGTTCTCCTAAGAAAAAAAAGGCGCATGAAGTGTAGCGTATTTTTTTTTATTGACAGGTCGCTACTAGTAAGATAAAAAAATTGGTTAGAAATGAAAAATGCTTATTGTATTGGTCTTATACTCTCAATTCGAAATATACAATATTATTATACCATACCTATTAGGTACTCAAAGTAGACCTTATGGTTCCCATCGATTTTTGATGGAACCCAAGCGCCTAACCGCACCAATGTCCAAATTGATCTTGAAGGAATCATCCTCATTATTTTTTTATTTTATTTTATCTCATTATCCTCCATTTTCTCTCATTCTCGGCTCCATAATTTTACAGCACCGCGAACGAAAAACAGGGCGGCCATTATTAGGTACCTACCCACATAAATGATACGATCATTCATGGTCCATCAAAGCTAGCGGTGATGAGTGCTTGGAAAGGAAACACACACAAATGTGTGTCCACACATACTGGGCTGTTAGGAGAAGCTGGCGCGAACAATACATTTACGCATTGCGCTTGAGTAGTGTCAGTGAATAAGCGCATGCTATGACGTATGACAATGCACGGCATACGCATTATGAAAATATTTTTTGTCTCTCCCGCGCTCACACGCGCTTATAAGTGTGAAGGATAAAGCTATCGCTTTGTTTGTTGCTAATGATATGGTAATGAAATATAGACAGGGTGGTCCTGCGTTCGTCTGAATTTTGCTGTGATTCCTAATAGTAAAAATATAATGACGCTCTTTCATGACATTGGTCGTAGGGAGTCAGAAAATTTGATGCATGCCACGGATTGAAGAACCTTACTGGATGTCAAAAATAAAATATAAAAAATAAGGAATAATTAAAAAAATATATATTTATAAATGACAACCATGAAGTTTCGCATAAATAAATTGTCTATGTTTTTATGAATGTATGTATGTGTATGCGCATGGGTGTATGTACGTGTGTGTGTATGTACATGTGTATATATGTGTATATTTATATATACATGTGTGTATATATGTGTATGTCTGTATGTATATGAATCAAAATGTGTATCCGAATAAGTTTATATTTTGTTTGTCTGTGCTCTATATTAATTTGTTAACTATAATAATATATAAAAATGTAATTGCCTAGCTTGGAACGGGGTATGTACCCTTGTTAGCTGGGCAAAGTGAATATGGAATTGTATTTTGATAAAGAGTGTGAATAAATAAATAAATAAATAATGATATATATGCTATGGATTAAAAAACCCGGTTCTATTAATATACTTTCTCAATTAATCCTACTACGCATGTATACGCCGATAATCTAATGCTGGCGTGTTCGCAAAACTTACATATACTCATTTTTAATGCACAGAATGTTGATTTAAAAAACCTATTTATTACATTTAAGTCAAATATGTAATGTACATATTTTTAAAATCTCTTTTGGATTACAGGTTTGTTGTATATTTAATTGAATGTACAATTTTATTTTTTGTTTTGTGTTTATTATAAAAATAATTAACACAGGGTTCATAAAATGCAAAGTTTTATGGTATAAAATAGATAAACATACTTAAAGAACAATAAATCCCATTATTTATACACTTAAAACAATCTACTATAAAAACATAACATGTGGTATGCGTTTAAATTATATTGTATTGATTTTTATTATGATATGATGAACACAAAATATTAAATAAAAAATGTACTAGTGTAAAAATAAATTACTAGTGATATATTTATGTATATAACATTATGTATGACACCGTTCTAATTGCAGACAACATACAAGATCTTCAAGAACTGCTTGATAAGATAAACTCCGTCCGTGAACGTTTTGGTTTAAATATTAATGGAAACAAAACTAAACTTATGGTTTTTAGCCGAGAGAGTCATAAAAATGTAAATCTCCAACTTAAAGATATCAATATTGAGAGAGTGAAACAGTTTAGGTACTTAGGCAGTATCATCACATAAAATCTAGACCCCGACATTGAGATAAAATGCAGAATAGAAGCAGCCCGAACAGGATTTAACAAAATGAAAAATCGTCTTTGTGACGATAATATAAACCTTAAGCTGAGACAACGAATGGTCAAATGTTATATATGGTCTGTCTTACTGTACGGTGTAGAGGCGTGGACTCTTCAAGTTAATATCATAAACCGCCTTGAAGCATTTGAAATGTGGATCCACCGTAGAATGTTAAGAATATCTTGGACCGATATGATAACCAACAATGAAGTATTACGTAGAGCCAATACTAATAGAGAACTATTCCCCACTGTTAAGCTCCGTAAGATTTCATTTTTTGGCCATGTGTTGAGAGGTGATAAATGTGCCATACTTCAGCTTGTCATGAAAGAGAAGATCGAGGGACGTAGAGGGGTCGGAAGAAAACAGCTTTCCTGGCTTCGAAACATCCGAGCATGGACCGGGATTAGATCTGTGGAGGAGCTGTTTTGCACTGCTCAGGATAGGGAAGCTTTCCCCAAGTGATCATCATGACACGTGAAGAAGAAGATAACATTACAAAGAACCAAAATGGGCTAAAAATAAACAAATTTAATGATGAAATATATGCCTGTTATTTCATTTTATATTTTATTAAACACTTATTTTAATGAATTTGTTGGGTTTAACGATAAAAACGCCTAAGTTTGGGCGTTCGGCATAACTCTGGAAAATAAGTGTTAATTCAAATAATTAGTTACTGTATTGCCATTTGTTGACTATAGTCAGTAGTTTCAAGAACTTTCAAATTTTAATGATTCTTTTATAAACAATATTTTGAGTTTGTCCAAATTTTTGTAGACAAGGACTGGATTCAACTCCCTGGGGAGCTGTTTATATTAACATTTTACAACAGAGATGAAGAACATTTAAGAGAAGGTAATATGGAAGTCTAGGCATCTACAGGGCTTATGACCTGTCAATGGCTGGTTTAAGTGGCCACTTTACACACTGTGTAACATTCACCATTCTGCCTATATTTGAACATCTATATTCCTTCAATTCCTTCACCTATTGATGTTTGTGAAGTTAAAGAGCTGAAACCTTTATTTATGCGGGTGAGATAAATTACCTGGTCCATGAACAAGTATAGAAATTGAAAAAATAATATTTTCAGGCGTTGCCTAGTATGTAGGTGAAATAATACAATTAGATGAATCTCACCCGCATAAATAAAGGTTTCAGCTCTTTAACTTCACAAACATTAACAGATGAAGGAATTGAAGGAATGTAGATGTTCAAATATAGGCAGAATGGTGAATGTTACACAGTGTGTAAAGTGGCCACTTAAACTAGCCATTGACAGGTCATAAGCCCTGTAGATGCCTAGACTTCCATATTACCTTCTCTTAAATGTTCTTCATCTCTGTTGATTCTTTTATAGTTAATAAGTCAAAGTTATAGTGTACATTGAAAAACTAACACATATTAGTTGTAGGTATAAAATAAGAACGAACCAAAAAGCGCTAAAAATATACAAATTTACACATTCAATTTATGCCTATTCATTCATTTTGTAATTTATTTAACAATTATTTTAATGAACTCATAACGTTTAACAATAAAAACGCCTAATTTTTAGAGTTTTGAATTGACTTTTACCTTATTACAATAAGTTTCGGTTTCAACCGAAACTAAAACAAAAGCCGAAATTCGGTATCGTTTTCGGCTGAAAATCTTGTTTCGGTCGGACACTAGAAATACTCAAGTGTAAAAACACCTTTTTAAATAAATATTTCATGTTAACCATGTCGGAAATCAAACCCTAGACCTCTTGCACGATAGACAAACGCACTGACCACTACACTACGAGGGTTTTTATTTATTAATTAAAAAACAAATATTTGGATACAAATATAATACTCAAAATTGAATGTGTTCCCACTGGTATGATAATATAACATATTATTATGTCTCGTTGAGGTATGTTTAAAAAAAATGTATGTATGAAAAGGTAATATAAAAGTCAAGGTATTTACAAGGCTTGTAGTCTGCATTAGCTGATTTAAGTGATCACCTTACACGCTGTGTAACATTCAAAATTTTGCCTTTGTTTCAACGTCAATATTTCGTCAATTCTTCCATCCGTTTCCTTTTGTGAAGAAGGTAAAAGAGTCAAAACGTTTATAGATGTGGGTGAGATCAATCTGACTGAATTATTTCACCTTCTGGGCAACGTCTGAAAATATTGTTTTTATTTACATTTTTCTAGAGCCAATCAATATTTGAAGATGAGAAAAAAAAATATTGGGAGTAAACAAAAAATCACTTCAAGATTGAAAAATTGAATTAGTATAAAATTAATTATCATCATTATGCCAGTGTGCCTATTCGCACCCGATAGTGTATGGGCCACCGCATGGACAAAAGCAAATGCACCATATCTTGATCATCTATTACATGAAGGTAAGGTGATAAGTCTTACACTTCCGGTGTCAGTACTGGGGAGTGAGTGGAAACACCATAAAAAATATTTTTTTACTCAACCCCGCCAGAAATCGAACCTGAAACCTCAAGCATAGTAGGCGAACGCTCCGACATTTACATTTTGATTCTTGCTAATCCTTACTTAATTTCCTTTTCCAGATTTTTTACCTGAGAGGTGCCATCGAGTCAAAAACAGTCGTCCTGGGTTCTGGTTCTATTTCACACAAAGAACTTTATTCTTCATCCGCCTGTACCTACACGGAATAAAAATAAATTATTATTAAATTTAAAATATTCGGCCGAGAACTCCCAAACAACAGTTTTTATACAAATAAAAGTTTATATAAATTTACATGAGCAGGATAAAATTTGGAAAATTATTTTCCTAATTTTATCTTGCTTATGTCAAATAATTATTTTATGAGATCATTGAATAAATTTATAAATACAATTTGAAATCGTACAAATAATTTCACTTCTGTTATTTGGTACTGTACGTATACTGTATAATACATCTTATATTATAAATAGATTTTTTTGTTGATATTCTAGAGTTTACGAGGTAATAAACAATACATAATCTTCAGACAAAAACGTCATCCGGTTTTTCCACGAGTATTAAAACTTTATCGAAAATGCATATAGATATGACGGTTATCAATTTGACATTCCCAAAAAAAATATTTACAAAGTTTTGTCACCTTTTGTGGAGACTTTTTCAAGACATTTCGTCATTACGTTGATTAAGTCATATTGAATATTTATGAAACGTCCATCTGTAGCGATAAAATTTTATTGTTACAGTTGAAACCAAACCACCTCGGTAATGGCAGGTAAATAAAAAAACAAAGGATTTTTTTAAAAAACAAAACTTTTTTATGTATTTCACCTAATACGAGTCTCACAAAATACACTACGAATTTATTGTAATACTCTACAAATATGACACAATTTCACGTTTTATTAAAAATTATTTAATAATATATTACGAACCAGGGCTTATGAATATTTCATTTCTACCACAAATGTGTCCATCAAAAGTTATAAAGAACATTTTTTTCATAATTTGATATATTTTTAGGCTTTTTAAATCCTTGATAACTAATTGTACGTACAATTATTTAACCCTTATTCATGTTCGAAGACTTTTTCTCAACACTGGCAGTGTTATATTTTATTTTATCTCTTGTATTTCCTTTGATGCTTATAAAGTTAATTGAAGTTTTTCAACAAAGTAACCAATTTTTTGCTTTTCTTAATTAAAATTTTCCGTCGTAAAACACCGAAAGTTACCACTTTTTCAAAAGTTGATTTTTATAATAATGTAACTTATTGTATTTTCAATTGAAGGGCACCAAATATCGACAACCGAAAAATTAATTATTAAGTTAATGTATAAAATAATTGTTAATGTTAAATACCACATAATCTAAGACAAAATATTTTATTCTATCTTTCTTAGGTTACACAAAAATATTATAACATCCATTATTTATTGTTGGAGCAAAAAATCATTAACATTTTCTTGTATACCCACGAACAGGCCATGCCTTTGTGGGATTTTTTGTTTACTATTTTTACTATATTAATACATATTAATGTATTTCATTGCTATGCAATTATATTTTATTTTTTGAATACTCTGTTTTACTTCTTATGTTTATTGTAAAAAAACAAAAAAAAATCTAAAAAATATATATAAAAAAATACATATGTATTTTTATTTAATTCAATAATAATAATAATAACCGTAATAACCGTCTTACTGCCTGTATTGTGGCAGGAATGTAAGCATGTATATGCTGTTTATTTTTTATTTTTTAATATTTATATTACATACATCATAATTGGAATATTATAAAATTCAATAGAACAATGACTGTGCATGGCTCATTCTTGATTTTAAGGACAGGCATACATGTGTTACCTATTTTCATCTTCGAAGTAATAATTACATTGATAAATTAAAAACTAAAACCGAAAATTATAATTTAAAACTCTTCAGTTATTGTGAAAGTTTTTCTTTTATTTTGCGAGCATAGAATTACGTTATTGATAAAACACCTGAACCACGTAAAAAGTTTTTATATTAATAAGACCATTAAAAGTGCATCATTGCGCATCGCTTTTGTATTTATTAAAGTTTTATATGCCTTTGTCATCTAGTTTAGATTCCTAAACCTTCTGTTGTCAGAGCAAACATAAATAGCCATGTTTAACTACTAATAGGTAATACAAATAAACTTTTATTGTCTTATGATTTTATAAGGCAGAGTACATAAATCCCAGTCGTGTTTATTTATTTGCCTTTATGGACTTCTTTCAGAAATACGCAGTATAAATTATTATTGTACTTTTAATGAAGTAGTGAGTTCTGGTGAGTCTATTATAATTTCCTTTTATGTGTAGTTTATTGCTTTATAAGTCCAATAACTGGGAAGTGCTAGCAGGGTCATTATTCAATTATCGTCTTGATAAAACCTAATTCTCAAATTGACACAAACACCATGAAACAGAACAATTTTTTGGTAGTTGCTTACCGTTTATTACCTGATGCATCTAATAACAGTGACTCTTCGATTTTTTTCAATCTCATTTAATGGATAAAGCAGACTCCTTCAATTTATTCATTTAAACAAGCAAATGACATTTTTATAAACACTATGTATAATTTAGCACATGTTAGCGAGAAGACATAATTTAATTATTTTATTGTTTTATTTTTTATTTATTTATACAGCACTACTGCCAATTACAATATACATAAATTGTAAATTATGTAATTACAAAAACAAGTTTAAAAAAAAACACAATAGATTATCAAGGTCCATAAAAACAAAAGTAAACAAAGACGAATAAGTTAGTTATACATAGTTAGAAATTAAGAGTCTAAAGCTGGTAATCCCAGCATGGAAAAGATCCACCTCTCTCGGTAAGCTGTTCAACATCATCTTTCAGCCTTGTATTAATATGCTTACTAGTGACCGACTGAAACAAAAATTTCAACCGAAACGGAATTTCGGCTTCTGTTCTAGTTTCGGCTGAAACCGAAACTTATTTAAATAAGTTGAAAGTCCGTTCAAAACTCCAACAATTAGGCGTTTTTATTGTTAAACGTCATGAGTTAAAAATAAATTACAAAATTAAATAATTGGCATAAATGTAATAAGTACATTTGTTTATTTTTAACGCTTTTTGGTTCATTGTAGAAGAAAAAAGACGAGTGATACTTTAATCCACAAATTTGGAATATCCAGTTACCGCTTTCACGACTGGTAGCTTTATTAAGGAATTATTCGTACAAACAGAGGTAACGATACTGGATTCAAAATTATATGAAAGTAAATTAAATTGAATTATTTTTGTCTTAAAGATCATAAACAAAGTGTTTCGGGTAACTAATGAGTTGATATAATGATATTTTAATGATTTCAAGTATTGTATATATATTTTTTTGTATAAATACATCCAATTCCTTAATAAAAATAGCAGTCTCGAAGATGTCGTGAGAGCGATGAAACCGGGCACTGGATATTCAAAATTTGTTGATGAAAGTATCACTCCTCTTTTTTTCTATAATAAATTACAAAGAACTTCTATCAAGAATTTTCACTTACAAACTTAAACTTTTTTAGTCGATATGTTAAACCTACCTATAACTTATATGCTTATATGTAACAGTTCTTCAACGTACGCTATAGGAACTTTAACTTTTAAACTATAAAGAAATTACAAAATTATGAAAGTTCTTCGAACTACTGACTATAGTAAAAAAATCACAAAATCAGTCTAGTCTTCATTTCATATGATAGACAATGGCAATACAATAACTAATTATTTGAATTAACAAAAACCCATATCTTTAATTGTGCTAATTTTCCAGAGTACCGCCGAACGCCCAAAATTAGGCGTTTTTATCGTTAAACCCAACAAATTCATTTAAATAAGTGTTCAATTAAATATAAAATGAAATAATAGGCATATATTTAATGATTAATTTGTTTATTTTTAGCCCATATTCGTTCTTTGTAATGTCATTACATATAACTTATATTATGTAACAGTTCTTCATTGTATAAATCATTTTTTCGTAGATTGCTTGAATTTAATTTTATAATGTGGTCTCCTAATTAAAATATTCATATAACGCGGATTGAATCGGTGCAACGAAAATTTTTAAAATCGTTTAATCTTTAGAATCGGATCAAATACTTTCATAATCAACTATTATGATCGTCTAGAGTACTTTCATATCCTTAGTTTAGAATTCAAAAGGATTTTTGCTGGTTTGATATTCTTGCACAAATTAATATCTAACTGTATGGTATCTGCCCATGATATCCTTGCTCAGATAAACCTTTATGTACTTAGCTGTAACTTGCGTACCAATCCTGTCTTTGCTGTGGGAAATTATAAAACTAACATCGGATTCTTTTCCCCTCTGCAAAGGATCCTCAGAACAGTTAACGAAATCTCACTAAACGGCACTGTCGATGTGTTCCTACAGCAAGGGCAGGCATTTAAGAAGCAAGCGGTGTTGTCTCTTCTGACTCGCGATGTCAAACTTGCCATTTCCGCCTAGATTATGTTATATACATACCTTTTGTTAATTATACACTTTGTTAATTTCAGTAGATTTTAAGAATGTTTAGATTAAGTAGTACTTAGTACTCATTAATGCCAATCTATTAGGGCTTACTTAAGCCTGTTATTGGCTTAAAAAAATGTACATTAAAGAACTTTAACTTATAAACTATAAAGGAATTACAAAACTACGAAAGTTCTTGAAACTGCCGACTATAGTCAACAAATCAGAAAATCAGTCTAGTTTTTATTTTTTATGTTACGCAATGGCCATACAATAAATTATTATTTGAATAGACAATAATCCAATATCTCTAATTGTGCTAATTTTCCACCCGAGTACAGCCGAACGTATCCGACACATCCCGACCGCAGGTTGTGACGAAGCTGCCGAAACTGACTGAAACCGAAATTGAAACATCTGTCCGTCACTTACTTAAGTAGGTTTCTACTTAAGTTGCCACACAGTTAAGAGAAACAAGGAAGTTTATCATTTAATCATATTTCCTGGGTTCGACTCCTGGCAGGGTAAAAAAAAAATTCCCTTCTTATTTCTAGAATAAAAAATGTTTTGAAATTTATAGTTTTAAATTTTCGCGAAAACGGTCATTGCATTGGACATTCCCCTAATACGTCACGATTTATGTTAGTTTTGAACCCTGTTCCTAACCGTTTAAATTTTTAAAGAACATCGTCACGAATTTTGACGTCACAATTATCAATGTCGCGTCGCGTTTTTCTAGTGACATATTTTTTTATAATTTATTTTTTAAAGTTATGTATAAAAACATTTTATTCCTAACAGAGTTCGAGAACGGACACAGCAGCCTCCTACAAAGAGCGTCTTGAGGATGTGGCGGTGGACCTGGCTTAGACACGTGCTGCGCATGCCTCGGGAGAGCCTAAACCCTAGTTGCCTCTTCTTTAAACCTGCGGGCTCACGCTGTCCTGGAAGGCCGTCGATGACGCTCTTTCGACTTTATTCGGTGGAACTAAGGGGCGCTGGATTGACATGGGAGGAGGCGAGAGTGCTGGCTGGCGATTGGGTCTTCTGGAGGAAACCGGTGATGTCCACATGCCCCACTTAGAAAAAGATGTGGAAAAGAAAAATATTAAAGCATTTCTCCATAATATCCATATTGATTTTGAAAATAAAATAAATTATTCTAAATCCATTTCTTATATTTTTATCGGTATTCGTTAAATGAGATATTTCCTCAGAGTAATAATGCGCCTATGCATTATGACTCTGAGGATATTTCCCTATTATTTGGGATAGATCTTCCGGCTTTTCGCAAATCTCTGCGCCACGTAAATAGTGTGGGATAAGGATGGACTGGCATGGTTTTGCCCGAAGTCTTATATATTTGTCGTGTTTATGAATATATTGTATACTATTATTTTATTGTCCTTGATTGTCTTTGCTACATAGTTTTATGTTCTTTTTGTTCACTTTCTTGTATGTGTGTTTCTTCATATAACTGTTGTAATTGACTTAGGCCGTATATTTGATAAATAAATTATAATGTACAATTGATGTTCTATGTAAACAAGAATCTGTACCATACGTACGAATATCTCGTAAGAAAAAAATTAAAAACGTATACAAAGTGTCCTCGGCACGGTGTTGCCCCACTGAGAGAACAATATTTTTATGTTTAATATTCAATGAAATAATATTTTTTTTAAATATAATTATCCATTGAATAAAACGATATTACAATGATATTTGTTCATAAAATTATCAACTCTAATAAAAAAACAGAATTTTGGAAAAAAATTGATCGGAACCAGCATGAACACGATCACAATACTAGAGAAAAGAACAAAATTAGACTTCCATTTAGGAAAAAGGCAAAGTCACAAAATTCAATTTTATTTAAAGCAATTAAAAAGTATTACGAAATGGAAAAAAAATATTTATGAAGAAAAAAACATCAAAATTAAAAATAATGGTCAAGACATGTGATAAAGAATTTATAAATTAAATATATTTGCAATGTTATCATTAGAACACACATAACAATATGTATGATATGTGTGCCCTACTTTAAGATTTAAATAAAGTACGTAGGTACCTATTTACCAAAAAAAAAAAAACGTATAAGACGTAAAAAAAATTAACGTTTTAATTTCATCCTATTTTCAGCCTTGTTTTTCATAATTCACTTCCATACATTCGGGTCCGTGCCGGAACTCCATTTGAATTTAACAATATAACAAGTGATCTAATTTTTGTTTTTATCCCCTTTGTTACAGTTATAAGTAGGTGTCGAATGAATACCGAATATAGATGGCACCGAGTTAGGGGTTGGGGGTTGAGGCAGGGGCTAGGGGCTGGCGGGATCCCAGGGGTGTACTTTTCCCCCTCCATAGACAAGTTTGTAGTCCCAGTAAGATTGTATAGCCCCAACTTTATCCACATTTCTATGCTGCGGAAAACACGGATTCTTGTGAAAGTCTTTTAAAAAGTGTTCAGGGTTTTTGTTAGCAGTTGAATGATAATAAAAAATGTGTTTTAAATTATTTCTATTACAATAAACTAAATGTCTAAAGCAGGTACTTTTTTAACCCCGATTTTTCCCAATTAAGTTTTCTGGCACCTACTTTAAGATAAATTCTAAAATAATACATGATTCACGAGGAAGTACAGTGTTTTTTTTTACATTTTTTATTTGTTAATGAACTATCAAATTCAGCTATTAAATATATATACATATATAAGTTTGTAAATAATTTTTAAACTACTACGCCCGTGACGTCAGTAGTTGTCGACGGTGAGTTGTCATGACCGATGAATCGCCCTTCTTGAAAGCCGGAAATCTATCACAAAGCTCTATCATGTGTTAAGAACTTGTGACGTAGTTCAAAGTAGTTGATTTATTTTGTTCATACATTTTCGAGAAACTTCGCCACACAATTAAATGCTCTAATTTTCACCGCGTGTAAGAAAATATTTTTTAAATCCAATTTTCCGCAGTGCTGAACTTTGTAGACTTCCGTACAATAAAGCAACGAATAATAAAAAAACCTTTTAATTATCTTGCCAATCCGCCCCCGATGATGCATAGGGAAATAATTTAATACAATATTTCAATTTTAAATAAAACCAAGCTTAACCAATCGTTGGCAGGTCATAAGTTTATATTCACTTCTCTTTACTGTTCTCCATCTCTATTGTAATATTTTAATCTTAAAAACTTCCTAGTGGGTGAAATCCAGTATTTCTTTACATTTTTTTTTTCAAATAAAAAAAAAATTGCTAATTATTCATAGCCAACATATTAAAATAGGGTCATTTTCGTAATGCAACATTGTAAGGGCGCTTAAAAAAGTGATTTAATGCGATTATATATATATTTTTTTTAAATGTAAGTATTTAAATCCATCTTTAGGAGGAATATTCAAAACTCAAAACTCAAAAGACTGATGCGAGACATTGTAAAAATTTGTTTACTTTTAATTATAATATATGATCATAAAATGATTATTGATTATGATGATAATGTGATTATGTAAAAACAATATTTTGAGTTTGTCCAAATTTTTGTAGACAAGGACTGGAATCAACTCAACAACAACAAGAACATTTAAGAGAAGGTAATATAGAAGTCTAGACATCTACAGGGCTTATGACCTGTCAATGGCTGGTTTTAGTGGCCACTTTACACACTGTGTAACATTCACCATTCTGCCCATATTTGAACATCTATATTCCTTCAATTCTTTCATCTGTTGATGTTTGTGAAGTTAAAGAGCTGAAACCTTTATTTATGCGGGTGAGATTCATCTAATTGAATTATTTCACCTACATACTAGGCAACGCCTGTAAATGTTATTTTTGCAATTTCTATACTTCTTCATGGACCAGGTGGATTTATCAACAATATTTTGAGTTTGTCCAAATTTTTGTAGACAAGGACTGGATTCAACTCCCTGGGGAGCTGTTTATATTAACATATTAAAACAGAATTGAAGAACATTCAAGAGAAGGTAATATAGAAGTCTAGGCATCTACAGGGCTTATACCTGTCAATAAAACATTATTGTGGTTGGTCAAATATAATGGTAAGCTGTGCATAATCGCTTCTGTACACGGTTCGCCCCTGTCGTTTATGTTATGCTTTTGACATTTTATTGTGTGTTTTATAATATAAATAATATAGGTATACAAAAATTAATTATGTTTTAACATAAATACGTAATGTTTATAATTGTCTTAACATTTTGTAATTTTCCTCTGTATATTAAGTCTTCTTTGTATATTCTCACATTTAAAAAAAAGTAAATTGTTAAGTGTCATCGGTACGGGTAACCCACCTCAATGAGGTCACAATATTTTTATTATTGTTTATAATGTGAAAAAAATGAATCAATAAAATAAATAAATAAATAGAGGGCATTGGAAGCAAAGATAGCAACCTCCAAAATTTTTTTTTTGTTTATGATGTAATTCTGTAGTTTATCAACTTTATTTTTATAAACGTCATGAGTTGAGCTGCAAATGTAGTTTAAAAATCATACTTGTAATAGATGTGTATACTCTGAGGCAATATCCATCAGCCATTTTACTCGTATTCGATTAATGACAGGCTTGAGATTAAAATTTTCAAAATAGCCGTCTCATACAATTATTAAGAAAATATTTTGAATTCGTGTTCCTATTAAATCTAGTTTATTAGTATCTTAAAGTTTAAGATCAGTAAAAATAACATTTCTAACATAAATATGGAATAGCTTGCTAGTCCTGTGACTTTAAAGAAGGCTAAAAAAGTGTCAAGAACTCCAGAAAACTGGAAAAGAATTTGGCCAAAAGACAAGAGGTAAGTTGACAGTTGGTTGGTTGGTTCAATAATGTATAGTTACCTATAAGTCAAAATATTTATGCACGATTTTTATTTTAGTTCATTTACCAAATTGTCCCCATTAGTATTAATATGTATAAATCTTAAAATGTATAAATGTGTTTTTAAAAGTTTTTTTTTATGTATTAAACTATTTGGCCTAAGTTTATTTTTTCTTGGCTAGTCTTATGTTATCGGCCTAGTGTTTACTGAAATAAATCATTATGTAATTAACATAGTTCTTAAAAATATCAACATAATATGATGGAATTGAAGGAATATAGATGTTCAAACATAGGCAGAATGGTAAATGTTATATGCTGTGTAAAGAGGGCACTTAAACCAACCAATGACAGGCCATAAGCCCTGTAAATGCCTAGATTTCTATATTTACCTCTTTGAAAAAGTTTTTCAGTTGTAGTATATTTATATGTTTAGTATATATTATATTCAAAATCTAAATAAATATTTTACATGCATACATACATTTTTATTTCATAGTAAAGAGCAAAAAAAAATGTCGTGTCTGTGCCACGGGTATGGAAAGTTGCCATAAATATGTCCACTAAAATAAGCTATGATTAAACTTTAAAAAAGCAAAAAGTATTCTGTATAGTGAATATAACAAATACGTATTTTTATATATTTAAGTAATAACGGAAAATCACCTGCTCAATAAGGTATTTTTTTCAAATATTTGTATGCGCAGTATTATTCTGAACCACACGTAACTTACGACTTACGTCATGTGACGTCACATTAGAATTTTGGAATGCAAAGATAGCAATCTCCCATAAGTTTGAAGCAAAGGTAACAACCTCCAAGAAATAATTTAGTTTATGAGTACTTTTCATATTAAAATGAACAATATTTGTTTGTTCTTTGTATTACAAATACTAAAAACTCATTAAAAATGCATTGAATTAGCTTCCGACTCTCTTTAGCATTAGTTTAGCGGTTTTTGTTATTTTTCTCGAAAACGGGAGTTTGCTATCCGTGTTGTTCCGATAGTGATAAGTATAGAAAAATGTTTATGTTGTAATTTTTATTTCTGTATTTTTAAGAATTATATGCTTTCACTTTCTACTAAATTGTATCTCAAATTATCGCAGGTCTTTTTGGTCTCATCGGGTTTGGGAAACGTTACTATTTTATTTCATGTATGTATTTTTCAAATCAATAAAATGAAAATGTGTTTTTAAAAAAATATTTCAAATTTTAGTCAAACTATTTATATTTATTATTTTTTTATTTATTTATTCATATTTTTCGCTTACAAACTATAATTAATAATAAAAATAATGTGACCTCACTGGGGTTTCCCGTGCCGAGGACACTTAACAATTTAGATTTTTTTTATTACATTTGAGAATAAACAGAGAAAGAATTTTGATGCGAATGTGTCTGGTTGTAGAAGTCGAGGAAGGCCGAGAAAGACATGGCATGATCAAGTACAACAAATTCTTGAAAGTGGTCATGTGAAAAGTCGGAATAATCGACGTGCGTGCATGAGAAGATGTATGAATGTGAAGGAAGCAAAGGAAGTGTGCCAGGACAGAGTGGTGTGGCGTTCTATCCTCTCTGCCTACCCCTCCGGGGAAATGAGTTTTAAAAACAAGGTATTTATATACATCTGTATTATTTATATTACAAAACACACAATGAAAACAACAAAAACCTAACATAAGCCATACAGTTGTGGAGCAGTTGATTCAGCATTGGTATGGGCGAATGAGACAATCCATTTTACTTCTACCTAGCTCCACTATCCATTTTTTTATAGTCTTTTTAAACATTTTCTCATTACTAATTGCTTTAATAGATAGTGGAAGTAGGTTATAGATTTTAATTGAATAATACTCAAAATCCCTTTGTCTGAAAGTGGTATTAGTTTGTATTTGTTTAAGTTGTTTATGTGTTGAGGATCCAGTGATTATATTATTTGTATGTGATGTATTGTGAACGAGTTCGTTAAAATCTGTTTGGGTGGTACAGGGTGGCAGGATGTTAAGGTGGTGATTACAGTAAATGCACGATTTAACGTTTGCACTGTCCTAAGATGATAGCAGGTCAAACGACAGTGAGCATTGGTTTCAGGGTGAGTTCCGCAAACATTCACTGTCTTTTTTTAAATTTCTCAACAAGTCTTCAACGACATCAACGTCTCTTTTTGTGTCTTTGTACAACTTTTAACATTGTCAATACATACCAGATAAAGTTTTAACATCATTCATTTTCCGCCCCCAATGGTGCATAGGCCACTGCATTGGTACACCAATCGCAGCGTGTCTTGATCAGTTTTGTTACATGAAGGTAAGATGATCAATCTTAAGCTTTAGATACCGGTCCTGGACCCCGATTACAATGGGAAGTTAACATTTATCTTCAATTTTATTTAAAAAGTAAAAGTAAGTTTTATGTGTGAATAGCAGAATATGTTAAGTAAATAACAGCATTTATCGATACTATTCCTGGCCGATTACCTTTCGTTCCCATCCTTCCTTTGACCCATCCTTATGGTACCTACCTAACATCAAGGTAGAAGATATTCAAACTTAGAAGATTCGGATTTAGAACAAAAACAAAATAACATTTTTGACTTCACCTAAAATCTGATAAAAAGTGGTTGGAATCGTTGCGCGTCGTGGAAAATATTGTTATATTTTATAGTTCATTTTGTGATCCAGTGCCAGAAATTGAAGAACATTCAGATCATATTAAAGGTAGGTAACCATTCCATGTTCCTATCCTTTCTCAAATATTTCCAAATCACAAAACTGAATGAAATTTGATTTTCATTTACAGTCCGCCTTTTCGTTAACAGAATATGCACACGATTTTTTCTTCTAAACATGTTCAGTTAATGGTTACCGATAAAGATACTTTATATATTCATGCAAATATATTCATTTTCGTACACAAATATCGGTTTTTTTATTATAGACAGTCGAAGATAACTCTGTTAACTTCTCATTGTAATCGGGGCTCAGGGACTATGCAATGTTCTACGGTAAAAACACCTTTTTCAATAAATATTTCATACCTACCATGTCGGAAATCGAACCCAAGACCTCCTGCATCGTAGGCAAACGCGCTGACCATTATACCACGAGGCCGGCAAACTTTTATAATAATATATATTATATTTGAAGAGAATTGATGAATAAACGCTTTTTTTAGTCTCAAGATGTAATTTTTTTAAAGACTTTCTGTATTAGATAAGTAGTGGATTTATTAAAAAAAATTCTCTTAGACATTTTTTTAAAGAAGTGCCATATAACGTAATATATGTAAAGGTAAATAATTAATATCTGCCTGTAATAAATGTTTAAAATCATTTCTATGTCGTTAAAATATACAAGACTTAATGAACACCATAAAATTCACGCACGCTAAGGCACCTTCATATAACACGATATTTTAAATGGCAAATCAAATTAAAATACCAAAGTGAATAATATAATAAGATAAAAAGTAGGCTTATGACTACGGGGACCTATTCGCAAAATACATGTTTATAAAGTGTTTGTAATTATATGTGATAAAATAACACTGACATTCACAAAGTTAAAAACTCATTCTGTTCATTGTGTTTTTTTTTACACTGGTGGATTTTCTTTTACAAAAATATTCAATCAATAATCAAATTTTGCCCTGGAAATATCTTTTTCTTGAGAAGTCCACCGAAAAATTTGGCTGGGATCTCGTTGAACAGGCTCCCTACAGCCCTGATCTTGCACCGAGTGACTTCCACTTGTTTCCTAAATTAAAGCAACACTTGGGTGGACAACGTTTCGAGACTGATGAAAGAGTGCAGAAAGCGGTCACCAAATTCCTCCACGGACTGGCGGCGGACTTCTTTGAAGCTGGATTCCAAAAGTGGATTAGCCGTCAACAAAAATGCGTTAAAAATTTTGGTGATTATGTTGAAAAATAGTTAAGAAGTTAAGCTTTCCAATGATGTATTTTTCAGTTCAAATAAAAAATACCTTAAACCTGAAAAAAATTGAGACATTTATTGTTTACACAACCCTCGTACAAACAATATAAATAATATATAATATACCTATACAAAATCATATCTACAATAACCGAAATTTTAAATAGTCTCCTGTGACTCTAAGCTCCCATAATGTGACCTACATTTCTATATAAACCTACATAATATATTTATCTATGTATATAATATTTACAAGGATCTTGTTTTTTTTATTTATTGGTAGTGGTATTAAGAAATATATTGTGTAGGAATTTCAATCGATGCCGACGTCCGTAACTAGCCCATAGACCCAAACTTAGCGATAAATCTTTTTTAGAGTAATTAGCACAAGTCACCGAGTGTTCGTTCGTATGCAGCGGAAATAAGATTGAAATACGATTTTGATTGCGTTCGACTGAAATAGATGCATGGGATGCGAACGAACTTACGATACGAAGGTATGATATGCTGAGGGATCATAACTCACAAGCATACACAACTCTCTCACATAGGTAGGCATACAATTCACTAAATTTTTCCAAGAAATTTAACTGGTTTATAACTATTTAATTTCGATTCCTGTATTCACAATCAGGAGAATATGAAGTTAAGTATGAGAATGATTTTTAAAATTATTGCAATGGAGAGGGAAAACATTTTTGGGAAGGTAATATATAAGTCTAGGCATTTACAAAGCTTATGACTTGTCATGCTGGTTTAAGTTGCCACTTTACACACTATATAACATTCACCGTTCTACCTACGTTTAAACATGCACATTTCACCAACTCATCTGTTGACTTTTGTGAAGTAAAAGAGCTGAAACCTTTATCGTATCGGTGAGATTAATCCGGCAGACTGATTCACCTACTAGGCAACGCCTGAAAACAAGTTTTAAATATTTATACTTCTTATACCAGTTAGTTGAATCAATGTTTTGAGTATGTCCAAATGTTTGTAGACGGGATGGATTTCCTCCCTAAGGAGTTATTTAGATAAATTAAGCCCTGTAAATACCTAGACTTCCCTTCTCAAAAAACAACAAATTAGATTTAAATAACTCCCTATGGATGAAATCCAGCCTATCTACAAACATTTGGACGCATTCGAAACATTGTTGATGTTAGTTTTAAATTATTTTTAAAGGCCTATAGGGCTTTGACATGGATGTATGATACATGTCTTGCAGGGCACCCGCTGGCACAGCGCGGGCTTAAACTGTGCAACTCGGTTATAAGCTTAAAATATATATTTTGTCTGCGTAATCTATAAGTTTAAAAGCACTACAATTAATGATATTAATCATACACGTATAAATTTACAATACTTAAAACAAAAAAAATATCTATCAAAATCGCTAGTAAACGAGTGGAGGCGTCTAAAAAAATTCAATGTACTTAGGATAGGTATTCCAAACGATCTCGCGGCCGATTATCTCGTATATTTTGTATGTAAATACACGAGAAAAACTGTTTTCTCGTGCCACGAGAGTGGTTCAGAATAGCACCCCTGGACGTCCACGGTTGACAGTTCGTCGGCAGTTCACGTCGGATCTATTAGACGCGAACCTGACTTGGGAGGACACACGGAAGTTGGCCGCAGACAGAGAGGGCTAGAGAGATTGCGTGGACACCATACATGAATTGAGTGTTTTATATGCAAAAACTGTTAGAAAATAAATAAGATTTGTTTGCATCAAAAAAAGTTCCACCTAGTTTTTCTATTCCAAGTATCGCTGACATAAATAACTACGTCGGACAGATTAAATAATAAAAAACCTTCCACATTTTCCGAGTAAAATTTATTAGAGTCGTTAAATTAGTTTTTTTCACGTGGTCTGTTCCCATTGGAGAATCAAAATTCAACAGTACGGTCCTTCGAGCCATAAATTCATTTTTTATAGTGGACCGGCCGTCGCGTCGCGTCGTTTCGTATAGATACCTACCTACTGATATTTCTAGATAAGTTTTAATTCGTAGGTAGTAAAAATTACATTATGTATAGAGAAACATTTTACATAGGCACCCATTTTATTTTAATTCGAAACATGGGTGGATACATATTGTATTAGCTATACAAGTACATTCCATATTACGTAATTAATATTTTATATTTATTTCTGAGTAAAATCTCGGCATACACGTGTATATACTTACGTATATTAGGTGCATACCTATGGAATTGCTGTTTTGTTTAGAAAAATTAAACTATGTTTTTGTATGAAAATGATGTATTGAAATATTTGAAATACTGTTATCTATGTATGTAGTTGTAAAAAAATGATAAGGTATGTAAAGGTAAATTGAATGTAGTTATGCAAAAAGCAATTTTGAAAAAATGAGATATTGGTGTTTTCGGGTACAGTTTTGTCAATTCTATGTTCTGCCAAAAACAGGCTTTAATATAAAAAAAACTGCAATAATCACCTTCGATTTTTTGATTTTTTTAAATTTAAAGCACTGGCTTTGATATGCGTCTCGATACTGATCGAGACGCATCGATTACCTGAAAAAAACTCACCAAAACACGCTAAAAACCGGCTTAAAAAATATCAACGTCCTAACGTTTTATTCAAAACACGATATTTTATCGTGTATATCTCTAATTTCAATAATTTGTAATGGTTGCTTATAAAAATGTTGTATGTTGCCTTCAAGCTTAGTTGTAATGTATATTTTTTTTAAAACAAAGATTGCTCACGCGATTTGATACGAATCACAAAAAACCCTTTTCTGAAAAATTACGTTTCAAGCGAACGTCGAGTTTTAAATAACCGATCCACAATAATTAATTTCTGTGGATGTTAAACATATTTTGTATGTTGTTTGTGAGTAGTACAAAGGAAGTATTCTTAAATAAATATTTTTAATATTTTACTATTTGAACAAAAAAACTTATGCTAAAAAAAACAGGCTTTTAATTATTTAAAATTTAAATTTAACAATTCTACAGGAATATTGGGTTTTAAACTGAACATTAATCGACAAAATGTATGAAACTGTGTTCTTATCTTACAATATAGTTTGTTATTTGACCAAATAAGTTTAAATTTACTGAAGAATATTTCAAACACGTCTTAAATATTATTTAAAAGAACGGCAATAATTTGTTTTCATATAACAAGCCAACAGTAAAACTTAAAAAAAATAAAAAATCCGTGTAATGTCTTATTGAGATATACTTAGGGATACCAGTAATTGAAAAAATAATCTCGCAGATTTTTAATCTCTGTAGTTACAGTTTTGAAAATAAATCTTATATGTATGTTTTGTATAGTTGAATATACACCGGCATGAAAGGGCTAAATGTACAACATAAGAATAAAATTCCCAAACAATGCATTACCTAAAAGGCGTAAAATAGACGGCAGGGGGTTACATGGTCAGATAAGTACTGTTATTTTTTAAATAAACACAAAAAGAAACGATTAAAAATGGTAGATAAATATTCTTAGTTTAAAAAGAGGAAAATGAAATATGTTACTTTAATTTTAAAACTCGCGCCAATTAAATTTGTGTAAAAGATAGTGGCAAAAAAAAACACAAAATGTATTAGTTAGTATATAATAATTATGATAGTAATAAGTTAAAATAATAATATTAAATTTTATTCCATTCTGCTGTATAAAACTAAGCATGTTTAATTTTAATATAACAACGTAGATATAGATAAGTTTTTACAAAAACTGCATTGGGAAATTTTTTGTGCTGTGTTCTACACATTCTCCTTATTCTGGTTTAAAAATTACTTAAAAAAAAACATTCATAAATAAATTATTTGTATTGCTTTAAAAATTTATAAGCTTCTCAAAAAAATGAAGAAACAAATCGTTAACATATTACAACAGAGATGAAGAACATTTTAGAGTCTAGGCATGAACAGGGCTTATGACCTGTCATTGGCTGGTTTAAGTGGCCACTTTTTTACAAATTGTGTAACATTCACCATTCCGCCCATATTTGAACATCTATATTCCTTCAATTAAAATTTGAATCGGGTTGTGGTCCTGTGGCTAGTGTCTCAGACTCACGGACCAAAGGGCCGTGGTTCATCTAATTTAATTATTTCATCTACATACTAGGCAACGCCTGAAAATCTTATATTTTCAATTTCTATTCATCTTCATGGACCAGGTGAATTTATCAACAATATTTTGAGTTTGTCCAAACAAACTCAAAATATTGTTTCGTTTTAGATCAGATTGCATGAAATTGCTAGTGGCAATAAGTCCGCCACTTCATGTGCATACCTTTGTTTTATTTGCATTTTTCTTTTGATCACATTATATATATTATGGTTAATAAAGATTTATTATTATTATTAAGTCAAAAAACCTGCTTTTCTTCGACGAAACTTAGGGACGCGGGATTGACGTGGAAGGGGGTGAGAGTCTGGCTGGCGATAGGTCCTCCCGGAGGCGTCTGGTGATGTCAACACGCTCCACTTAGGAGCGGATGTGAAATTTTAATTTTAAAAACATAAAAAGTATTTTATGTTTTTGACTATGCTATGACACTCGTGTTTCTTTCTCGAACACGTTATGAAATGAACGCTGAAATCTCTGTCAATCTTTGCAGTCTCCCTAGAATGATTCGAGTGCCGCGTGTCGTTCGCATTCTGCCGACGTGCAACGATTCGGATCGCCTTTCAGCGTCTATCTTTAGTTTTGATGTAATTTGTGTGGGCATTTGTGTAACTTTATTTTGTTAGGATTTGTACCATATCGCAGCCGATATGCACTTTGGTAATTCGAAATCTGTATGGTGTCACAGTCTACGCTTTTTTGTAAGTTATTCGTTACTGGATATCAGGACGACTGTAATCGCATTTCATCATCTCTATTTTTTTTTTCAGTATGTTTGCAAATCCCGATCACTTCGTTTACCAATCGTGTTTGATTACTCTTCGATCTACCTAAAATAACAGGCCTTAAAATAAAAATTATGCCCCATCTCTATGTAGTTCTCAGGTAAGAAAAAAAATCGGAATAGCCGAGCCTGCATGCACATCGATTTATCGGCTGATGGGAAAACGAATTCCCACGCGGATGCGGGGCGAGAAATAGCGGGGGACGAAGCCCTAGGGCTTCTACGATATTATTGAACGGAGTGGACTGTATTTAATTTGAATGAAAATAAGTGAATATCCTACATATGCGGTATGCAGTGTTAATTTGTTACAACCCCAACAAATGATACGGATTAGGAATGGATGCCACTAACCTTATCTTCGTTCTTGGTGGAATTTCTGTGGTCCGACTGGTCACTTGCGAGCGGCACTTACACTAGGGCAGGCCTCCGATTTGGAGCTCAATACTGGTGATTGGTGGAAACAAAGTTTATGATGCGGCACACGTTCAACAAAATAAATGCGTGATTTACGACACGAGGTCTTAATGTGGCGGGTGATCAAAGGATACTGAGGTGGGAAGTGAACAATGGTTGTGGGTACAAAGGATGTAGGAGTTGTGACAATACTTGACCAATGCATACCCACATAATTCGCAACCATCGATCGTGGATTTATTTCCATGTTTATCGTGGTAACAAATTTGATATGGCATCATAGTTACACATTGAGCTAATTTAAAAGTCCTCTTAAAAGTGCCGATCTGTACACCCACAGAAAAAGTATTAATAAGGTTCAACGTAATGAGTATAAGAAAAAATATTTTAAAAGTCACTCTGTTTCAAATCCTAAGAGATAAAATAAAGCATACTTATACGCAATCGAAAACTATTCAAAGAATCTTAATTCTAACGATACGGATAGCGAAATCACCTGTTCATGGGACCAAGAGTCTTCAACGGCTTGCCGCAGAAGCTCAGTGAATAAAAAATAGAATTAAAAATATGGATAATGGACCTACCGGAGCAATTAGTGGAAAACTTCATTTATAACATAGTCTGTTGAATACCCACTGACTCAACTGAAAAAATTTCCTGCCTCGATCCAAGGCTACCTAGTGAGGCAGGTAAATGGGAAATAAAATGATTTGTGTAAATAATTAAATTTATTTTCAATTTAAAAAACAAAAATGGAAGTTTGGTATTACTTTTAGGTACTGGTATATTGTAAAAACAATATTGAATATTTTCGTGGAAAATCAAAACGCTGTTACCTAATCTTGCTTTCACTCGTCTTCCATCGTCTTCATCGCTCCAGTGCACCAGTGGGTAGAAGTTTAGTAGGTTCTTTGAGTAACTCGGTTTGAGTAACAACCACTACCTCCTAAATTTACCTATTCTGTCGGCAGTAGATGCTGAGGGGTAGCTAACGTCTTCAATAAAAATATGCGCGCTCTGACCAATTAATTTTTAATTAGGCCAGGTAGATAGTCCCTACATTTGAGTAGGTAGGTTTCTATTCAATTCTGATGGTTGGTGATTGTGAGAAACGGCGTAATAAAAAATTATAATCAGAGGCGTGCGGCGACTTATTTCCAAAAAAAAATGCGTTCGTAGGTACCAAAATTGTTAATAATTTGAGGTAAAAACCCTTAAATTTTAAAATTCATTATCATTTTACCCTTTCCTGCATCTAATGATGTACAGGGCACTAAATCGGGAAACCAAATGCAGCTTATCTAGATTATATGCGCTTTCTAAGTGGAGCATAAGACATTCGCAAATTGTCTACAGTATTTTCTTCTCCTTCAGCAGTGGACGTCCGGACCAGAGAACCTGATATCTTGGATCACATCCCTTACAAAATATAACCACCTCTTCTTTTACGTAGATTTTTGAGAAATTCCTTTCCAAAGATTCGGTTGTTAATTGTTTTTGGCCCTAGTGAGGTATTACGATTTGTACCCGTAGATGAGAGTTGATATTATACACAGGCAGGGCGATTTTTGTAATGAATTATTATTATTATTAAGTTATCACTATCCCCCTTTCCGCACCCAGTGGTGCATAGGATACTCTGCATTGGTAAACTAAATGCAGTATAGTTCGAATATAGTGCCAGGAATCAAACCCAGGACCTAAATAGTAGGCAATATGGTAAGCGAACGCATTATATGCATGGAAAATGAAGGGTATACGGCTAAAACGGGCTCAGCACTTTTTTTTTCAAGATATTAATGTTAAAAGTTTTCTCCCAAAAGAGTTGAATAAAATAGAACATTAAAAACTAACAAAATGTGACTCCAAACGGCTGGCAAAAAAACATTCAAAATGCGTCAATTTCTGCAATGACATCGTTTTCATCAGTTCAAAAAATAAGTTTTTTTTTTAATACAAAGTACGTTTTTGTCTATTACTATAGGTAAAAATAAATATAACATTAATTAAAAATTCATTCTATCAAATCCATGAACCCGAAGTCCGACAAATAAGGTTTTCATACATCTTTTTACTTTTCTGTAAAACCATTAAATATTTTTTTATCGCCACAGATCAGTGGACGTCCCTGCTATACTTAGACGGCAGCTAGCAGAGGGCCGACATGACTGGCGAGTCATCAATAATTCATTCTTGATACTGAATTTTAATAAGGTATGCCTACGGTGAACCTATGTAATACCTCATCCGTTTTCAAACTCTCGAGTAGATCTACTCAAGATTACCAAACAGATGTAGGTTCTCTTTTCCTCACCATAGCACTCTAATTATACCTACGTAATAGGTAATTATACTCATCTAAGCATTGGTGGGAAACCAAAAAAATGCTTGTAAAATTAACGGTTTAACATAATTTATTATGTTAAAACGTATAAATAACAAACAAACAATACCCAAGCAAAGGTAAGAAATTAATTTTCACAAATTGAATCACATAAATATTATTTTTTCAATAACCGATATACTGAACTGTCATTAACAAAACATTATATGCCTACTTCATTTTCACTTCCTAACTTTTTTCCTTTCCAACATAGATGTGCTAAATTTTGAAATCTTTCTATATTCTCCGGTTTATATTCAGTAGGCATATTATGAAACTATGAACCATTGCGTCCGTTGTCATAATATTGATATGTAGCATCGCTATTCTTTCAAATTATAATATTTGTGTGTTTATTACTGATCTTTCCGGCTGTATATTTTTGTAAACTTGATGTTTTTTTTTCAGTTTAGGACATATTATTATAAGTCGGCATTTATAGAAATCTCCACTAACAAACCACAGACAGCCGTTTGGTAGGATGTATGATTTTGTAGTTGTTTAAAATTAAAATATTTTTTAGTTTTCTATGCTGTAATTCACTACTGTAGTTATGCATCTTGGCCTGTTGGGATACAAAAAAAAACAATAATGTTGAAAAGTAAAATAAAAGTAATATTTATTTATTTTTCCATTATGAATTTTCCTCAATGGGTAGTGATATTTTTTTCGGAATGAAAAGTAGCTTGTGACAATTGACAGCTTTCCAGCTATCCCTTTGCAAAAAATCAGGTCAATCGGTTCCTTAGTTGCGACGTGAAAGAATAATTCATTTTCCCACTAAGATTTTTCCCGAATAAGTGATATTTTTTTCAGGGTGTAAAGTGGCCTGTGACACTTTTCAGATTTTCAGCTATCCTTATGGAAAAAATCATGATCGGTTGACGGCAAACACACTTTCGCATTTACAATTATTAGTATTTTATTTTTTTTTTGAAAAAAGAAATATTTGCGTTCTTATGATTTACCCAAATATTTAATTTTGAGGTCCATTTTCAACGAGTTGTAAATAACTCACTATTAGAAAATGGAATCAAGTTGGGGTAGAGTGGGATTCGAACCACGGACCTTTGGTCTGTGAGTCCAAGACACTAGCCACGGGACCACAACCCGATTTTAATGTATGGATACTGTGTGTGTGATATTATGAGTATTATTTATATTTTTTAGTGATGTTTTGTTGTAGATACTAGTACTTTATTCTTGCCAACTCAACACAGGACTTAAGACCCATAAAGTTGGTACTTCTCTATTAACAAATTAAGCAAATAATTAAATCAATAAATTATATCTTAATAAATAACGTAGTATTTGATTTGCTTATTTGATCTTATTCTTTAAAAAAATATGATTTGGTATCTTCATTCTAATTTAATGCTAGCTAGTTTGTTTGATAAAAAATATGAATCTTTGCGTACTTATAATCTATATACTTGCGAGTTGCAAAGATTCCTTCTTCTTACAAATAAAAGATCTTTGATATTTACTGTGTTCAATTTTAGCCTTTTTTTCCTACGTTGATACCTACATAGACAACATATCATACTATTTACTAGGCGTTCGTGACAAGAGAAATTTAAAGACTATTTTCTTTGTAAAGTGTAAGTAAATAGAAACAGCGACGGTAACTTTGATCCAGTTTAATCCTTATTTAATATTTGATCCCTGTTTACGACTAGGCGTAGTTAATTAATGCGTAATCAATGCCGCCAAAGGTATTATTAATTGTTTATCGATATCTCGTGATATAATTACAACGTTTTCGATACTGCGGAAATGTTTAAATGAGCCGAAAGATGACAAGCTTTTATCGCTTATCAGATGTTATTGATTAAAATGACACACACAGCCATTCTTCGTGCAAGAAAGTCTTGTAAGACCTATGGTATTATTTTATGAGTGCAGCACGGGTCTTCTTCTACTGGGCATTACTCGAAACAATTTTAACTTATGTAATTAATAAAAAATAAATTTTAAAAATACCACGAGACATAATATTATAAATTAAATTCGAAAACATACCTAAACGTAACTTAAAAAAAAATTTTTTAACAAACGTTATTTCGAATTTATCAACTGTGACTGATTTTTTGAATATTTATTTCATTCATCTTAAACACTACTACTACTACTACCATCACGCCATTTCCCCGTAGGGATAGGTAAAGAGAATGGACCGCCACACATGTCTATCCTGGCATACATTCCTAGCTTCTTCCACATTCATACATCTTGTCATACATGCCCTTCGGTTTTGTCTGCTTTTGACATGACCAGACTTAAGATTTTGGTTTATCTGATCATACCACGTCTTCCTTGGTCGTCCTCGTCTCACGTTGGCGTTCATTTCCGCCAGTTTACTTGTTTTACCATTTTTTCGTCGTCCATTCGTTCTACATGACCAAACCATCTCAGAGACCCTTTCTTAATCTTATCAATTATACTTGACTCAGATTTACACTCTCGCCTGATTTCATTATTTATAACCCTGTCATACATTGATTTCCAAACTCACTTGTTCTCTAAATCATTTGAATAAATTCTTAGATGTGGTGGAAAAGTAGTATGAAAAAGTACATTATTTTGCTTAAATTAAAAAGTTAAAGTTAAAATTAAATTTATATCTTTATATAATTACTCTGTAAAGCGCCCTTGAGGTATTATATTACGAAAATGGCGCTATATAAGTTATCCATAATTATTATTATATTATTATTATTCGTCTAAGAGATCGCATTTCAACAGCGTTCACTCGGCTTTCATCCTTCCTTTGCCATCTCAGAGACCCTTACTTAATCTTTATTTATTTATTTGTTAGTTTATACATACATTGTTACAAAAATGGCACAAAAAACACTCTGGCAAATTCTGCTTGTACTAGGAGTAGGCTCAGTATATGAAGGGTCGGCAAGCCAGAAATATTAGTTTGCCTAATGTTGCAATCGGTTCCTATATGGGCAAATGCCTGTTCTAAGAAACCGATTTGTTGCGGCAAATATGGTTTTCGAATATGTTTCCTAATAATAAAAATAATATTGAAGTAATCGAAAAACAGTTATAGCCCAAAAGAGAAGAAAAGAAAAAAAATACAGTTTACATTAGATGTAAAAATACAATTAAATATATAGCATACATACTACATACATACATATACAAATCATACATATACATATATATACACACATACATACATATACATATATATATACACACATACATACACAATATATATGCACATGCAAAAATACAATAAATTTATAAATGATTCAATGGGATAGCATAATATTTAGATTACTATCCTCAATAAATTCTCAGATTCCTTACTTCCAATGTCTGTCAACCAATTATTTTTTTTCAGTACTGATGGTTTATCAGATTTCCAAAAACACGGTATCAGGTTGTATAGTTTAGGTCCGTCAGATAGAAATTATTTTTGGAATACCGCTGTACGTGCTTTTGGAATCACCAAAACGTTTCTTACTGTACTCCTGGTTGAGTGCGCATAACTCACAACCACCTGAGTGCTCCTATTTTTGTGAATGTCAAGTATTACTTTCCTTATGTAGATTTGCCTTAAGCCAAGGACGTCTAAGAATTTGAAAAGGCCTTCACTCGGATGATTGTACGGTTTTCGAAATATTATCCTTAATATTGATTTATGTACCTTAACCTAGGGATCAAGAGTAGTCTTGGCAGCTCCTCCCCAACAAATTGGCTAGTGTCTCGGACTCGCGGGTCAAAGTTCCGGGGTTTGAATCCCACTCTACTCCAACTTGATTCCCACTAATAGTGAGTTATTTAAAACTGGTCGAAAATTACCCTCAAAACAAAACATTTTGGTAAATCATAAGAATGCAAATATTTATTTTTCTTAGAAACACAATAAAATTATACCTAGGTCTACAACGTACCGACAAAAATCTATTTGGTGTTTTAGTCCGAGCACGATTTCTTTTGAGGCATAAAATGTATCGTGCTGTGTGAAACTGAAATTGGTTCATTTAGAGTCTGCTAAGATAGTAATATCACTTGCGTTATATACTTACGTCGTATATTATGTAAGTAGGTTGGTACCGTGTACCTGCCTTAGAAAGTGGGCACATAATATATCATTCTAGATCGACGATTCGTGATTCGTGATTCGTGATCCTGTTCCACACGACTTGTCGCCGGATAGTCCGTCCGTCCGCGGCCGGCCGCCATCCGCCGTACCGCGCCGCGCCCGCCCCGTCCGCCATCTTGTCGAGCAATATAACCGTCCATTCGTGTGATGGAAATGCCGAATGTAATTGCATCGCGGACATAATCGCTTTATGGCCCCGGCACCGCTCCATTACGGCGAGAAATGATTGCCATTTGCGCATGTTCCAGAGACTGGAGGTTCATAAAAAGCGCTCGGCTACGAATAATTGGCATTCTACAAAACGAACGGATTGTGGACTTCGTGCTTATTTTTTACATATCAAACACTACCTACCTAGAAAAATATCTACTGCAAAAAAATAATTTCCCGCTTCACCGACTGTGATGAAAAAGGTATCTGCCCATTTCCTATATTGATTGTTGGGTAGATACTTCCTACCTACGCGAGGAACATTCATTTGTTATCACTTCCATTGCGAGGTAATCAACATCCTACAGTTGAAAAATAAAATTAACGATCCCTAGTTGGAGCATATGGTGCCCAAAAGAAGCCTTCAGGCTTCTCAAAGTACTGGTCTGTTGAGAAGAGCTGGCGGGAAAGATAATTTATCACACTGTGTGTGTCCGTGAAAAAGCGCATGGTATAACATCGCACGGCATACGCATTATGAAAATAATTTCTGTCGTGATAGAGACAACTTTTATTTATTTAATGCACAAAATACACAATTTTATCATATGGCACAATTATAATTTTTTTATGACTCGAGTTAGAAAATTCCGTGTTAAGGTCGGGACTCTTCTATATATAAAACAAAAACACTTATAAACATATTAAACAATATACAAAATAATCAAAACAATATACAAAATAAAAATAGAAAAATAACAATAATAAAAATTTATACATGTCGAAAAATTTTATGCAGAAAAGTTATATAATAATACCTACATGGCAATACGTTATTAATAATTTACAGTTATTTTATAATTCAATTCGGTATTAAATATATTTTTTATTTATTTTTAATAACAATTGTTATTAAAAATAAATAAAAAATAACACAACAAAGTAATAATAGTAACACATGTACATTTATGGTAGAATATGTAATTTAAAAATTAAAATAATAAAGTTAAAATATATATTTAAAAAATAATTATGCATTAGTTTATTTAAAGATGATATACATAATATATACGTTCATGGATAATAATTAAGATAGCATCGATACTATATATTTATTCCCGAAGCAATCTTATACAGTGGTCCAATCCAGTTATGGATCTTCATGTTAAATATAGACGTTAGCGAACTTAATATGTTTATCCAAGACGTTGAACACTCTTGGAGCTATTTATGAAAAGTGTCTCCGAGCAAACATCTTACGTGTTCTCGGTATTAAGTAGTTTTGGTTTAGGTTAGTTTAATAATTTAAATAATGGTTCAGATGGGTAAGTCGGAGGACACCGAAGCATAACTCTAAGAATTAGTTTTTGCGTCTTGATTAGGGGGTTCATGACAATTGTCGAGCAACCTCCCCAGCCAATTATGCCGAAGGCAGCCACGGATTGGAAAAGCGCAAAGTAGACATTTTTGAGAGTGCTAACGTGCAGGATGTTTCTGAGTGAGCTAAACTAATGTTTTTATTTGTTGCTAATGATATGGTAATAAAATACACGGAGGGTGCTCCTGCGTTCCTTTAAATTTCGCTGTGATTCTGAATTATAAAAATGTTATATTTATTCAATGTATGGATTAAATTAAGCTATGGAATAAAGACACTACTTTTTAAATATATTCTCTCATTTAATCCTATCACGCATGTATACTTTATTACTATTATTATATTATTTTTTTGCACCACAAAAGGCCAGCAGGCCCAATCTCAGTGGTGAATTACATCACAGAATACCCAGGCTTGAGAAAAATCACATTTATTTTTCATGTTCTCACCGGGAATCGAACCCGGAACCTTCCGAGTGTGAGTCAAGCATCTTGACCACTACACCACGGATGCCGCCATACGTCAATTATTGCATGCTGGCGTGTTCGCAAAACTTACACAAATTCATTTTTAATGCACAGAATGTTGATTAAAAAAACCTTTTTATTGAATTTTAGTCAAATATGCAATGTATTTTCTCTTTTGGATTACAGGTTTTCGTTTATGAAAAAAACACCTAGTTATAAACGTCATATATTTATTTATGTTTAAACTAATACTTTTTTAATTTAATATTTAGTGTTCAAAATTATTATAATAAACACATATTTAATAAAATGCAAGGTATAAGTTTTAGAAATGAATGGAGAAAAAATAGACACATACTTGAAATACAATAAATTCTATTATTTTTAGATTAAAAATAATAAACAATAAAAAATATAACTTATAGTTTGCATTTTACTTGCATGGTATTAATTTTTATTGTAATATGATAAACACAAAATATGAAATAAAAAATGAACTCGTGTAAAAATAAATTAATGTATTGATTACATTTTCTTAGCCCACCGACCTTCTAATCTCACGGGGATTTAAAAAAAGATGGCAAATTTGGTAAAATTACCATCCTATAGATTTTTAATGCGTTTGTGTGAGTTTTGTGAATACGCCAGCACTTGTTAATCGATTTGTAGCTACATACACCTATATTAAAATGTATTATTGTAGACAGGCGGAAGGTTTTGGGTTCGGTTTCCGTTGAAAACACAAACATTAAAATGATATTTTCACCGTTTACCCTAATTCAGCTTCCTGGACAGTTGTGGTGCTAAAAAATCCAAATACATGATTATTTATCATCTTCATTTCCCAACTTTTTTTGTTACGTGAAGGTATGATCAATCTTACGCTTTAGGGGGCAGTTCAGAGACAATGGAATATTCTATTGGGTATTCACATTTTTAAATAAATATTTCATGTCAATCATGTCGGAAATCAAACCCGACGCTTCTGGCATAGTAGGCAAACATGCTCACCATTACACCACGAGGCTGACAAATTATTTGTAGTAGGTAGATATTACTATAGTCATTAAAATATAGCTTGATTAAAATGACAGCTCCCAAACTAATGCCACTAGTGATGGGAAATTACTGATCACTGATCATGTACCGATCAAATCGATTTTATCAGTTTTTTTATGCAATCATGAAACTCTGTTTCCGAAAATTGATATAAAAACGCCAACACAAGCTTATTATAGTGTGCTGCAGACAACTATTTACTAAAAATAAGACATCAAATACTTTTATTCATGAACAACAACAAATGAACAATTTTTTATTAGATCTAAATGTAAATGTAAATACATTGCTAAATTTGACCCATCTCTGTCATTTTTGCAAAATGACGTAACCTTGTAAGAACATCGTTAATGGTTAGGTTTGTTTTAGTTTTTTTAGTTTTAAAGCTGATTTTAAATAATCAAGTATTGTATTAAAAAAATTCATTAACATGTCAGATATGAATGATTTTTCGTGTGTCAATATAAATCACTCCTTAGAAGTTAATACAAAGTTATGTCGTCACTTTTGCTGACAACTGTTATTCTAATCAAGCTATATTTTAAGGACTATAATACAGTATATTACACAGTTTTGCTTATATTTTAACTTTTAAACAAAGCATGCATTTTTTCCCATTGATGTAGATATTCACATTACTACTTATAAAAAGGCAGGTAATTCAAATTGTAAATAATAAAAAATATGAAAGTATTTTTACCACTTTATTGAGGCCTTCTACCAAAACATGATAATATCGGCCGAAAACAAGTTGGTAAATGTTTAGACAGTACAACCTGCAATGCATCTGTCACCGCCAGATACATTGTAGGTTGACCGGCCACTCAATTGGACGGCTATGCTGTTGAATTTGAATTGAATTTAATAGCTAACGGACGCACAGTCAAAATGTTGAAAGCAACGTTTATCGAAAAGGCTAAACGTCGTATCACTAAGCCTTTTTAATTTTAATACAACAATAATAATTGTTTTTTTTATGTGAAGTTTGGTTAGGTTAAAATAGGTAGTGTTAAGTTAAACAATAAAAAAGTAATTTTTCACTTAACTTAATTCTACCTTTTCTAACATAACACGGCGCCATTTGGTTCAGCTGTTTCTAAAGGACTAGCTTTTAACTTGCCAACACGTTAAATGCTAAGCTATCTTAATTCATTCAACGAACGGCCTAGCCATTCAATTGAATGCTGACATTTAATGAACAGCCTAGCTGTCCAATTGCGAGGCAGATTTAACGATTTGGCTGCGATATGTCCATAGTATGTTTTATAATTTGAATAATTTTAATGGTCTATTTTTTTTAAAGGCGGAACTTTTTAAATTCTTTGACTTATTGGAAAATTAAACTTGTTGCCGAAGTTACATATTTTATTCAATTTTTATTTTATTGAGAAAGGCCGACGGACACAAGTTATAATATGTACAATTGTACATATATATAAATAATTTAAAAATGTATACCTACATAAAATTTTTAAAAACATAAAAGTCCAATTTCAGGTTTTCACTTACTATTTTTAAAAATGTAGGTTGGATTCGTTCTTGGTAAAAGTCGGTTAATGGCAACATACAAATATCAACTAACATTTATTGAAATGTTTTACAGCAAATAATGTATACGTTTAATGAGGAAGTTCAGCGGTTTTTTTCAAATTTTTTATTCGTTAATAGACTGTTAAACTAAGTCAATTTTTTTTTTTTTAATTTTTACATATCGTATTATCGGCGCTACGATTTTTTAAAGTTTTGTATTTCTGAAATAACTCCGCGTGTGACGTCAGAGGTTCATTTCCGCTTATTCCCATTCAGTTCTTCCTATTGGTCCAGAAGCGACAAGCAGACCGGAAATCTTTCATAGCTCTCAGATCATAGGTTGATTCACATGAACCAGTGACGTCATTTAAAATAGTGCATTTTTATCAAAATATTTTTTATTATTTTTTCTGTACATTTTCAAGAAACTTTGCTGGACAATTTAATGCTCTAATTTTTACCCCGCGTAAGAAAACATTTTTTGTATCCAATTTCCCGTAGAGCTGAAGTTCCTCATTGTGCCTCGGCAAATAGTACAAAAATGTATGTAATATGATAATCATAGAATTAAGAATAGTCCAGAAACCGCATACGCACATCAAACAGAAGGCGACTCAACTACTCATAAATGAGTAAGTTTACGTTTTGCTCCATTAGTTTCGTTGTAGACGTCGCTCAGTACGCAACTCCTGACTTGAATTCAGCTATGCCTTGTTGTGTCCTTTGAAAGTGTAGAAATACTGCTAGGATCTTAAAGAAACCGGATGGCATTTTTAATAAAAGAACTAATGAAAATAAGACCTCGGATTTAACAACGCCGTGGGGGACTTTTGAACGACATTATCTTTAAAACATCAAATATTATTCAACATGATATAAAAATATCCGTTTTGTGTCAAATAAAATTTGTTTTATATTTTAAGTTCACAGTTCATAAATTCAATTACTCTTATTAAATGACCCTTTATTTATCTAATCTGTTGTGTTAATCAATGTTTCCGCGTGCACAATAAAATTTTAGAGAAATTAACAGATTGCTTTTTTTTACCTTACATTTGTGTTATTATTATTTTTTTCCACATCAAGAAACATTACCCGGCGACTTAACGTATGCGTGCGGCCAAAGAGTGTCTAAGTGGGGGAATTATTGGACACAGTCCGATGTATTCAAATATGATTCTACGCTCCTTCTGGAATATTCTTAATTTTATGATGATAATAAATATATAAATAAATAAAATTGTTTTGATTGTAAAAATAGTAAAATGATTTAGGAAAGAACTGCCTAAAACGTTCTAATGATTATAATGCTTGAGCAGTTTGACGAATAACCATATAAAAACGTAAGAATAATTCTTCTCCCAATGATTTATTGTCCATATTTAAAATATTTATTATGTGATTATTAAAACATTTCATAGCTATTTATTTTTAGTGAATCATTTTATGGTATTGGCACACTTTCATTTAGCAAATCAACGAAACAGGTTGGCTAGTAGGTAGATGCCCAAGTGCAGAAAACTCATTGCAAAATAGGTATACGAGGTGGACATATCGTCAGCATTCAAGGAAAACTGACCAAGTTGGTAAATCAACATTGAAGTTTTTACATTGTCACAAACTAATCATTTCGCTATTTAGTACACTTTTGAATTTAAGTTTCTTTTGCTTTACGTAGATAAAATTTATTTTTTTGAGAAAAAGAAATATTAGCGTTCTTATAATTTACCCAAATATTTCCATATAGGTGGCCATTTTTAACGAGCTCTATATTTAGATTAGTTATTACTCACTATCAGAAAATGGAAATCAAGTTGGGGTAGAGTGGGATTCGAACCTCGGACCTCTGATCCGTGAGTCCCCAACACTAGCCACGGGATCAAAGAACTCACACGAGAGGTAGTATCATACGTGGTCAATATAGTGCAGGCACTTAGAATATGCATCACAAATATGGAATCCTATGTACAATGTGCAGATGTCACGCATTGAAAATATTCAAAAAAAATCGTAAAGTTCATGTGTTTCCGGTTGAAACTTGAGTTTAAATCTGACCAGTATATTCATATATGTAAAAAACATCACCTATTGCCTCTGCAAAAACGTCGTGAAATAGCGGATATAATTTATTTACTTAAAATTGCCTCTGGTTCAATTGACTGTCCTGAACTACTTTGCAAACTTTCTATCAATGTTCCTTCCGAAGTTTTAAGAAATAACCCTCTTCTTCACATATTTCTTGTTTCATCTAATTATAGGCAAAATTCATATTTATGGCAAACTTTTAATAATTTTAATGTAATAAATAAATTATTTAACATAAATTTATTTGCAAATAATCTTAATGACGTACGGCGTTTGCTTTCGAAATAACTCGTAGTATTTTTTCTTTTCTTTTAAATTTACATTTAATTACTATTCATTTTATGTTCGAGAATCTTTTTTAACTTACTCTGATGCTACTTGTGAAAACCTGTAATTGGCTTATTTGATATTTCTTTTGTTATATAAATATGAGATAATAATAGCTGTTGGTAATCCAAATAAATAAAATAAATAAATAAATAATATCTACATAATATACACATCTTTGATGGGCAGGCGGACTTTACAGTATAACTGCATTTTTGTTCATTTTAGGATTTACGTGAGAAAATGTACATTGTGTATATTAACATATTACAACAGAGATGAAGAATATTATAGAGACGATAGTATATAGAAGTCTAGGCATCTACAGGGCTTATGACCTGTCATTGGCTGGTTTAAGTGACCACTTTACACACTGTGTAACATTTACCATTATGCCTGTTTGAACATCCACACTTTCCTAACTCCTCCATCCGTTGAATTGTGTGAAGTAAAAGAGCTGATACCTTTATCATATGGGTGAGATTCATCCGGCTGAACTATTTCACCTACTAGGCAACGCCTGATAACAATTTTTCGATTTTTATGCTTCTTGTACCAGGTAGTTAAATCAACAATGTTTTGAGTATGTCAAAATGTTTGTAAACAGGCTGGGTTGTGGAGAACCTAGCGGATATTGTGGAGTAATATTTTCATACATATATTTAAAAAAGATTTTTTTAAATACGTCGCTAGAAAAACGCAACATGTTTGGCCTTGACAGTTGTGACACCAAGATTCGTGATAATGTTCTAAACAAATTTGAATGGTCGGGAACAAATAAACATGAATTGTGACGTATTAGGGGCGTGGCTAAGGTACTAATAATTTTTTTTAAAAAAGTTTTTTTTCTGGACAATATTTCATGGACTATTATTACTTAAAAATGTGTTTAAATAAACCAGATATTTCCCTATTATGTAGGTACCCACTCACTACCCACTTGGATTTTTAAATCTGCAAAACAGCTTATATTGAGCAGACATAACTACGCTAATATTCGACATGACCAATCTCAGTATGTATCTACACTTTTACAGTAGCGTCATTTAGACTTAACCATTATACCAATCAGAAATTTACAATCGCCATAAAATTTCTCGGTTCACATAATAAACCCAACCACGAGTACCGTATACCGTATATGCAATTACAGTACTGGTAATGGAATTATGAAAAAGTGACCACGATTTATTGCGTTTAATTCTGCAAAAACCGTGATATTGTGTCCTATTAAATGCCCTTCATCTTCACCTCATTCGCATCTTGCATTATTGTCACAATAAAAATCTTCCGGTGTTGTGCAGTAATTAAAAAGTTCTCTGCTTGATATGAATTCGTGATTTCTATTCTCGACCGTCCTAAACCGTGGTCTTGAGGTCCTGGGTTCGATTCCTAGCAGGGTGGACGTGAAATATTGATTTTGAAAGTTGTTTTAACTGGAAATTTCATTGTTTTTCAATTAAAACTAGAAGCGAATTACTGATCACATTATCTTCATGTAACAGATGATCGAAATACACTTCATTTGTCTAACAAATGCAGTCCCGTATGCACCACTGGGTATGGAATGAGGGAATGAGGATGATGACGAAAGTACTAGGTACCTTCACAATAATTCATTATAGCCGATATGAATCATAAATCGACAAGACAAAATCTTCTGTTTAACACAAATAACGTGTCAACAAACTATTTGAAACAATCTACAATACCTAGACTATTATGCGACCAATAGCGTTCAATATAGTCACTCTTAATATCTATGCACTTCTTACTTCTAGCAATGAATTTATTTAAACCCTTAAAAAATTATGATTTCGGTTTTCTATCAAAATGCTCATAATTCGCTGCTTTTAACGAGTCATCGCCGTCAAATCGTTTCCTATAAATGTCTTTCTTTAGATTTGGAAGCAGAAAAAAATCACTTGATGCCAGGTCTGGACTATACGGTGGGTGATTGATTTCTGCGAAACTACATTCACGGACTGCAGCCTTTGCTACTTCAGCCTTGTGCACCGGTGCATTGTCGTGGAGGAGCAGGACCCTTCTGGCCAATTTCCCCCGCCTTTTCTCATTGATTGCCTCCCTTTATTCATAAAAAATGCTAGAGTAGTATTCTTCAGTGATATTGATGCCCTTTTTCTTGTAATCTATCAGCAAAATTCCCTGGGAATCCCAAAAAACTGTAGCCATGACCTTCTCTGCGGATTGGGTCACCTTGAACTTTTTTGGGTGCTCTGTACTTTTTCGGTGCCGCTGCATGAATTTCTGCTTATTTATTTATTTATTGTGGATAACTTATACAGCGCCATTTTCGTAATAAAATACCTCAAGGGCGCTTTACATGGTGATTCTATTGTTAAGTTAATTTAATTGAAGCTTTTAAATTTGTAATTTAATTAAAATAATTTATTTTGTTGTCACGTGCTACGGATTTATTCAAATGATTTAGACTTACTTAGCTTACTCTCAGGATTATACGGATCAACTCAAGTTTCATCCTCAGTACCAATTTTGTCGATATTTTCTTTAGAATTTTCACCACAGAGCTCCAAAAATCCTTTGCAGCTTTGTACGCGGTGAGATTTTTGGAGTGGCATTAGGAATCTCGGCACCCATCTTGCACTGACTTTTAACATGTGTAGGCAGTCGCGTAAAATAGAAAAAATGGTACCAAAAGATAGGCTAGTAATTTCGGCTATTCTTTTTACCTTCATTCTGGCATTCTTTAACATCAAATTTTCTATTTTCTCCACATTTTCTTCATTACTGGCCTTGATTGGCCGACCGGATCGCTCGTCGTCTTCTATGCTCTCTCTGGCCCTCTTTAATTCACTAGACCACTTTTGAACTGTCGATAATGAAGAAACAGACTCCCCGTAAATTTTTGACATCTCTTTGTAGATGGTTTTCTGATTTTTTCCTTGTTTAGTGAGGAATTTTATAACGGCACGGTACTCAAGTTTCTTTAATTTTGCGAAATGACTCATCTTGCTTATGTTTTGGGGACAGCTTCTCAATGACTAATGATTTGTTTGTTATGAAACTCGGCACTTATACTAACAATGAGTGCAATATAACGAGGTAATAAACTATTCATTCATAGTTGCACTCCTTCATATCAATATCGAGAATATATTGAACGCCCCTCGTAACAATAGATTTACCGAGGCTGATATTTTTTATGACAATGTATGTAAATTTAGGTCAAAAATCATAGACATATTGGGAGAAGCAGATATTTAATTAACTTTATTTTTATATGCATATTATTCATTGCTTACTTTTTACATTTGTTATAATTAAAATAATTTAAATTATTGTATTAAGTGCACTTTTTTTGGTGTGTGCATGAGTGTCCTACATCAATATACAAAAAAATCTCAATATTTGTGAACATACTGTTTGTTTAACCAATAAAATAAAATAAAATAAATAATACCAAATGTATTCTACATGTTTTTTGGCGCATATTTCTTCCTCTTAGCCATAGCCTACCAGATTTTTACACCTAATATTGTATAGCGCATGGCATTGATATATCAATGACATTGTATCAAGATCATGTATATTTTTTTGATTTAAAATAAGATCAGTCTTATGATTTAGGTGCCAGTCCAGGGACTATGAAATAATTCTGATTAAAACACTTATGTAAAAAAAAAACATTTCTTTTCAACCATGTGGGGAATCGAATGGTGGGCAAACGCACTGACCATGAGACGGAGAATCTTTTTTCATTTGGATATGTATTTTTTATTGCTATTATTTTTATCTATTTATAATTTGACGAATCTTTATGTAAAGATAATAACTTCGTTTATCGGCTGCCTTAGGCTATTATTTCCTAAGAGAGCAGTGCTCTCACTAGTAGCCGTCTTGTATCGGTAGGTGACGTCATTAAAACGTTGTTTGTACAAACCAATGGCACTTTTTTCCTTGAGAACGCTGATTGTGAGCTGAATGTCTAACAGCGGTGCCACCATTTACTGGACCACCGTCATGGCGGTTCAAACAATTTGCCTGTCAAAATAACTGCAAACATGGTATGGACTAGTAAAAATGGCGAAATGTTTATTGATTTAGTAAAAAATCATGAATCTTTTTTAAAAAGCAATGACTATAAAAAAAGTCTAGTTAAAACAAAATTTGTGGAGAAATATCGTAACCGCACTTGATTATTAGATCTGTAGGTACTATAATATAACAGCAATAAAATTATATGAAAAAAAAAAAAATGGTATAATACAAAAGTTTGCCACCTATATAATGTTGTTTTTCTATTTCAAAACATATATTATAATGATATTATTCCTCAAAATTGATTTCTACATTATGGACTAGGTACTGAAAAATATGTAAAATCGCGGGCACTTATTCAAGCGCATATTTTTTACAGATAAGTATCTGTACCTCAGAGGCAGACGGATGCAAATCCAGAATTTGATGAAATGCCATTTCGGTTTTCGTATCCAGTTTATGATCATGTCCATTGATTTTGAAGAAATGTAAGTCTTATAACGATCAAACCATTGTATTAAGATACTGAATATTTAAATGAATGCTAAAAATTAATAAAATTCACTTGGAGAAAGTAGATTCTTTAGGCTTGTGTTAAACATTTGACGTTTGGATTTGCATCCGTCTGCCATTGAGGTACAGAGTTATCCCAGCCTCTAAATAACGACACCGGTTTTTTTTAAGTTTACATCTCTGGGCCCGAATTACAATGGGAAGTCAACATTTTTTTTCAATTTTATCTATAACATAAAATAAAGTTTTTTGTATGAAAAATAGAATATGCATTTATTTATTTTTCTAAGCATCCGATGAAGATACTTTAAATTTTCATGCAAATACTCACATTTTCTTTCATAACTACTTTATAGGCAGTCGAAGATAACTCTAATAAAAAATATATAAAACCACTTTGTTTTTTTTTTCTACCCACCGGTTTCAAAACTACACAAGCTTTTTTATCAATGTATAATTAACCAATAAAGAATCTTGTTTAGCTTTGAAACCAGTCGCTAGAAAAAAAAAGTGGTTAAAAACGAATTTGTTTTTAATTTGTTTTTTTTTTGTTTTATCTATTGTAATCAATAATTACAAACTCATTGTTTTAAATATAAATTTTAGAATATAACTCTATTAATTTCACCTGGACACCGTTAAGATGGGCATTTTATTACATCCATCGCATCACGGCATAATACGGACGCTAGATAATGGCACCACTTTCCAAGGAAACCATGGCTGAAATGAATTTTCTGTTTGTATTTTGGATTTGAAGGAAAAAAAATAATTTGTAAGTAAAACGACATAAAATAAAAAAGCATGGAATTGTTTTATAAGGTTTTATTATTTTTATGCTTGAAAAAAAAACATTAACCCATACAATAATGTCAGAAAATATTATATTTGCAATAATACATATAATGTAACAAATAATATTTTTGTACCAAATAATTTTCAGAAATGTAGAATAATTTTAGGGCGGTGCGGCATGAAACTGAAAATAATCACAAAATTTAAATTTTCTTATCCCTAATCTATATTCATATATATTTATGTGCAGGTAAATTAGTGGACAAAATATAAAAGCTTGAGAACCTCATGTTGATTTTAAAATACCGCCCTTTTTATGAAACATACATCAATTAAAATATAAATAAATCTACTAATTAAGACTTATAGTAGTAATAACATATTTTAGCGCATATAATAATATGTTATAATATAATTAATAATATGCTTAAGTAATTGCTATCAGAACCAGCAGAAGCTCAATATTTTGTACATAAACTGTCGTACACGTTATTAGGTACAAAATCAAAATTAATAAAAAATAAATAAAGTTATTTAAAGTAGAAACCATTTTCATTTATTTAACTTTTAATTTGAGAGAGGTTTTTGTTTATAAAATGATACCTGAATAGTTACACAAAATAAATAAATAAAAATAATTAAACCCAACAATATCAGCTGATTGCCTACTAAAACATTGCAATTTCTTGTATATTATGCTGTCATCAGAGGCATTAATCTCAAATCTGAACCAAGGGATATCTTAGTAGAGATGAAAGAAATAACATTGGTAGATACATGACTTGTTATTCGCTGGTGCAAGTTTTAATCATTTTACACTCTGTGCAACTTTCACCAGTCCGCCTTGTGTTTGTGATTTCCACATCACTGTGATTTTCGGAAATGGTGTATAGATATCCAGTCACAACAGACGTGCTTTCACAATATTTGATAGTTCCTCATAGGCGACATCTGTTGACATTTTGGTGGAGTTTTTTTTTTAAAACACATTTATTTACGCGATTTTATTTGCCCATGTATTAATAACAGCTTCATGCAAATATTTGAAAGGATAAAAAAAATCACTCGGGTTTCTATCGGGAATCGGTAATGACTTGTGATATATGGAGGCGTACAATTAACAATTTTATTTTGTGAAATTTTACTAATTTGTTTACGAAATCGGCCATAATTAACAATAATGGGTAGGTAGGTACACAGCACAACGTTATGGATGTTGTATTTATTGTTTCGGAGATCCCAATAATTTAACAATGGAAATCAATAGACGTGTGAAAATCACATTTGTATTTATTTTTGACGTAATTTTTTTGAAAGTAAAAATTGAAAATCCGCATTTAAGTGTCTACTGGGAATTCAATAAGAGAATATTGCTGCCTAGAGATTTCGAGATTAGTCTCTTGTAAATAAGCTTAAAAAATTATTTTTTTGTAAATAATGACAGAAATATGTTTACATAAGTTTACGTTTACTGAGATTTAACAAAAATAGACGGGAATTTGACATGAGAAATAAGAAACGTTTTTTCAAAACTCGACATTCGCTTGAAACGTATTTTTTTTGCGAACGATAAGACACATCGGACCATAAGACGCAAACTTATTTTTGATAAAATATCATGTTTTGAAAAAGGGTTAAATTGTATTTTTTAAGCAAATTTGTAGAGTATTTTAGTTAGTTTTATTTTTTAGGTAATCGATGCGTCTTGATGCTGACTTAATTTTTTTTTTAAGTGGAGCGAATATCCCGTTTTGAAAAAACGATCTTCAATTTTAAAAAGTTTTACTGGCGCTAAACTGTCACATCGTAGTTTAAGTAATGCCTTACGCGTTTAGCTACCACACGGAAGGTTGGGGATTTGATTCCCCTTAAGCTTAAAATGCAATATTTACCTATATATTTTCTTCACAATATACGAAGGTTTCCTTGGACTACTCTCTGAAGCGAAAAGGTATCCAATAATCAAAACCAAATATAAGGACTGATCAAAATGCTGTTATTGGTACACCAGTGCAGTATATTATGAACTATTGCGTATAGCTAATGGAAAGGAAAAGAAGAAACAGCGTTTTTGCTCTCGGTATATTGCTTCCAAACTAGTGTTGGCAGATTGGTCTAATATTATTATTTTGTTTGACTGAATAAATTGAACCTTATAGCAATCTAGACGCTTTCTATTTCCTGAAAATGTGAAGTATTAAAAAATTCAAAGGTCGTTTCTTCTAAATTACCTTACGAAAAACTTAAATATTTATTACGTCATTTGGAGATAATATTTATTAAGAATTATTATGAAATTATTGCAATTTTAATTTTAATAAACGAAACTTTTGCATAAAACTGCAAAATGATTGCGATTAAGAAACGAATTTCTCGAGTTCAATTTCACAATTTCAAATCAAATTATTATTTATTTTTTTTGAATAAATATTTTATTTTATTTTGAAAAAATTCTCCATAGATATTATTTAACCAGTAATAAAATATTTTGAAAGACTTTCTATTAAGAATAGTTTTCTGTTAAGAATAATTTTCGTAATAACGATAGCTAAAATGTTTTTTTTGCAAAATTGAGAGGACTCTGGAAAATAAATATATAAATTATGTAGTAATGTATGTGGGTAAACTTCTATAATTATTTTTGTTTCCATCAGTAATATTACAGTGTTTGTCCTAGATAATGTTTTTGATTGGGTGTTACATGAAAACTAAAAACTCTGGATACAAATAATATAATAATCCCATCTTTCTCGTTTTTTTTAAACACCTTAAAATTGTCGAAATATTAGAGAAAATAGCTCTGTCAGTAAAACGATATAATTTTCATAAAAACGTAAAAGTTTGATCCCGAATTTCTCGTTAAAATTCGGGGGTTTAGGATCGCAGTGGGTAACTAAAAAATACTTATTGTGTGTTTAGCTTAGTTTCGGTGATACCACGTAAATATTTCAAAAATTTGGATCACAAGGATCTAACTACAAAAATGTGGTTTTGTGATAAACGTAAAAATAAATGTTGATCCTATGAAACACGGAAAATATGATTTGGCATAACTGAAACTGAGCTTAACTCACAATTAGAATCTTTGGACTTACGCCCCTGTGATCCCAAACCCCCAAATTAATTATGTCAACATAAACTCAGTTAACCTATTTGATTTAAAAATAACTACATATTTACAATAAATTAACAACCATCAACTAATTATTATGAAAAGGGAAATTAATCACAAACGATACTTTGTAAAAGTATGCAATCATATTTTAACAAGTCTTAAAAATCGCATCGAAGGCACAGCTTACATACTTTTTTTACCAAATATACATAGGTACTTTATAATTATATGTACATTTATATATATATATTAAACAATTACGATATTTTATCTAAAACTCATAGAAATACTCAACTATTAAGAATAAAAAGTATATTTTTCGTTTTGAACATCCAATTTATTACAGAAAATCATAATGCAGGTACAATACGAACAACTATAAGATGAAATATGATTTTTTCTTGGACATAATAATATTAAAACAAACATATTGTATTAAAACAATAATGGATATTAAGAAAACACAATTAAAGGGCATTTGTATAAAAGGAAAACGTAAATAAACAATGAAACAATCGTGAATACCGATCGTTATGTTCAGAGGAACATTATTTACCTCAATTATTACAGTCAACGTTTTAATCTAAAATATAAATATCATCTAAAGAAATAGGAGTCATAATTACTGAATTAACTAACAAAAAGTTGTAAATTAAAAAGAAAACATATTTTTTAATAATAAGCACCGGGTGTCACGAGAAAGTACCTAAACATTTATTTTAATTAAAAGGTATGTTTAATTTATACTTAAAAATACACAAACTTTTCACTCGGACGGATAGTAAACACGAAGGGGATTATTCGTCTTTTGAAGTAACCAACCAACAAAGGTCTATATTTTATAAATACACACATAGGTCAACTGAACCGGAGAAGCATTCTTATGCACAAAATTGTAGTTGCATTGTGCATAACATAAACGTTCTCGACATTTAAAGTAACAATTAAATACATTGATATTGCGCCATCATAATTTTTTTAAGACGTGCATTGTCTTTATTCAATTGGTTTAAAAAATCATATATATCCGGAATGATTTTGAGTAGTTTTCGGTTACAGGTATTATCTGTTGCTTTACGCGATAATCATCATCAAACACTCGAATAAACGTGCTTTTGCAATGATTGAGCAATACGTTTTGACTAAAAAAGTTGAAAATAAATGTATTTAGAGCGTTACCAGAATATTTTATATAAGCCCTGAAGATTGCACATCATTATAAACATTTGAAAAACATTGGGTTTCTATCATCGACATTCATTTACATAGTTTAGGGCCCATTTCGTGCGTATTGTCGAAATCTTCACGACACGGTAAAATAAGGGGGATTGATACATTTATTGAGTGGCTTCTCTCAGGTAGACATCCTGCAAAAGGAAATTTATCGGAGATTGGTGTGCCGGTCAAGGCGATTGTCTGCAATTAAATAAATAAAAAATATTTTATTTCTATAAAAATCAATGCACCTGTGTTATTTTATCGTCCCGTGTGGATTTTTACGATCGCATGAAATGCGCCTAACAGTCAGTGGTGGGTGGTAAAGATAAATTTTGCTGAATTGCCCGAAACTTCAGTCTCAAATCGTAACAAAATTATAAAACTATTTCAATAAATCTTAAATCTATCACCAAAATTATACGTCACGTAAAATCGTAATAACTAAAAACTATAATTTCAAACGATTATAAACAAAAGATCTCACATTGCACATTTGTTAAACTTCGATTAAAGCGGCCGTAAGGCTTAACGTCACAATTGAAAACAATTTTAATCGGCGTTTAGTGTCGACGTTCGTAAACAAGTTAAGTTTACTTATCACATCAATATTGAATCTCGCGGAGAATAAGTTAAGGCAGGGGTTCGGGGTACGGGGGCATCAGGCAGTCGTCCTGGTCGTACCACCCGGGGGGCTTGGGCTGTCAGATCAGCTGTACGGGGGGCACGCCCGCGCCGTGCAGGGGTTGGTGCAGTCCCTGGTGCATGGGCTGGTGGGACATGTGCCCCCCTAGCCCTCCCAGGCCGGGGTGCCCGCCGAGCCCCTGGTGTCCCAACCCCTGCCCCAACCCCTGGTGGCCCATCATCTGCTGGTGATGCAGCCCGCCGTGCTGGTGCAGCTGATGCAGCCCGGGATGCGTGTCCAGCAGCTTGTCCTTGTGGGTGACCTCCTCTCTCTTCTTCACCTGCTTGCGCTCCTTGGCGCGCCGGTTCTGGAACCAGATCTTGACTTGACGCTCGGAGAGGCCGAGGTTGGCCGCCAGCTCGGCCTTGCGCCTGATGGTGATGTATCGGCTGTAGTGGAACTCCTTCTCCAGCTCCAGCCGCTGGTGATCCGTGTAGACGACGCGGTACTTGTCTTTCGTTCGAGTTTTACCTGAAATTAACACACGTCATTAATTTCAGTCAATCTGAGAGCGGATGGACAATTCCACTAGACATGTATACAAATACAAAAGGATGGCTTCGAGCAATTTTTTTATCTGTTACCGAATATGTATTTACGTACAGTGCATTCGAATGTTTAATGAGTCTGTGTTAATTTGTTAGTACCTGTCGGTGAACCGAGTAAACATACATTTTTGCTAGTAAATAAGCACGCACATTTGAATGATTAACATGAGTATTTTATTTTTGTTATGCACACATAAACAAAATTTATTAAATATATGAACGAACTTTACTACTTTAGGTTATTCTTCTTTCATCATTCAACAATAAATTAATTTTGGAAAAAAGTCTTGATGCTTAAGTTTTGAGCGATTTGTTCTCCTTGGTACCTATGTCCCTATTATCGTGAATCAGGAGTTATATGATGAAATTTGTGTAATGAAAAACGCATGCGTCTATGTAAAAATATACATTCGATATAAATTTAGATTTCTTAAAGAATAGAGAAGAGGCTAAGTTTTAAAGAATAAATTATCTTAGATTATCTTTAAAGTAAAAATCTAATTTTATGCACGAAAATGTGTATAATTGTATAAAAAATATATGTACGAGTATACCTTCGTCGGTAACCTGTAATTGAACTTAAAATCTGTTTTGATTTTCCTATTGAATTAAAAAATAAAAAATAAACTATTGTTTTAAACAACAGTATTAAGACGAAATTTAATTTGAATGGTGAAATTTACTTTACTGGTGTAAAATGATAATATTTTTGTGCGTTGGCGGATTTATTGCTATGTAGTTACTTTACTCAACCAATCGATTCAACATGTAGGTATGTATTATGTATGTAAGCAAATGCGATAATATGTAGGATATATTCATTAGAGTATCTCCTTTACGTAGGTATTTTCAAATGCGTAGGTGTTTTCTTTTTAGTACCTACAGCAGTGTTAGCAAGTTTGGTCTGTTTCCAAACATATCAGTACAAGAATATAACAATCCTTAATCAAACTGAAGGATTTTAAGAGTTTCGTTATCAGGGTATTACTACAGTGTGCGTAAGTTTTGTGAAAATGTAATATGTATTTATATTTTAAATATTCATTTGAGAATATGGCGAATGCCGATTATGTTCAGCATTTTAGCAAAACAAAATGAAAAAAAAAAACAGAATTTGATTAATAAAAGAAATTCAATAAAAATATGTTCGTAGAAAAACGCGACGTGTTTGGCTTTGGTTGTTGTGACGTCAAGATTCGTGATAATGTTCTAAACAAAATTCAATGGCCAGCAATAAATAAACATAAATCGTGACTTATTAGGAGCGCGGCCAATGGAATGTCCGTTTTTGCGCGAATTTAAAATTGCAAATTTAAAAATATTTTTTATGCTACTAATAATTAGCAATTTTTTTTTTCACTGGACAATATTTCATAAACCATTGTTACTTTAAAAATGCAAAAAACGGATATTTCCTTATTCTTCAACATTAATAAATCTTGCAGCTAAATAGGTGACCTTTGGTCATGTCTACTTTTGACATCACCAGACTTAAGATTTTGGTTTATCTGATCATGCCTCGTCTTTTTTGGGCGACCTCGTTGTTTGTTACCATTAATTCTCGCCATATATATCATTTTTCCTATTATTCCACCATCCATTCGTTCTACATGGCCAAACCATTTCAGTGTCCCTTTCTTAGTCCTATCAATTGAACGAAGTTATGCAGAAGGCAGCCATCCATAGAAAAGTGAAACTGAGATAATAGCACTTTAGTAAAATGAGTGAATAAACAAATCTACACAACAATTGAAATGTTTTTTAGTTGGACAAATGATAAATAATGCTCACATTCGTTTTTTTATAATACAAAAAATAATTTAATTACGTATTTGACCAGATTTAATAAGCATTAAAGTCTGACTGACCACACAACCTAAGATACGCATTTTACAGAAAACAGCCAGCCCTAGTAAAACTCCGATATGATCTGCCATTATTTATTGAACTTTTTATTTTATATTTATGTTATGGTACTTAATTGTAAAGAATCACTTAATTTGTTTGTGACAATAACTTGAAAAATAATTTAATTATGTGTTAAAGGAATTTCGGAGATTTTTTGAGTCTGGTTGATCACAAAACCTAAAATATGCATTTTGCAGAAAACAGCCAGATCTAATACTGAATGACCTCATTAAAACTTTAAATGTATAAAGTGATATTCATTATTAAAACATGTTTTTTTGTGACCGGTGTTTTTAAATTAATGAATTTATACTATTAAAATACTTATGTATTTATCCACTTTAATTTACGTAAGAGAACTAGATTTCTGGAGACATTAATTTTTCCATCAGCATCTCTACCGTAATATTTTTCTAGTACTGTGGGTATTTTCTGCAAATTGAGTAATGACGTTTTTGCGATCAACACTGTTTTCAGAAGGTGATTATAACAGTTTTTGGTATAAAAACGGCCTGGCTGTTTTTAACAGAGCATAGAATTGACCTTACTGCACTTGATAACATGAATATCTAATTTTTTTCAAATTTTGGACTGGCTGTTTTCTGCATAAGTACGTTCAATTTTACCTGTCTTAGATTTGCACTCTAGCCTATTTATTGACGTTGCTTATTTTTATTAAATTTATTAAAGAAACGTACTTGATAATAATTTATTTTTTTAAATAATTTTACGCTAACTACATATTTATATGCAGTTTTACTGTATGAGACTGTGTTTAACATTGATTTTATATTACAGGGGTAATAGAAAAAGCATAATCGAATGATTTCGAAAATATGGTTGTAAAATTAAATCTCCGCTACCCATTTGAATTATTATGACGTAACATAATAATTTATTCCATTTCGCTTGCACTTGCATTTTTATAACTTGTTTCAGAAAAGGTATAAAATAAACATTTGTAATAGCAGTTAAATAAGTGCACTTCATCATAAAATTTATGTCATTATGGGCAACTATAAATTTAATACCAGTAGCGCGCAATAAATCTAAATGTTTGCATTATTTTATCATTAAACTTTTAATAATGAGAAAACACGCCGCAAGATTTAACACAGACTATTGGGGGAAAATTAATTACTAGTGAAACAGCGTTGATGATAATTGTGCGTTTTCTTAATGATTGATTTTTATTATAAATTTACCAATTTATTTATTTTAATTTTAACCCAAAAGTGAGGAAGCTGGTCACTAGTCAATCCCGGGCATCCATTTTTTATTTTTTACAATAAACTAAAAATTAACTTAATTAGTAACACGTAACTGGATTAAGCACTTCGTCAGTATTCTTTTTCTTGCGCAATAATGACGCACTTTTAATAAAGGTTGGTATCAATATAACACGCCATAAAATTTTACCAATAGCGCCTAGACATAAACTATGTACTCCATACTTGTACTGTACATGCAAGAAAGCCTTCTAGCTATAAGAAATAAGTAATTTTATATTAGATATTGTACATAACTGACACGCGAGTGTGATTTTAAACTGAAATCATACAGCCATTTACCGAAATTTAATAGGAACCTCGTTTGTAGGTAGTATAGATACCTACTCAGGCACATAAGCCCAATGCCTTTTCCCATTGAATACATTTAGAATCCCTACAATATGACACACTTTAGTCGGGTGTTCTTTTTCGTGGCTTGCATAGGTATACATTTATCATATTAAAACCATTGAAGTATATAACTAGAGTAAACATGAGCGTTCAAAATATGTTCCCTCAACCTGCGGCCAATTGGCATATGTTTGATAGAACAAACTTTAGTCTGTTGCGAGCATTCCCCGGCTACTTTTCTCCTCGCAATTACTAAAATGGTTATATGTACGCTAAGATACTGCACAAATCGATCTGGAAAAGATAGAAAAGGCGATGGTATAACCTTTCACCGGTAAACAATGTTTTTATCTTAATCAATAGGTACTTATTTGAAATAGCTATTTTAATGTTCAAAAACGTTTTATTACTATGTTACCAGTCGTGAGCTATTTTCTGTCTCTATCCTGCTCAGTTCGTCAGGCGTACAGTGAAACGATAAACAAAGGTAACGCGTATGCGAAAGGGAGCGACATACTGAATAGAACTTACGGTAGTCCGATGTAAAAGGTCCGTGCTTTTTACTGTACTACTCGTTTTGCTTGTCAAAGTCGACGTGATATGACGTCGCTCCGCTGGTCATTCCCTTTCCTTTGAGGGCGACTTTTTAGCTCGGATTTGTATGGAGTGTTAAGTCTATAATATATCGTCTGACTAACTTGCAAAACTCCAAATATAAAAAAAATGGCAGGAGGGGGAATTTTTTTTTTTTTTGGTGATTGGAGTTTTACAAGTTAGTCAGACGATATTATATCTCAATTATCAAAACCTCGCGATTAGATTTTCCTCGTTTACGTCGCTCTGAGCCATTATTGTCACTACCTACGTCACTTTCGTAAGTTCGTTCGTATCTCATATATCCATCGCACCCTAACGCAATCAAAATCGTATTTCGCTCTCGTTACCGCTATGCTAGTACGATACGAGCGAACTCAAAAAACGAAGTGGTGACAGAATAAGGGCTATGTTTTAAGTTCTAAGCCCCCAGACACTTATTTTCCTGTGTATATTAAATGGTTATTGAAAAAAATCTCATAATTGATGACGTACGTATGTCGTTTATTTAATTAGAAGATTATAAATGAGTTGTATAGACCATAAAATATAGAGAAATACTTAAGATATCAAAAACATCTTGTTAACCCCTTACGATGCTATATAGAGATAGAAACAAATATATAGCGTATTTTACAGTGCTATGAATGTATATATTAGTCTTTTTAAAGCGGTGTTTTCACAGCAGAATATTTCAAAGTCCCTGTACTGGTACCTGACGTAATTTTGCACACATATATATAGTTTATGAGTAGCCCAGATGATAAAAAAATCTAAATAAAATGGTGCAAAAAGATTTTTAATTATGAATGATTAATAATACATAAAAACTCCGTTTATCCAAACTCCAGTCATCTGGGTTGCCAAATATCCGGATTTTTATCAGGAAATAAAAAGTAAAGGAGAAGTGTTATAATAACAAATAAATAGGTGACCTGAGGCTATTCTTCGTCAAAGAAATTAAATTTGCTGAACATATTTTTGTAAGTATTTAATATAATTCTAAATCGCTGTATTATTTCAAAAGCAATAAAAAAGTGATCTAACAGTAAATTTTGCGTTTTATATTTAAAAAAATTGGCTCAATTTAATGGTAAATCTAACTATCCGGATTTCAGCATATCCGTATAACTCTGTTATATAATTTTTTATAACAAAGTTATATGTTCTATAACATTTATAATGTTAAATAATCTGGCGGTCATAAATCCGGATAATTGAAGTTTTATTGTACCTAATTTAAGTTCTTTCAATTAAATTCAAGTAATTTGAGGTCCCACATTTGTTTCGGTAACCGGGTTGTGTTCCCTTGGCCAGGGATCATAGGTCCGAGGTTCGAACTCTACTCTAGCACAACTAGATTCCCATTTTATAATAGTGAGTTATTTAAACTCATTGAAAATGGACCCTAAAATTGAAATATTTGGGTTAATCATAAGAAAGCATAATATCTTTCTTTTTACAAAAAAAAATGTTCACTCATAAAACAGTGCAGGTACGAAAGGGTTATGTATTAACTGTTTCAACAAAGAGATATGAAAATATTCACATATTGGTACGACTTTTAATAGAGACCGATGGTCTTGGCATTAAAGTATGAAAAATAAAAGCATTTATACTCACAACATTAAATCGCAGACATGTTGGGTTTTAAATTCATCCTTAGTAAGAAGATATTGTGTATTTATGTAATGGCCATAGATAACACTGAGAACAGGGATATTGAAATATTATTTGTTTATTTTACCAACAAAATCAAGGTGCGTTTGTTTGAATATGTAGAGCGAATGAGCTACGAAATAACGAATAAAAATAGTTACGATGCGAATATTAGTGGATGCAGAAAACACGAAAGATCAAGAAAGAAATTGTATGACTAACCCCAAGAAATACTTAAAGATGAACACTTCGAATGCCGGAATAACCGGCGCGCGCGCATGAGAAGACATATGGATGTAGAGGAAGCTGGATGCAAACGCAGAGTTGTATGGGGTGAAGCCAAAAGAGTTTATTCCACCCTCTGTGAGAAATGTAGCCAGTCAAATTCCCGAAGAAGTGGCGTGACATAACTGAACTTAGAAATTCCGAAAAGTCTCGTTGCGGCGTATTATACAGACTGTAGGTAAATTATCGACCCTAGACTCTACGAACGAATGGCATTAGCCGGAATTTTTTTACTTATGAATTAGATTTGTCTCAGCCGGTAGAAGCATGAACTTATCGTCCTATCGGTCAGAATGAATGTAGTTTAACGGTGGGTAAAATGTTTCTCCTTTTATCGGGTAGTGCCGTATAATGAATCGAATTGTGTCGTCAGGATGAAGCCATCTATAGTTGTTCTGTTTTCGATGGGTTTGATTTTAGTATATTTTCAGCCATTCAGTTTTCCATCAATTCAGTCAACTAGTATGATGTTCTCGCCTGGTTTACAATAAATAAAAATATTTCTATCATCCGCATAGCATAGGGTTGCCATATTTTGCTTGGGTCTGATCGGGACGTTCTGGAATACGGATATGTTGGAACAAAAAGGGGCAATTTTATAACGAATTTTCAGAAATATAATAGAAATGTTTTTCTTAGATTTTATGTGGTGCTTCTTGCGGAAGAAAGGTGGCTGTTCATATTTTTTTCTATGATGCCAAATTAACATATTACTGCAGTATTGATTATACAGTACCTGGCAACAGACAATATTTTTTATCGGTCCTTTTTACTGGACCAACATCAAAGATATAACTTTTTCCATTATAGTTTTATGAGCAGGAATGGAACTAAAATACTCGCTCGATTTCAACAATTTACAAAAAAAAATATTTTTCTTTCACAGAACCTATCAACTTCCACTATATCGAGGCAAGATCGGCTTCTATAAAGTTCTAAAGATATATTAATTGCTGAAACTATTTGCCACCTTATTGTCACATTCATTGTCCGTACAGCTGTGATTTTAGTTGATTAACAGCGTTGTACTGTGTAAGTTTAAATCGGGACATTATAGGATTCATCGGGACGTCGGGACAGAGGGCTCAATAACGGTGACAGTCCCGATATATCGGGACGGATGGCAACCCTAGCATAGCAGTATGATGATTCATATTATTTAAAAACGTTCACTTTATCTTCAGTGTATTGAAATTAGAGTAGTGGTTCGAGTGCTGAGCCTTGAGGCACTCCAGTAGACACTCTGCTATACAGTTTTCACTACAGATAGAAGGCTTCGCCTAAGTTGTTTTGGAGACTTTACCCTATTTCAGATGATTTATAATAAAGTAAAAATCGATCCACCTGAAATGGGCTTTACCACCTCATTGTAATTGAGAGTCCGAATAGTTAGCAAGATACATGAGTCATAAAGTGGTCGTTTCTATGAAGCTGAAACAAGAGCGAAATACTATTTTGACAACGTTAGAATGAGATATTAGTATGGGACACGAACGAAACGAATGCATGCCACGTTAAGGGGTCTGGACTACAAAGGGCGGGTGTGTGCAAACAAAACGAGGCAAGGTGTTCTCACTTCCCACCCGCCCCTCTCCAGGCTTAGCAGGCAAACAATGGAGCACGTAGCCTTATCTTCTCACCGCCATTCAGGCACAAACACAGAAACTCCTTATCTTCTGGTTTCTGGTGGACGCCAAATGTTCAACAACTGCACTACCTACCTCCACTAGCGGCGCATTAAACCAAAAACCACATTAATTAATCATTTGATACAATAATACACCCAACTCCCGTTACAATAATACACGGCCTCCGTGGTATAATTACTATGATGCTTGACTGCTTGACTTACGCATGCAAGGTTTCAGGTTCGGCTCCCGGTGAGACGCGTGTGATTTTTCTCAAGCCTGGGTCTTCTATGCTGTAATTCACCACTGTAACGTTAATCGAACGAAGACCATTAAAAAACCCTTCAAAGCATCCAGTGTTATCTGCTGTCTTCGAACGTACGGTATAAAAATGTGATAACCGACTAAATTAATTCTAATTCTCTTTCTTAAAAAAAATAACCAAATCGGTTCAGTTTTGGGTGCAAAAAACGGCACAAAGGAACGTCGGTTTTGGTTAGAAATGGTCAGTCTGACGTGCAGTTGTCTTTTTCGCACAGTGTCGTGGAGGCATTTGCCAGTGACAGAAAGATAATGTTTAAATACTCTCAAAAATTCACATAATTCATTAAAATTCTCAGCCACCCCGTTTTCTCTTAAAATTTCTTTAATACACTTTTTTTAAAGAAGTATTTGCGCTCTTATGATTGACCCAAATATTTAATTTTGAGGGCTATTTTCAACGAGTTGTAAAAAACTCACTATTAGAAAATGGAATCAAGTTGGGGTAGAGTGGGATTTGAAATATATAAAATGAATATTTATGGAATCGGATTGAGCAATATTTTCGTGTATTTGGTTTTTTATTATGAAAACACATTTTTATTAAGAAATACCTATGTGACTACATAGAATCGTACGTTCCACATTATACAAGATATTATCTAGTGAGTGGAGAAATATACGTAAGATTAATAGGATTAAATTCAAAGAAGCCGAAGAGATAACGTACACATATAAACACGGAAAGTATTTTACAAACAATTTTAAAGATATCTAAGTGTTCGGTGTCGTAGGTTTCCTAAAATAGGTATAGGTAATTGTTATGTTCTAAAACTAATTCCCCATAAAAAGATGAAATCAAGTATTTTTTCTGCAAAGATTTGAACAAACTACAGCATTGTAATTAAAGCTACTGGTTCAAGAAATACAAAAAACAGAAAATTGTTTCCAGCAAAATGTAAAGTAATTCAATGTTTCAGCTCTTTAGCACCACTTACTTATCGATAAAAGGTCTTGTGACCTCTTTTTAGATTAGCGCATTGCAAAAATATGTTTTTAGCTTTAATGAACGGTTAATGTTTTTTTTTTTCAAATATTATTTGCTTTAAGATTCGAGTTTTTTTAAATTTAAATTTACTGCGTTCAACGCCCTACCGCCTTAAGGAACCAGAACCGTCATCACCCCTCTACCGGCCGAATAATTCAAACTTGTTAAGCCCAAAGGAATATCATTATTCATAAATTCTCTCTATACCTAGCACCGCCCTATTTAAGACGAAAACCTAACGTCAACCTATTCAAAACCTGGCATCATCTTAGTCAGGATCTATCAACCAAGCTTATTAATGCCACGCAGTATGAAAATCCAATCCTAAATACAAGGCAACGTCCTTAATAACACACCACGGCGGCAGAGGAGCTAAAACTAAACTCAAATCAACAGACAGAAGAATTGAAGAAATACGAATATTCAAACATAGATAGAATGGTGAATGTTACACGGTGTGTAAATTGTCCACTTAAACCAGCCTATGACAGGTCATGAGCCCTGTAAATGCCTAGACTTCCATATTCCTTCTCTGAAATATTCTCCATCTCTGTTGCAACTTGTTGAACATAATGACTCCCTAGAGGGGGAAACCAATCTTTAGTCAAAATATTGAAGTAAATCTGCATCCATTTGACATTATTTCTTCAAATCATTGGTAATCATTGTTCCGCGGAGATCACCTGCTCGTCTATTTCCGTGTCAACGTCTCGGAACAATTTTTGGTCCTACAAATTGCTGTTTATACATGGACAATGGGCAAGTCAATATTGTATTGTACACGTGTAAGCGGTTTTTTAAGTAGGTAGGTACAAAATGAATGTAAAATGTGTTGGATTGTCAAATAACTACTGTACATAAAGAGTACCTACATAAATAAAAAAAGTTGACTAATTTAGTATTTCATGCAATAAATCATTAACATATTACAACAGAGATGTGGATTTTTTATATAAGGAAATATGGCAATCTGGGCGTTAACAGGGCTTATGGCCTGTCATAAGCTGATTTATGTAACAACTTTAGACAATAATTTCGCCAGTTTGCCATGTTTGACCATCCAATTTTTTCCAAAACTTCACAAAAATCAACAAATGGAAAAATCCAATAATATTTAATATTCCTATATAAAAGAAAATTTTTTAAATTTTTTAAAAATAAATTTTAAACTAATAAGGATCTATGAAACACTATCGAGTAAAAAAAAAACTTTTTGTACCTACTTGTTAGTAGCATAAAAATTATTTTTACATTTCAACATTCAATACGGAAAGTCTATATAAAATATTTAAGGTTCATACAGTAGACACTCTTTATAAAATAAATTCTATTATACAAATTTATAAAGAAGAAAAAATAAAAGAATTTGAAATGAATAAGTCACTCAGATACCAACATAATATTAAAATTCCTAAATTCCATACAAGTCATGGTTAAAATAGCTTTGTCTTCAAAGGTGTAAAAAATTATAATAATCTTCCCAATGAACTAAAAACTATCAAATATAATAAATAAATTTAAATTTAATCTAAAGAAATTTTTTGAAGACGTGTAAAAACTACATTAAATTTTAATTAGTATGAATGTATTATTGTTTTATGTTTTTTCTTTATATATCCTATGTTTTTTTTTTTCTCAAGTACTCGTATTTAAAATTATATAAACTCTTATAATAAACAATAAACAACTACAACAGTGTATAAGTCACTCTCCAAGCAAAAGAGTTATCTTTTTTGGAGAGTTACAGTGATAACATTTACTAGATATGTAAAAGTAGATATGTATAGAATTTTTTAAAAACATATACCTTTTATGGAATTTATAAATAAAAATGAAAATTAAAAATCCACAAATTATATTTCAAAATCATTTTTTTTTAGTGTAACAAAAAAGTCATGCTGATATTTAAGTTAAAAAATATTTTTCAAATGCATTGAGTCTAGAAGTATATCTGGATGGATTTGTAATTAATCGATTGTATACAAATTATGAAAAGCAGAAATAATGCAATGCCAAGATAAGAATTACTATCAGCACAATTATATAAGGGGCCAATTTTTTTAAGATTTACAGTTTAATTAATTTATGAAAGAACCATTACTTCAAAAAATTCGTAGAATATTAAAAATTAACTCGGATATCGCCGACTGTTACACTACTCTCCAAAGTGTAGTTCTTACGTGTTGAAGATTATTATTATTTTTATATTGAATAACTTTTAAAGCGCCAATTTCGTAATATGATACCTCAAGGGCGCTTTACATAGTGATTCTATAGATAAATAAATTTTATTGTAGATGCTTGTTTAGACGAAAACAATCGATGACCAATAAACATAGGTAAAGGTTGCCCATGGAATTCAATAGAAACTTTTAATTTAATTAAGTGAAAATGGAGATTAATGATTATTTAAAAAGTGAATGAGAATATTCAAATGGTAAAATTAGAAAAAGTTATTTATTGACAATTCTTGATAGAATTCCATTGTAATGATGCAATAACTTATATTTAATATAATTAAATTAAATAATTTTAATAAATCAGCAGATATAATTCAAAAACTCACCCTTATTTGTCCCCTTAGTTGGACCCTGTACATTGTAATAAAACAAAAGGACCTTACTTATAAATCGGGTATAAAGTTAAGCTTGAGAATAGTGGTAAGATAATGCTGCTAAAAGTATTACTTATAAACCTCGCATAGAGTTAAACTCGGTTTAAATCTGGGATAGCACACTATGTGGTATAACGCTGGAATAAGCACGCGATCTGTCAGAAGTCATATTTTTCGGTGATTAAAATAGATAGTTCATCATTTTTTTTCAATTTTGAAGTCCTGCGACCTTCTTCAAGTGATTTTTAATAATTTGTTTTAATAATATCTGAAATGATATAAGTTTATATGTATTTTAATTAATTTTGATAAAAAAGAAACACGAATAAACTCAAGAGCTCGTTTTTACCGTCTCCTCTTCTTCCCAATTTAGATTTCTCTTTCTAACTGTTTTCTCCGTGTTCTCCATTACACTGACAGTAGTCTCGATTTGATTTTGACGTTTATTTGTTGTTGTTATAAAAGTTACTGCGCACGCGTACATATCAGTGTTGACTGTTTAAAAAAAAAATAAGCAGGGAATTGTTATTCCGGGTAATAAATATTTTTTTATAACTAACTAACCATCACGCCATTTCCCCGGAGGGGTAGGCAGAGAGGATAGAACGCCACACCACTCTGTCCTGGCACACTTCCTTTGCTTCCTTCACATACATACATCTTCTCATGCACGCACGTCGATTATTCCGACTTTTCACATGACCACTTTCAAGAATTTGTTGTACTTTTTTTATATCGGTTATAAATAGTCAAATCGGGTACAGTTATTTCTTAATGTAAACCTGGTATAAGGAAATCTTATAAGTAAGGCCCTAAATGTTTTTCACGGAATAGAATCCTCTCCTACAGTACACCGCCAACACATGTTTCAATAATTTGTCCCACTTTGTTCCATTAAAATATTACGTATTGTATATCTTTCAACTTATTTTTTAAATGTACCTACAGTACCTACACTTATATATATTATAGTTTTATATAAATTATCCTTACACTGTATAATATTCATCAGTCTGAAGATGCCCATTAGAGGGTGAAAGGGCTAATCGGTCAAACAAATAAGAGGAAGTGTACCAAGTATTTTTAAATTAATAATTAAGATGTAAATATAAGATATTACATCATTAATACGTATAATAATACTAATTCTACGAATTTTTTTTTTTTAATTAAAAAAATGTGTTCGTAGAACTGTGTTTGTGTAGGCAACTATGCAAACTGTAATCGTTTAGTATGCGAAATTCCATTGCTTAGCTCATGAAACTAGTTCTATTTTTTTTTTATCTTTTAAGAACTACTCACAATCTGTTAGGTATTATTTTTAGATTTCTTTGCCGGGGCGGGCGCGTTTTAAAATTCAGTCATTTTCTTATTTTTAAATGTTGCTTTAGTGATGTTTTATACGCTTTTATTATATTTGAATATGTACTTATCATTTTAACAATTGCTATCGCTATTGCTAATTTACTTTATATTTATAGTGTTAATGCTAATTATAGATACTTCACTGGCCAGTAGGCACATTTAATTAGTATACGAAAGATCATGCATGTCCCTTTCACTTCCCTGCCTTTTCCGCTTAAAACATAATCCTTTGAGCCACTGTGATCCGACCTAAGTGTCAATAGTCGATCAGTTTGGCCGCGAAAATAATAAATTTACCATATCACTATCAGCGAAGAGCGGCTTAAGAGTGAACGTCATAAATAAAGCGTACTCTTTGATCGCACCTCTCCGAAATCCGATAACGGTAATCCTCACTCCATTGTCGGTCCCTATCATATCGTGTCCTCTGACATACCGCGACCGCGGTATTGATAAACGATAAGTATCACATACTCAATATCAATCGGCAACGCGAAACCTCCTTGAAGCGGTTAGACCATACCTAACCTACCAAATTTAAAGTATTTCAAATTTCAGTTGAAAAAAACCTGATGGAAGATGCTTTCATAAAAAAAATCAACATGTCATATTACATATTGACATATTTATATACCTACGCATATTTATATACATGCCCAGACCGTCCATAAACCTAACCTAACCTACCAAATTTAAAGTATTTAAATTTCAGTTGAAAAAAACCTGATGGAAGATGCTTTCATAAAAAAAATCAACATGTCATATTACATATTGACATATTTATATACCTACGCATATTTATATACATGCCCAGACCGTCCATAAACCTAACCTAACCTACCAAATTTAAAGTATTTAAATTTCAGTTGAAAAAAACCTGATGGAAGATGCTTTCATAAAAAAAATCAACATGTCATATTACATATTGACATATTTATATACTTACGCATATTTATATACATGCGCAGACCGTCCATAAATTGGATCGAACCAATGCTTCCCTAAAAATCAAACTTCTGAACAATCAGCACCTAATTTTTAATTTATAATATAACCAGCTTTACTAATATTTTTAGTAAATAGGTACATCAAATACTTATTGAATAGTTCGTTGTTTAACGTAGCGATCTGAGATGGGTTCGAAGTGTATTAATTTATAACTTCTAAAAAATGCGACAAACATAGAAACAACCTTTCGGCTGCGCAGTTATTATTATTTTATTATTATTTATTTATTTTTGTACCAAAACAGGCCAGGAGGCCCAATTACAGTGATGAATTACACAGAACACCATGGCTTGAGAAAAATCACATTTTAATTTTTGTGCTCTCACCAGGAATCGAACCCGGAACCTTCCGTGTGTGAGTCAAGCGTCTTGACCGCTACACCACGGAGTGATACACATAATGCGATAACTGAAGTTCACTGCACTCCGTCTAATTCTGGAAAAAGGAACTACATAAGTCTCTTGATTCCTATGACATGGTCGTTCAGTACTAAATTCAAAAGTACGCGCGTGCGCAAATTGAGATCTTTAGAAGCTCTGTGAAAGCAGTTTTAACAAACCACTCGATGTTGATTTTTCATATATTGCGATTATTTTATAACAAATCCAGCACTTAAATCGGTTGACACGATGGTATTATAATATTTAATTATAAAATAACTCTCTTCAAGACTCTTTACAAATCGAAAATCTTCAAAGAGTTTGTGTAATCTTTGGGTTTAAGATATTTAAAATATGGTACACTTATTTGTATAAAGAAATAAGCTGGGGAAATCGGCTAGTTTCTTGGCTTATTACTGGCGCTAGACGCGCATTAAAAATAGTGACAATGATTTATAAGATATAGTAATTATTTATTTGTTTTTCTGTAAATTCAGTTACTGTTAAACATTATTATGGATAGTCAAATAAAATGGTAAGCTGCGCAGAACGCCTGCGCCCCTGCAGAACAAAGATGGGACATCATTTATAGGATTAAGTATTTTGAAAATACATAAATATAAGGTCCGTTTCAGTTCTACGTTTCTCCCATGAATACAGATTAAGGGATTGCTTTATTTCAAATCTACCCATTCAAAAAGATATGTAAATATTGAAACAAAATGCATTTAAATATCTACCTAGTTATTTTTAAGTTGGAATGTATGCGTAAAATGTTACCTTTAAGGAATTAGTGGTGAGTTGTGAAAACTGTACATTTGATCTGGATCAAAAAAAATCCGTAATGACAATAAATTCTCGCTTATTTAAAAAAAAAATCTTTTCGTAAAAGCGTAAGGTGAAAAAATCTTAATGTGCGCAAGTTTATATTTATAGTTTAATAAATTCACGATGTGAAAATTCCTATTTTTTTTCAAATATAAGAGCTCATTATTAAAAAATATTGAGTATTAGATGCATAAAATTCACACATAATATCTTTCAATGCATTCAAAAGCATGAAATATTATTTTTTATAAGCTTGCAATAAATACATTTAAGTTTTACTTTAAGAGGAAAAGTAAGATAAACACATACATTTATAGATAACCTACGTAATATCTATAAAAAAAAAATATTTAACACTTTTTTAATTTTTACATATTTTCAATTGGACTTACTGAACCCATCCAAATCATAAAAAAAATAGCAGAAACTTCTGAGTGTCAATAATGTTGACAGTTTATATATGTTAGCGTTAGAAAGGCAATATGTTTTCTAGGCACAAAACTCCCGGATTACATCATCCAAACAATGGAAAAAGATAATAGACTACACCCATCACAAAGGGAAGAAGATTTACGCCAATTGAGGTAAAGATTCTGTCAGCGATGTCGATTTAGCTGTCAGATTTTTCAAATATTTACCCTCCCGCTGTCAAGAAAGGCGGTGGACCGAGCTTTGTCAGCTCCGCCATGTCGCTTTGTATGCAAACAACGGCCGACAGAATGACAAATGCGAGTTAATTTGTCATGAACGCCTAGAATGAGACACCCACTCGGCTACTGTTCACAATTTTCTCCGGGTGGATGACTTGTAAAAGGAACATGGATTATTTTTTGTACCCATATTGGGAAATAAAGGGAATCATCATAAATGAAAATGGTTTTTGTAACGAAACAAGGTGAGTGCACAAGTCAACATTTGAACGATATTTATAAATAAAGCAGTATCTACCTACTTATGTAGATATTAGTTTCTCAGATCGAAAAACATATGAAGATATATAAGGAATTTAGGTATATTATAAAACAATCAGCAATATGAATTGTACTTTCAGAAATGATTTTATTTTTCCGAAATTTCTTCATTTCTTTTCAAACGCTATGCGGCATTCCAGTAAGCATTTTTTTTTAAATACGATTTTTAACAATTCGTAACGAAACCATTTGATAGATCGTTGTATGAAAAAACATTAAATTTATTTAGTCATCCAAAAAAATACTGAAATATATCCGTAATAACTAAAACGCTGAAAATACCCTAACTTTGTAATATTGTAATTAAAGAAGAATAATTTAATTTACTTAACAAACATTACCACGTTCACATTAAACATAATTATGTATTTAAAATATCATTCCGTAGCACTAATATGAGGTTATAGCGGGCTCTCACATAGGTAGGTGTCCTTTCTAGGAACCCGGCTTAACGCAGCATTTTTTTTTTTGGAAATGCGATGAGAATTGAAATAGATATGACAAGTTATCTTCTCCTTATAGTATAACTTCATTTTTGTTGTTATATAATTATATCTGAGAAAAACTTAACTTTGCGTATGCACTATTTTTTTATACTTAATTATTCATGTAACTTCTGCTGTTTTTAATTAATAAATTAAAGAATTGCTTGTTACATTATATTCAAACTGTACTACAGGTATAATAATGTCTAATTATTAATATATATATTTTTAATGTATGCCAAACCCCCCGTATACGGGAAATCTGCTGTATCTAATTTGATTTCAGTTAAAATAAATGGTATCAATCTGAAATCAATTGACCTGTATTACATTTCTATCGGCGAATTATTTTATGGCCGTGTACAGCTAACAGTTGTACTCAAACGACAGTTTTACGGCATCTTATAGCCACACAATAAACCCATCACATAATCAATATTTCCTCTCCTCCCGAGATGGGGGGGGGGAGAGAAGGAGAGAGAGAAGGAAGCAGAGAAAGGTGGCTACTGGAAATCGAGATAGTTTTCTAAACCAGATTGAGAAATAAACGGTTTTTTACTATCGGAAGTTCTTAACTGGCGCTTGTATTTGATGTAGCGGATGTAAGAATAAAATAGAGTTTCATAACCATTCAGTTTCAATACGCATACAATTATTCTTAAAACTTTATTGTTAGATATTTTTATCTGATTTCACTGGGAAAAGAACTCATTGCTGAAAGTTTAGACATATCTATACTCGGGAAACATTTTCGAAAATGTCACCTGAAAGGTGTATTTCTATTGGTGTGTAAGTCGCCGCCAAATAGTTAAATCAGCCACTGAACTGAGCATCTAGGCTGTTCATAAAATGCCAGCATTCAACAGAATGGTTGGGCCGTTTTTAAAGTAAAACTAATAATAAATAATCTGATTCGGTAGCTGTACCAATGGATGCACGGTGATTTACTTGCTATATTTCTGGCATTGAAAATATTTACATGAGTTATTTTTAGATTTCTTTATTTATCAGATCTATGCTTCACTAAAATGATATAAGGGATGCTGCGGCAAAATTTATATCAGGATCTTTGTATAATTAACTAAAAATATGAAAGCGCTGTTGTGTTTTTGTATAAAGATAATGCGCGTTCACCGACTTTGGCAATTAAAGAATTGCCAAATTCGGTGAACGCGCATTTGCTAATTTATTGCAATGCTCTTCCGAAAAAACTGTGTTAGTGAAGTGATTCTTCCTTGCTTGGTGAAGTTCCTTGCATTAGTAATTATAATATGCACAATGTAATGAATAAATCATTTATTTATTTTTATATTAAGTCAAATTGAATTAAATACTGAACTGAATTACTTTTATAAAGCGCCAAGAGAAAAAAATGGCTTTTCATAAGTTTTCTGTAATAATCATAGTGAAGTAATTGACCGCTTCTAGAATGAATTCGACATAACATTATCAGCATCCGCAGGCATTTTCGATTCTACCGATTTTAAATATTTTTTTACATACAGACTCTTGCAAAGTATAATTTTTTATTATTTTTTACGGAAGCATCCCAAATAAACATGACTGTTAACATAATATATAAAAAATTTGCACAATTAGAGATATTGGATTGTTGTTTATTCGAACAATTAGTTATTGTATTGCCATTGTCCAACATAAACAAAACAAATTAGACTAATTTAGTGATTAGTTCGTAGTTCTTTAAATTTATATTTTTGTAATTCCTTTATACATAATAACTTAAAGTTCAAATAGCGTACATTGAAGAACTGTTACATATAAGTTATATGTATAACACAATAACGAACCAAAAAGCGCTAAAAATATACAAATTTACTCATTAAATTTATGCCTTTTATTTTATTGTGTTTTTTAATGAACTTGAAACGCTTCATTTTGGACGACTTAACTTACTTTTTTTTATTTTTTTTTAATAAGTTTTGGTTTAAATTCGGCTGAAACTAGAACAGAAGCCGAAATTAAGTTTCGGCATCGGCCGAAAATCTTATTTCGGTCGGTCATTAGTATTTTTATTTTACCATTTTTCGCATTCAAATTCTATTGTTATTTTTTTCGTGTTAAGCATGCCTTGAAATAAATATTTAGAAATGTACAAAAACGTATCGAATAAATAATTTAAAATCTTGTGTCTATCTTCTATCTTAAAAATCTAAATAATGTATCTTACGAGTGAATAAAAAAAAATACTTTAGGTCTTCCCATCTAAAATAAATAAATGATGTCAGATTTGCTGTAGTAGAAGCATGTGTTAATGTATTCATATAACGATAATCTCTGAGACTTTTTGGTGCCTAAAATACGGAATTTCTGGAGGTCGGAGGTCCTCCGGTACAGTACTGGACGTACAAAATGAGATAATTCAGAGTAGATCTTCAGCTTTACGACGGCTGCGCAAAACGGCCATAACAATAAACGTCTAAATAGACATAAACAAGGCGTTATACTGCGGCGGTGTGGCTGTTAAGGGCGGCACTTTATGGCGGGTGGGCGGCGCGGTGGGGGGCGGCGTGGGCGGATCCTGCAAGAGGTTTTAAATCGATACTAAAGAACCTGTATTTATAGCACATTCCCACCTACACTCGCAAGAGAGATTTCTTGATAGTTTTGGGAAGGGAAGCAACCACCTACGTTTAAATTTTAATGCATTACGCATATTTTTTGTTTTTACAACTTTTTTTTCTTCTCAAATAAATATTTTATCCCTTTCTCTCACCTTCCAAACTCATTGTCTGATCCCACATTCCTCATTTAATATGTAGATATTACATAATGTACTTTTAAAAAAGATTTTATTATTGTTAATATGAGCGCGCCATACCTATCTCCCAATTGTTTTTTTTAATCAATTAGGTTTTTTATTTATTTTAACATTTGTATATAGTATATATCTTTGATATACATTATGGTTTATTAGTACAACATTTTGACCAATCTCTTCTTTTGACCAGTCTGTTTTTTGGTTGGCTGGAAAATATCGCTTTAAGCAATAAGTTCGCAAAAGTACTCATTTTTTATACTTGAAGTTTTAAAAAAATAAAATAAATAAACAAATTTTATTAAGTGATTCATATTCCTCGAATACGGGTGTAGTAGTTGAATGCATGTTGTGGTGCAAAAAAAAAACATTAAGAAAAAATCAAATTAACTCTACTGTCCATGCGCCTTCACGTACAATATTTTCCATCCACTATGAATGATAATTCTACAACAATTTTGTTGAAATCACGTGAGCGGAAATATTTATTATATAGTCTTTAAACTCTCCTCTTTTTTTCTCCTTTTATTTTCTTTTTACTATTAAAGACTACTGACCTATGTCATTGTTAAAGGATTCGACTAGTATATATTTAATAGAGGACTTCCCCATCACCATTAGTTTAGTTACACCATTTAATCGAAGGGTACTCTCCCGAAACTATAGTCGTGTTCTTCAATCAAAATGAACTTCAGTTACACGGATATAAGTGTTCTAAAATTGTGTGATAAGTACGTAATATATGAACAAACCCGTATAGTGTGATTAAAAAAGCGTGGATTTCAATATGACCCACTAATGTTTTAGACGCCCCCTTCTATATTTACATTAAATCCAGATTTAAATGTCACTATCTATCTACATCTTCGAGTCGTGTCTATCTCCTTCTTCTTTCCTTCCCAACCCCTCTCCACTCTTCATAATATAATGTAGATTTTTAGTTCATTTTTGTATATAATTATAAGATTCTGTCCATGTACTTGTAATTTTCTCAAACTGAACGGTGTGGGTTGGTAGGACGAAATTGCCTTAAGGCAATATGCCCGCCCTTACATGTACCTTTGTATATTGTGTATGTGTATAAAGCGTTAAATAAATTAATATGAGAGCTAATTTGAATACATTTTTTTAAAAGAAAGTAAAAATATTTATGCACCTTGCTGTTTAAAATATTTTGCAACTTACGCCTTATTATAAGTCTCAATAATTCGATTTTTAAATCGTCGTATTCGCGAAAGTGATCATCATCGTTTCTTATCCGTACCCGATGGTGTTTAGAGCACTTTATTGGTAAATCAGTTGCAGCGTATTTGAATAATATGTTACATAAAAGTAAGGCGATAAGTCTTACGCTACAGACCAGCCCAGGGACAATAAATTACTTTACTATAAAACCACATTTTTATTAAATATTTTATGTCGACTAACCAGAATTCCAACCTGAAACCCCAAGCATTTAGACTTATCTCTACTCAATTTCTTCCCTCTTCGGGTTTTTTACCTGAGTGCAGCCATCGGGTCGAAAACACTCTAAAATTATTATTAGTCTAGATTTCATTTTTTTAATTGCGATTCTCAAATAGGGGGGGGGGGGAATTGTATAATTGCGCAATATATTATATCCCTTACTAAGTCTGCAGTCCACAGGTCCACGATCTCCCCATTCGGTTGACAAGCTAATTTATGTCACCATTGTTACAAGTTTTGTTTTGTGAGCTGTGGAGTGAGTAAAATTGTCTATTTCCGCAAAACGACATCCCATCAACAATTATAAATTCCCGTTGGAGGGTGGAGGGAATCGAAATTTGTAGGAGTAATATTCTCCAACTAGTTCTTAAAACCAATGACGCTTAAACTTCCTAATATTTTGCATACCATTCCTTTACTAGTTAATTATAAAGGATGTTTTTTGCCATCTTAGAACGTTCGATTGATAATACTCTCTTGTCAAACAAATAATAAAAGTTTTTTTTCGTTTGTGCTATGTAACAGTGAAAGAACTCATACCTGACCCTACTATATACCCGAAAACCATTTGAACTATTGTGTGGCTGTAGTGTAACAAGAGTCTACATAGGATACAGGACATGATATGTCTCTCTTATTTATTTAAATGATGAAGTTTTTTTATGTTTTCTCAAATGGACATCCCACCGAATTTGAAAAGTAAAATTTGTACAAGCACGCAGGATTTTAATACATTTTTTTTCCTTGCTATGCGAAGAATTATAAATAAAAGTGATGCCAATGCGGCAATAAATCTGTTTAACTGTATAAGAGGGAGCACGAAGACATAACTTATAAAAAGGAAGACAGAGACGCTGTTCTGTGCCCGATGTTTTTGTGAAAGAGACAAAAGCATCCGGTAGCACGATAGATACTCGTTCATGTAAATCAGTCGTGTGTATTTTTCTCATTCGATATTCATTCGAATATTGGCAGTGAGCGAGAGTGCACGCTAGTTAAATGATGGGCGTTTTTTTTATTTCGCTATAACAGGCATAAAATGTATTGTTATTTTTATAAATTATAGAAAAGGAATTATTTAAGAGTATGTCTCAATGTTTTTTTTTCAATCGTCTTAAACTCAGAATATTCCGTTTTCACCTTTTTTTTCATACTAAAAAACAATGTTTTTTTAACAATAAACGAGTAACTCTTTAAGCATTCCAATCGTTTGGGTGGCCACTTCAAAAACTGTTTACATTCACCCTATATTTGAAGATCAACATTTCTTAAATTCTTCAATACGAAATTTCCATATTACTATTAGAAGACCGTTCAATTTGATTGAAATTTTGTCATCAACTTGTTCGGTAAACGACAAAGGCAAATACATTTTTCTTATTCCGATTTCGGGATAAAATATTTTAGATGGCCTATCAACACAAATATTTTAAGTCTATCTAATTTCTTGTTGTAATCGAGATCCGAAAACAATTTTAAAGCTAAGATTTATTTCAAAATTTTAAAATACATTTTCATTATTTGATTACGTTCAAATCTGTGTAATTACAATCTATTTAGAAGATCCTTTGACCTAAAAGCGTTTTATAATCACCCGAAAAATCAATAAAAAATAATGGTGCTGTTTATTAAACGTGATATACCTACAGAAAGCAACGTTATAAAAGTTTGTTTTCGTTTACAATGGATACAAGAAAAATAAGAATATTGTTTTTGTGCCTTTAAATAGTGAACATTATGAGAAGCTGTGCATTACCAACCCTAAGTAAATCAACGCCTAACAAATCCCGTTCCGCAATTTTTGAGATGATACGCCCCTGGGGGCTCATAGGGCGGTTATCACGCATTAACTCCTCCGCCCCTGGCAAGCTGACTCCGGCTCCCCCCTAAAGCGACATTGTACTTCAATAACACGACAAATAATGTTAGCTGCAATTAACTTCACTTTATTGACACGCCGAAACAAGATTTTTAGCCGAAACTGAAACCAAATTTCCGTAAAAAAACCGTAACAAGTCACTTTTAAACGCCCAAATTAGACGTTTTTATTGTGAAATCTTACAAGTTCATGGCGCTTTACAAAAGTAATTCTGTGCATTCATCAAACAAAATGTTAAATAAAATACGCGATAAAAGAAAGGTGTAAATTTAATTAGAAAATTTGTTTATATTTTAGCTTTTCGGTTCTTTATTACGTTATACATCTAACTTATATGTAACAGTTCTTCCATGTACGCTATATAAACCTTAACTTATGAACTTTATTTGCTGAATTATTTATTAACTTATAAGTAGCTTATTTTTTTTACACATTATCGAAGACATAAGTTATGTCCTGTGTTGAGTTGCGACGAATAATTAGTTGACACAGACATACAATATCACCACACATATTATTTTGTATTAGAAACATAATATTAATTTAAAAAATAAATATATGGCACATCAATATGGTAAACAGCAAACTCAAACATTCGGAAAAGTATTACAAAAATATAAATATGAAGAACTATTAACGATAGTCAACAAATCACAAAATCAGTTTAGTCCGAACGTAATTCGACACATCCCCACCGCAGGTTTCGGCGGAGTCTTCGACCAATTTTTGTCCGAAACCACCGCCGAAACTCGATTTATCGGCCGAAAGTGGCCGAAATCGAAACCAAAACTTCGGCCGGTCCCTACTTCACTTTAATTTTAAACAGTCTGTCAGAATATCACCAAACACAAAATTCGACGGCTCGTATTTGATTTTCAATTTTTTGCTACTTGTGTGTACTTTATTAAAAACATTATTTTAGTAAAATCTTACACATCCACTAAAATATTTATGAAAATGAGATTGTATTGGAATAAATTGCAAATAAACTATGATAAGGGACAGGGCCCCGATTACAATGGGAAGTTAAGAGTTATCTTCAATGAGAAAGTACAGAGGTTTTTGAAATTATTTTTTTATTACTTTATAGACAATAAAACTAAGCCAAAATATTCATATGTATCGTATTATCAGCGCTACAATTGTTTAGATTTTTGTCATTTTGAAATTACTCCGCCTGTGAGGTCATAAGTTTCCTTCGCTGAGTTCCACTGATTGGTGAATTGGCTACCCGTAAAACGGAAATCTATCACAACACTCAATCATTAGTTGATTTGGAAGATTAGTGGCATCGTTCAAAGTAGATAATTTTTATTAAAATGTTTTTTTTTCCATACATTTTCAAGAAACTTTGCCGCACAATTTAATGCTCTAATTTTTTATATCCAATTTCCTGTAGCTCTGAACTTTCTTATTATTATCTATAAAGTAAAAATAAATTTTCCGTACAAAAACTTGTAGGTATATTTGTATCAAAATTTGAAGTAGTAAGTGAACATATGTATTTTAAAAGATATTTTGTATTAGTAATATTTTTTTCACGCAGATAATTTTATTTTACTTTATAAAAAGTTGAAAATAACTTTTTTAACTTCCCATCCTAGGCGGATGAAGAAAATAGTTATGTTGGTGAAATAGAGCTAGAGCACTGGACGAGCGTTTATGTCTCGATAGCGATACTTTTTTGGTGTTTTTGTTTTTAAAAAAAAATGTTCTAATTTCTTCACTACTTTTATTAAAATATTGTAAAAGGTTAATTGAATAGTAAAAAAATAAATCTGTGGCTTGGATCTAAAAGGGCCAATGTTGTAGATCTCAATATTTAAAAATACATATAACTTCAATTGTACGTAGCTTTATTCTACACTATTTTAATACAGTACTTGTACAAAAGTTTATTAACAAATACCACAATGACATTCAGCACTAACTGTCAACACTGAGCACTGGCCGATTCCTTTTAAAATGAATAATGCCAAAAACGGCCACTGCGAACGTCACATGTCTTTGTGATACATAATATATCAACGATATCCTATCAACAAATAAATAGACCTTTGGAAATAATGTTCGAAATACTAGTTTCCAAATAACGAATCTTCAAATAATATTTGTAATCTGCAAGCTTGTTTATTACTAAAAAAAGCTGACTTGAGTTAAATATGTAAAACATAGTGTATTTTTTTGTATGGAGAAATAAGCTGGGGTAATTGGAAAGTTTCATCGTTCACTGAGAACGGGCTGGGCGCTGGGCGCATTCATAGATATTTTTTTGGAGGAAGATATAAACGGTGGTGGTGATTTAAAATAAATAACAATCATTTAATTTATTTTCGCATAAACATATTTACTATAAAACATTATTATCCAAAGTCAAATATAATGGTAAGCTGTGCATAATCTCTTACTTTGACGATTCGCCTCTGCTAGAAAACATTCTCACGATATAACTTTATTATAGAAGTATGAAGGTACCCCATTTAAAAGTTTCGTCGTTGCCAGAATATTTCATAGAAACGCCTGTGTACGAGTATGAAAGTTACCTTCAAAGCAAATGACCGCTAAGATTAGAAGTTTTTCAAGAAGGGCCCGACGCCTGACCTGCAGCAGATAATAAAAATTTCCCAGGTAGATAATACAAATATCTAGTTTACTAAAGCCAATTTTAGTAGGAGAATTTAACTGAACTAGAGATTATTTAAAAAAATCACCATCATCGATTTTCTTTCGAATTTATTATTTTGTTTTACTTTCGGTGCGCGTTTTTAAATTTGGAAAAAAACGGAGACAACTTACGTTGACACCTCATACGAGTACATAGTGTTACCCTCACAGTAAAAAAATGCCACTGGCTAATATAGTCAATACAATGGGCCGTAAGTACTCCGGACGAGAATTGCAAGCGCAAACCGGAACCGTCCGTCACACTTTGTTGTCAGACTGAAAACCAAATAAAAAATTTGGAACGTTTCTGTTCTATGCAAAAGATCTATAGGGCTTCTCTAGCGAATTATTGCTCTGAGATTTTACCACACAGATCGAATTTCGACAGCATTTAGCCTACTTTTTTTTTCTGTTTACAATTCCATTCTTTACTTCATAAATAAATTATTAACACAGGCAGAAAATCTATTTAAATGCACCTTTTAAATAAATTAATAAATGATCTTATGAATGTCACTTAAAAGGGAAAAAAACAACATCTTCTGACAATATTATCCAAACTCCGGTCGGCGAAACCCGAACGGCTTTGACGCTTAACTTTATATGGCGAGATAAGTGAGACCTTTAGCGCATACAAACAGGATTATTTCAAAATAAATCTGTTGAAATTTTCAACACCATTCAACGCAGGACCATAAACCATTTTTGAGACCTTGAAATCCGCTTTGAAGTCGGCTTTCCCTCTAAATTTGACTACTTTGTGTCTTTTAGAAAAGTCTACCGTTATGGTTCCTTTGTGTTCACGTCTAGCCTGTAACCATACACCATATTTTGTAATGAATACATCACAATATTATTTGTACGTATTTCAAAAGAATAATGTGATTATTACGAGTTAATTGAAATGTATCCTGATGTTAAAAGTTACATTAGTTTTACACGGCATTGCTAATTTGTGTCCTTGCATGACACCTATTATTTTTCTACCATTAAATACAATAAATATCCATACAAAATATATATTTATTTTGTATGTTTCGTTTTAATTTTTTTTAAATGCACACCAGCATATGTGGTGAAAAACATAAATAAAGTCAATATTAAAATACGAGTACATCTCAAAAGGGAAATATCACATACCACGAATACCGATAAAAATATATGAATTTAATTTAGAACAATTATTTGTATTTTCGAAATCAATATGGATATTGTGGAGAAATGTTTTCATAGATAAATGTAAAAAAAATAAATAATAAAAATATGTTGCTAGAAAAACGCAACACGTTTGGCCTTGGTGGTTGTGACGTCAAGATTCGTGACAATGTTCTAAACAAATTTGAATAGGCAGGAACAAATAAATATGAATCGTGACGTTTTAAAAGCGAGGCCAATGGAATGACCATTTTTGTGGGAGTTCAAAATTACAAATTTAAAAATATTTTTTATGCTTCTAATAATTAGCAAAAATTTTTTTTTGCAGTATTTCATAGATCTCCATTACTTTAAAAATGTAAAAAACGGATATTTTCCTATTTAATACATACGCAGGTACAGTCCGACATGTTCCAATTAGCGATGGCGCTGGAGAAGCATTTATGCATTATAAAATAAGCCGTATTAGTCCGAATATAACACGATATTATTAACTTAAAATATTTTTCAAAAAAAAAACATTCGCGTTATATTCGGGGTTAAAGAGATTAGTGAATATTTTCATTGATTCCTGCTTCAAATATTCGAGGCCTCGTCATATTCGGGCTTAAACGATATTATCAAAAAATATTATATTACCTAATTTCAATAAAGTAGGTACTAGAGTTTGCCAATGTGGAAGTTCAGCCATACGAGAAATTAGATACAAAAATATATTTTTACTCGCGGTAAAAATTAGAGCATTCAATTGTGCAGCGAAGTGTCTTGAAAATGTATGAAAAAATAATAAAAATAATTTTAACTAAAACGAACTACTTTGCATGACGTCTTTAGTTCTTACGAATTGACCGGTGATAAGACAGTTGTGGTACATTTCCGGTTAACGGTAGGTCAACTGACCAATCAGCAAAACTCATCAAGAACAAGGGAAAGAGAAATTGAGACAAAAATCGTATCGCCGATAATACGATATATAATTTTATTTTAAATGTTTTGGGTTAGTTTAAAGTCTATTAACAAATAACAAAAATAAAAAAAACTACCAAAATTTCTCATTTGAGCTGGTACTTCAAATTGTAAGCAAAGGTAACTAAGTTCGCTTACTTGTACTAGCACAAAATCATGATTATTTTTAAATACATGCAATTATCATCAAAGTATTTTTTAAATGTAAATCGGTATACTGTTTTCTTTAATTTTTCCCCCTAGAATATAATTAACTCGCTTATTGTTTAAATATCATAATATTAACACATCACGGGGTAATTTTCAAACATGGTCATGTCAACTTTGGTTTAATTTGAGTAATAGCGAGTTATTTACAACTCGTTGAAAATGGCCCCCAAAATGAAATATCTGGGTAAATCATAAGAAAGCAATTATTTCTTTAAAAAAAAAAAATATTGAAGCAGAACGGTCAGGGACTTGACTAAATTTGAAATTTATCAATTTAAAAACTATTAAATTTTTGTGCAAATGGAAGTCATATTGATCCATTAGAAGCAAAAGCGGTGCTCGAAAATTAATGTATCCAAAAAAAACTTTTTTTTTTAAATACTCAATTTTGGGCATGACTATTTTTGAAAATTGCCTCCTAAAATGCGCTATTCAGAAAGCTCCCTGTTTGCTCTTGTAAGGTTGTATTCTCGGTACAATTTTACAGAAAACGATAAGGTACACCCTCAGAGTAAGGGTACACCTAAGTCACTGCGCGCCTAGATTAAAATGCTTCTTCGGCCGAGAATAGTCCAGAATCCTGAACGTCTGGAGCACAACAATGCGAGCAAGGGCTTACCGAGATCATAAAGTATCGGCGAGATTTTTATTGGAGGGGCAATTACTGCAAAATATTCCAGACTAAAACCGACTGGCACAAACAATGGCCTTCGTAACCAAACAAAACCCTAAAGGAAATTGTTTTGTTCGTTTAAAATACTAGATACCTAGCCACTCAGTATCCATTTCCAATGTTGACAATGTTTCAACTTTTAAAGAGAAAAACTTGTATTTTCGCGATGTAAATATTATACATACATACATTATTTGCACAACACGCACCGCAAGGGGCAATTTCAATCAGTAAAATGAAAGTTATTGTTGGTAGATATTTTTTTAAACACTGTAGCCACCTAAGCAGTCATTGGTTCACTGTATGAAATAACTGAAAGGCTTAAGAATGGGAGCAAAAATGGGTGATTTAACTGTCAATTGTCTTTTGTATGCTGATGATGCCGTGCTTCTTGCTAACAACAAAGAGGAACTGCAATTCTTGGTAACAAAGGTCTACGATATATGCGAGGGAAGCGATTTGCTGATGAACGTCGATAAATCGAATGTGATGGTTTTTGAAAGAAATGAAAGTATGACTAAATGTGAAATCACTGTAAATAGGGTTATACTAAAACAAGTAGAGGAATTTGTGTATCTGGGAAGTTTGTTTGCTAGGGATGAAATGACTGCGAAAGATATTGAAAGGAGGGTGAGTGTCGGGAGCAGAGGGAACGGTGCACTTAAATCAACCTTGGCAAATAAATCAAAATTAGCAGTTCACGATGGAGTCCTGGTCCTAACCCTGATATATGGGAGCGAAGTATGGACTTGGAAAAACAGGAATGCTGTCGAAATGCGATCTCTCAGGTGAATGTGTGGTAAAACTAGGCACGATAGATGCACAAATGTTAAGATCCGAACATTGTGCAAGGCTGAGATAAGAATTATCGACAAAATTCAGAAAGGAGCTATGCGTTGGTTTGGACACGTAAAGCGAATGGACAGCGAAAGAACGGCTAAATATATTTACGATGCGAATGTTGATGCAGAAATAGATGCAGAAATAGATGCAGAAATAGAGGAAGACCAAGAAAGACATGGCATGACCAAATCTAACAAATACTTGTAGATAAACATGTTAAAAGTCAGAATAATCGTCGCGCGTGCATGAGAAGATGTATGAATGTAGAGGAAGCGAGATCTGTATGCAAAGATAGAGTGATCTGGCGTTCTATCCTCTCTGCCTACCCTTACGGGGAAACAGCGTGATGGTTTGTTTGGGTTTGTTGTAAAATACTTGTAAAATATTAGTGCATCGGATATAAAGACTACCATAGTTATGAGTCTTATATTTGTGTTTTATTTTTCATAAGAATCAGTTTTTCAACTTTTTTTTATTCGACACGACGCCATCTTCTTTTATCCTAATTCAGCTGTCTTTAAAAGTTTAAAGAACAATACTCCATTAAAAAGCAGACACTTAAAAATATTTGATCCTATCGAGAATAATCATTATGCAAATGGACACATCAAATGTCGAAATCGCCCCGAGATCGTCCGATAGTGAAGGACAAAATAAAAAGTTGAAAACAAAAACGGGCTGTACCTACCCACTGAGGTCCGCTTCTGATTGGTCGCGGGAAGAGAGCGCTGGATTAAATTTAAAATGGCGGCCTTAATGATGGTTGCGTGACTGAGGCAGTTTACGACGGTAACTCCAAGGCATGCATTATTTTATAGGCCATAATAACACCTCCGTGTTGTGGGCGAGTGCCAGTGGAAGCGACTGCGGGCCCGCGGAGTGTAATGAGGAAGGGCCCGATGCAACCAGCGCCATTTCGACGCTTTATGATACGTAACTCACCCATTAATAAATGAAGAATTTGCACTTAAACTGATATTATTGATGCACGGTAAACATTACTATTATACCTAATCTAATTCAACAAAAGCGAGGAAAATAATATTGTTTTACAATGGCCTTTACAAATATCATAAATGGAAAATTCTATGTTGAGATGATTTTTTTAAACTGGGAAATGTGATAAAATTGACTAATTTATTACTATCAAGTATTTACTGTTTATAATAACGTGGACGTCTGCATTATCTATCTAAAATAAATATAATTGTCTTAGCTACAAATAAATAATAATTATTTTAAACGATTAAATTCTTCAATATTTTCAACAATAGTTTCTTCATAAGGACTTTGATTTTAATGATTAACTGAACAAACTAATGACTGAGTCATATCTGCTCCCGAATAAACGAAATTTGATTCCGCACTACTCGCCTTAAAATCAAGAAAAATCATGAAAAAGGCAAGCTGAAATTGCTAAATTTATTGAATTAACGGTAGAGAGAATTGAGGGAAATATTTGGTATCGCCTTCCTATTAACAGATTATGTATATTTGAATTATCTATGTTATTGTATAAAAATAGCTTAACCCAATAAACTGTTGTTTGTATTCTACTTAGTCAAAAAGAGTTATTTTTTTATTGTCATCGGATACATACAATAGGTAAGCAAAGGGCTAAATAAAAGTGATAGCACCGATTAATAAATTTGTTTGAGCACCGTAGAAAATAAACAACACATTACTTTTGTACAATATAATAACATATTATATTGTATTTATAGCGAACTTTCTAAAAGCATTATCTTCCGGTGTTAAGGGTGGTTTGCACAGATTTTACAACTGTTTGTTAAACTACTTGTATGTATAAAACGGTTTAATAAAAAATACTTCTTTAAAATTTTATTCGATGATAAAAAGAATGCCGGGGATGTAGGGTCACATAAGTAGTTTGGAAGGAGAAAAGAAATAAATACGGAAAAAAAGAAGAAATACATGTTTTAAAAATTGGGCTCTGAGAACAGATCTTAGTAATGTTTCAGGCTATTGTTAAAGGTGACCTGGATTTTTTTACATGAAGAAGAAGGTTATTGTTGTTGTTGATAGTGCTATACTTCTAACAATCTATAAGTACCCATATATCTTTGATGGGTATATCTGCATTTTTGTTTTGCGATTAATATGAGGAAATGTTCTTTGTGTGTGCTTGCATCGATGATATTAATGGAAAACTTATTTTATTGATTTATTTAACATTTTATAAACATATACAGGTTATTTACAAGTAAGGGCGGGTATATTGCCTTAAGGCAATTTCTTTCTACCTACCCGAACCGTTCAGTTTGAAAAAAATACAAGCACATAGACATATTCTAGGTTATTATACAGAATCTTATAGTTTTATACAAAATTTGGAACAAAAATTAACTAAAATCTACACTGTACTATAAAGAGAGAAGAGGTGATAGGAAAGAAATAATAAGGAGAAAAGAATAACTCAAACATTTAGATAGTGACATTTCTTGATTTAAATGTAAATAAAGAAGGGGCGTCTCTAACATAAGCGGGTAGATTATTCCACATTCGAGCAGGTACTACTACTGTGAAAGAGGAGGCAAACAAATTAGAGCGGTGAATAGGTATTAAATGGGTTCTCTGGTTACTAAGAACGATGAGATAGTGCATGTTGTGATAGGGGATGGAAGAGCTCTCTCAGATACACTTACTCGTAACTGAAAACATTGATGAAAAACTTCGTGCCTATTAAATTTAGGTTTTGATAAAATAAGTGTGCACATTTGTGTCATATTTTCAGTGGCAAAAATGGAACAAGATGGTCTCAGTAATATAAGTAGACTCATTTCTATCATTCATTGAGTGGTTTAAATATATTAATAGGGTTTAGAATTCCAACTGTCTATGCGCTCTGTAGCTGCAGGATATGTTGTAATCCAGATCCTATTTGTAAACAGTTTTGAAAAAATAATCAGAAAAACCAAAATTCAATTTTTAAATAATGTAAATGGGGGCTAGGCTTCATACCGTCCATGCGCTCTGTAGCAGCAAGACATGATGTAATCTTGCTCCTATCTGTTACCGAATTAAATTATAATTTTAACGGGGAACTTGAATCCCAACCGTCAATGCGCTATGTAGCTGCAAGACGTATTGGGATATTTTAAAGCGCCCTTGAGGTGATTTTCACAAAAATGGTGCTATATAATAATAGCTGCTTTAATTGATAAATTTTATCAACTATTAAATACCTCAATTTAGTAAATGGGGTATAGAATTCCAACCGTCCATGCGCTCAGTAGCTGCAAGACTTATTGTAATCTAACTTCTATTTTGATAAATTTGTTTTTTAGTTAGTTTTTTAAAATATCACTTAAACTCTTAACTTCATTGTCACATTAAATAAAAATTAAAAATGCAAGAAGGGCCAAATTACTTAATGTCCATGCGCTCTGTAGCTGCAAAACATGCTGTAATCTATCTCCTATATATAAGAATTGTAATATATCATAATTGGAGACGAGGAACTAGAATCCCAATCGTCCATGCGCTCTGCAGCTGCAAGACGTGCTGGAATATTTATTTATTGTACAGCGCCCTTGAGGTGATTTTCACAAAAATGGCGCTATATAAATTATCCAAATATATATCAGTTAGTTCTAGTATAAGTAGTCTCATTTCATTTAGTCTGAGCATATACACCGCAAGACAAAAAAAATTACGAGTTTACCTGCTACCGCGCCCCTTGACTTTACTGAACCCTTTTTCTAAGAAATCCTTTATCGATACCTCTTTCTTTTGTTTAGTAAATTAAGGACACTATGTGTCACCTTTCTACAATATTTACATTTTAAAATGTCTCAACAGTCTTGTTTTACCCGCGTTTGAGTGAACATAACACAACAATCATGGAAAGTGCAAAGCAAATGTCGATTGCGATAAAATCCAAAATAATCACATTGTCGCAAGAAAACATATCTAATTGTGAAATATCTCGTCGAGTTGGGTATTCAGAAGGTGCAGTGAGGTTTTTATTTAAAAAAATCCAAGAAACTGGATCCATACAACGGAAAAAAGGAAGCGGACGGGGGCGCGTGACATCTGCCCGAGATGATCGCTTAATAAAAAAAATTGTTATGCGCGATCGATTTTTAACGGCACCTGAAATACACGCAGAGGTGCAGTCTACCAGCACAACAACATTTTCAGTAAAAACAGTGTCCAGGAGGCTGTTGGAGCATGGTTTCCAAGCACGGAGTCCCGCAAAGAAACCATTACTCACGGACAAAATGAAGAAGGCTAGACTGGATTGGGCGAAAGAGCACCAGAATTGGACCTTGGAGGATTGGCAAAATGTTGTTTTCTCTGATGAATCAAAATTCAACCTTTTTGGTCCAGACGGCAGAAAGATAGTTCGACGAAAACGTGGGGAAAGATATCATCCGTCGTGCGTCACTCGAACCGTTAAACATTCACCCTACGTGATGATTTGGGGGTGCATGACAGCATACGGTTTAGGACCTCTAAATTTTGTACAGGGTACGATGAATGCCATTCAGTACAAAAAAGTGTTAAAAAAACATATTATTCCAACAATCGAGGACATTACGCAGTATACCGCGGACCCAATTTTTCAGGACGATTCTGCGCCGTGCCATAGAGCCCGCACTGTGAGTACAAATATATATATTTTTAAATGCATTTTGTGACCACATGATAAATAATTTATTGTTTTTTTATAGATCAATGAATTCAAGGAGAAAATTGGCTTAAAATCGTTGACGTGGCCCGGGAATAGCCCTGATTTGAACCCGATAGAAAATTTATGGGCGATTATGAAAAAAAAAGTCGGGAAAAAAAAATCAAAAAACATTGAGGAATTAAAAAAAAACTTAATTCAAGTTTGGGAAGAAGAAATAACATCAGAAATTTTAGATTCGCTTTACGCTTCTCTAAATAATAGAATTTTACATGTTATAAAAAATAAAGGTGAATTCACTAAGTACTAAATATTTTTAAATGTTATAAATATGTTTAAATGTAAAATACTTTAATTTAAAATAAAGCGATAAGAACCTACTTCTTAAATATGAATTAAAAAATAACATGTCTTTTATTATTCCATCACAAACACTCGACCATAAATGAACCGTTATGGGTCTCTAAGGTTCGGGTAATCTGATACCTGATATATAATGGCAATTTCTAAGTACAATTCATGGGTAAGATTTTTTATTTTAACCTTGAAATAACGAGTAGTCATCACATATGTCAAACAATATAAAAAAAACTAATTAAATATCAAGAATAATTCATTATATGTCAATTTTAGTTTTTTTTGAGAACTCGTAAATTTATTTGTCTTGCGGTGTAGATAATACAGTAAATAAATCACTGAAATTACTTGGCTTCATTAACAGAATATCCTCTGATTTTACTAATGTCCGTACAATCAAAACTCTTTATTGCTCAACTGTTCGCCCTCTTCTTGAATATGCCTCAGTGGTCTGGTCTCCATTCTATGTCAATCGCATAAATCACATTGAATCAGTCCAACATCGCTTGCTTCGAAAAATAGCGTGGATGCTTGGACTAGAGAGAGATAATTATTCTTATGCTGAAATAGAGTCAATGTTAAATATTTCTAGTCTACAAAAACGTAGAACTAATATTGACTCCATATATATGTTCGGCATACTAAATGGTATAATCGATGTTCCATCATTACTGGGACAAGTAAAATTCAATATTCCGACTCGTAGATTGAGAAACAATGAAGTACTGTTCATCGATCAACATAGAACAAACCATGGCCTAAATTCTCCAATGACCCGCCTTTGTCGTATAACTCAAGACAGGATCTGGACTTTTTTGGTTTAAGTTTACAACGATTTAAACGAGCACTAAATAAATAGTCCAGATCTTGTCTCGATGTCCCTTATGTTTGTCAATGCTTCTTTCTTTTTTATTTAAATGTTTTAAACTACTCTTTTATTGTAATATTTAAACCTTATAAATTGTATACATGGACAATGTCCGTTAATAAATAAATAAATAAATTTCTGCCCCATTGGTTCAAGTAGGATATCCGAAATATTTCTGTTATTTATATAAATTGAATTTCGCAAAATATGAGTTCTGCAGCTAAATAATTGGGTTCATAATAAAAAGTTACACTTTTGCAGTTATTCTCTTATCTCCACCCATCAAAAATATTGAGTACCTAAATGTTTTACTGACATTTACTTAGCATATGTTTATATTTTCAGCACAACCCGCTGAACAATAATGAATAACTTGTAATTAAAATATGACCGGTTGGATTATCTACAGATCTAGAAAAAACACGGCATATTATTACGATAAATAAACGTTTAGATTCGGTTTTTTAACTCGTTTTTCTATAAAATCACAAGCACGTAACAGTTGACCGTGGAATTGTAAAAGTTGTGGGTTTGAAAAAAAACTATAACTCTAGTAATGGTCAAAATGATAAACAATAATGATGTAATAACGGGATGTTTATAGTTTCTTGCAGAGCATCTTTGACCCATTTCACACGTATCGTCTTAATCCAGACGGACGACACGGTAAAATTAAGGTGCGTTGATATCAATTATATTTTATATTATTATTGATTTATTTAGTGGCAAGTCTCAAATAAAAATCCTGCAAGTGAAATCGAGTGGATACTTCTAGCGCCTTGTGGTAGGTACTGGTCAGTGCGTTTGCCTGTCATTAAATTACTAAAAATATTAATAATTATTATATTATAATAAAAAATCAATTCACCCATGAAATGGGATAAAAGATGAATTGCACCACAAAAAGATTAGCATAAAGTAAAATAATTTAAACATTTTCATCAAAATAAGTTGATTTGTGTAAAAAAAATATGCAACTGTCCCTAAAAGCTAAACTAAGATAGATACAACATTAAATTATAGATAAACATCTATGTATCTAAAATCTACATCATTGATTTTGATGTATAGTTTTAATACCTTTACTATTGAAAAACTCCCACTAATTTTAAACGTGCTGATGAAAAAAAATCTAACAAAATACCACACCAAACAATAAGTAAGCTCTTGTGCATTGTGTGGGATTATATTTTAAACTTAAATACAATTAAAATGTTAATAAATGAATATGTAATACACAATATATATTTACACTTGCTATTTAATGATGCTTACACTTACACACCCCTGAACACTTACTCCCACACAAATACACACAAACAAACCTCTACACTTACTCTCATTCAAATACACATTAACACACCCTTTTGTTGTGCCACAATTTAATATGTATGATTTTTATTTAGGAACTTCTCTGGTCTGTCTTTAAACCGTATCTTTTTTATGTTATTATATCATCATCGACTGTTTGTTTCTGTAAATAAATAAATAAATAACGTAACCAAAACTCACACATTCGATTATTCCCATTAATACATTGACATATTAATACACACAGAAATGCCTTGAGCCCTCTGAATGATGACACTTAACTCATGCCCAAACGCTCAGTCGTGTTCAACGCGTATTTAGTCGTTTTTTAACCGGAAGCCAAGTGTGACGTTAGTTAGAATCGAAATCAAAATGCCTGCTTGTGTCATTAAGCGTGTAAAAACCTTTCGAATAAACATTTTAGAAAGGACTGCGTAACTTTATATTTGTTCATGATTAACGAAGCCTTAAAACAATTAATATTTAAATATAAATATTATCTTTTGCAAACGTCAAGCTACGCTTATCCGCACAAATACGAAACTCTTCTTACTTACAGGGCTGCACTGATTGGAATACGCTTTTAAAATAGTCACTCTCCAAGCACAAGAGTTAGTTTTTTTTTTGGAGAGTTACATTGATAACATTTAGAGTAAAAATATATATATATTTATGTAACTAAATTGGTATAATTTATATTTTAACATTTACATCTGATTATTTTTATTTTATGTTACCTATCTTCTTTGGAATTTTATCATTTATACTTTGTTTTTCTGGATAGTTATTCCATTACATCACATGTTATTATAATTCAATTAATTTTACCATGTATTTTTCGTTATTAATTATTATGGCTTAACATGGGCACAGCCTTAAAATCGTTAATAAGTTCATGAGTATGTAAACGAGTGTAATTTTGAACGAATAAATAAATTGTTAATAATGAAATACAAACTTTTTAATATACCAAAAATAAGTACCCTCCAATTTTTGGTAGCATATGCATCCTCATTGAATGCAGCCTTGGTGTAAACAAACCAACTCGGTAACAATGGGTAAATTTTCGTATCACTATTTTAATAATATATTTTTTACTCTATCGGGCGCGTCCATGTAATAAATATATAACAATGCATTTATAATAATCTATTATTATGCGAGAATTTCAAAGTTTTTTTTGAAAACATTAACCAGATCAAATAGTTGGCTGATTAAAAAAACTAAATACATTGTATATTATGTACGGTCTCTAACTCATGTTATTTACCCTAAATTGAGATGCTAATAAATATGTTTGTATTCCCTAATGGATTGCGTATTGTATGTAATAAACTTATACATCCGATTTATAAAAAAAAACAGTTAATATATACATTTATATGCATACTTTTTCAAGGCTAAATTGAAACTATGAACGCCTTTTTATAAATGAACGTAGTTATGCAGAATGCAGTCAGTCCACAATTTTGAAAAAAGTAGATATTGGTGTTATCGGGTGCAGTAAGGTCAATTCTATGTTCTGCTAAAAACAGATAGACAGCTTTCACACAAAAAAACTATAAGAATCACCTTCTGTCGATCACAAAAACGGAATTTCTCAATTTGCAGAAAACACCCACAGCTCTAGAAAAATCTTGCGGTACTTAAAAAATCATCACATGTTTGAAATATTAAAAAAAAATAATGTATCAATTGTTTATCATTTGTCAAAGTCAAAAACATTCCAACTTTTGTGTAGATTTGATTATTCACTCTTTTCACAAACGTGCTATTATCTCAGTTTTACTTTTCTATAACTGGCTGCTCTCGGCATAACTACGTTCGATACAATATGCTTATTACTATGTTTATGTCTTCTCTAATAAATTGCATATTATATGTAATCAACTTTTACAACCGACTTATCCCAACAAAAAAAAACAATTAATATATAAATTGACATGCATACTTTTTTCAGGGCTAAATTGAAACTATGAACGCCTTATTATAATTGTGGGTACATTCATTTAATGGCTCCGCCGTTAGCCAAATTTGATACAAGTGGCATTACACGCCACGTTTCCATTTGTAATTTCAACATTTCAGCACAGTTTATTCAGTGAGGAATAATAATAAAACTAACTACTCGCATTCTACTTATAAAGGTTTAATTATCTTTTGGTTCATACCACTGGGGTCCAGTTGAGTAAAGTCTAGAAGTGACGGAGATGATGTTAATGCAGATACTAGAACAAAGAAAGTAGTGCTGTTTATATGGTGTTAGAATATTCTACACTAACTAAAAACTACCAAAGGAAAAAGAGACGGAATGAAAATAAAATAAAAATTCTATGGTTCTACATAAAACAAAATCTACCTACTTAACTGATAGCTCTAAAAATAATTCAAACACTATACACAAATAGTGTAAGTATTCGGTTTTGTTGAAATATTTTTCGTGTGAAGTGTCGACTTGGAGATATTTTTTTAACAAGCATAATATTATACATAAACGATTTATTTTACGTTGTGGCTTATTTTTATTAGTTGCTAATTGTTTGCACCTTGCCTTTGTTATATGCAAGATTTTATGAATGTATATTTCTCGTAAGGTTATATTCAGTTGACTAACATTTTTCAACATAGATAACAATAATAAAAATAAAAGCAGAATCGGAATAAACAAAATAACTCTAAAAATATAAAACTAACTAATTAAAAAAACAGTCGTTAAAGTTGGACACAAAAAAAAACAAAAGGAGCTAAATACCGCCATTAAATAACTTAGCTTGCTTTATCGTTCCTGTTATGAATCGAGCAGTCTCTCTTCGTGTATCATTACAGTTCAGAAGCTCAGCTAGGTTATTTGTGGCAGCAATCCGAGTATTTAATTTGCATTCAAGCTCCCATCTCGGCCTATCAAACATCGGGCAGTATATTAGAAGATGTTCTACAGTCTGCTCAGTGATCCCTTCACATGGGCAGCAACTATCGTCTCGCAGCCCAAAGCGATGCAAATATTCCCCCATGCATCTATGCCCCGAGAGAGCCTGAGTTAGTTCATGTGTAGGCGTTTCATGCTTCCAAAATGTTTTGGCCTCGTCTGTGCTTCTCAAAAGTTGCTTGATCCACTTACTGGCAGTTTCTTCCTCATATATTTTCCTCCACTCATTGGATTTATCTTTTGAAAAGGACCACCTTACATGGCTTATTGGACCGTCATCAAAGTTCGTCCTCACTTTTTTGACCGTAGCAGACATGGCTAGCTCATCTGCTCTCTCATTTCCTATTTCCCCAACATGAGCTCTAACCCAGCAGAATCGAACATATATGCCTCGTGTACCGAGAGCATAGTGAAGTTTATAAATGTTGCTTATGATGGAATTCGTGGAGTAAACAGATTTGAGCGCAAGCAGTCCGAATTGTGAAAATTGCGGGACTAGTTATTTTTCTTTGTATCTATAAAATTGCACTTTCAATACCAACCAGCTCGGCCTGAAAGACTGAACACTCATTTTTAAGCTTTAGTTTTCGATGGTCTATCTCTTCGTGTTCTTTGTAGACAACGAAGGCCGCTCCAACATGTCCATTCAGTTTGCTGCCATCAGTGTAGATGTGGATAAGGCCAGTTTGGATTGGTGATAGCGTATTTGTATTTCCCTCTAGATTCACTTGTATATCAGCACACTTAGCGGGATGTGGTAGTGAGCGAGATTCAACTCGGCGCTGACAAACACGGTCATTTGGAAGGGTTTTGCTTACTCCACTACGTTTCGTTTCATCCAAAGACACGATTTCAGCAATTTTGAGATCTACATAAAATGAAATCGTTCCATATCCCCTGCATATTTGTATGACGAATAGTTTTTTTTTTGCGTTGCGGTTGTCTGCTAGCTAAGTTTATTTCATGTTATTTTTTGACAATCACTCACAAGGGCTTATCACGCGTGATTCCATCTGCAAGGGCTTATTCACAGCTTATTTTTTATTTTTTCTACTGATCCGTTTTAAAGCTGCACAAGCTGCTTTATCAAGGTATAATTTACTAATGAATCTAATCTATTTTAATTTTAGCTGTATCTATTAAATACAAAATCTACTTAAACATCTGGAGCTGATACACGTCTTTTTGTCATGTTGTTCCTGTAAAGATGAGAGGTGAGGAAAGAGGGGGATTATATCTTTCAAACTAGAAAGAAGAGGACTAAAGGAAAAATGGTTTGTCTTTTTAGCTCCATATGTTTAGATTTAATATTTAGTAGACACTGTTAAAATAAAATAGGATAAGATTCATTAGTTTAAAAAATACAAGCTCGCGTAGCTTTGAAACCGGTTGGTAGAAAAATAAGTGGTTAAAAACAAAGATGCTTTTTTTTCAAAGGTGAATAAAATTCCACGGGTGCTTTATTAATTACATATTTAACCACAAAATAAGTGCTTGAAATATGAACTTTATATGTTTCATTAGTTCTTTTAATTTTTATATTCTGTAAATGAAAAACAGTGGAACTCTGATATTAAATTATATTTTCTAATTAAATTTTCGTGTTTAACGTTTTCGGGAGATATATTTCTTCATAACACAATTTTCGTTTTAAGATAAATTTAGACATATGTCAATATTCTTCCAATTAATGACAAGTTTGATTTAAAAAAGTAATTATTTCACTGCAAAATATTCAATATGATTACCAAAGATTTAACAAAGAAACCTTTTAAAAACACAAATTTAATTGTCTCATATTATCATATAATACTTACATAATATGTGAACAAAGAAAATATTATTAATACTTTTCAATCCTTCTTAGAACAAGTTAATATTGTTTTTTTTATGTAATTTAATAAATATATGTTTAGAAACTCTTTTGAAATTATAACATGAAAACTGGGAGTAATTTAAGGGTATAAAAAGTTAGGTATTTATATTTACTTTGAGATTTGTCAATAAATTGTCATTTGGCGATAAGCCCGCCAATGTACAATTTATATTATGTACAAAAAGTTAAGTCATGAAAATAATTAGTAGTTTGCTTGAAGGCAAATTTTAAGGATAAGTGGGAAAAACTATTAGATTTCTAGAGAATTTTCAGTTTTCATTTTAGATTTTTAACGATTTTCAGTGAACTAAATAAAGTTTAAAATACGTTATCTGTTATAAAAGACATTGAAATAAAAAACAGGTTAGAAATTCGAAAATAATATGTAGATTTAAAAACATTTGATCTTCGCACCTTTGTACGAGTATATAAAAAGCAAATAAATTCACGTGGTATAAATTAAGCTATAAAAAGATTTATCAATTCATTTGACAAAGGAAATGAGGTGGTTAACGTTTACCTTCGTTAACATTTTAAAAACAAATTAAGGCACAAACTGATTAAAAAATATGTAAACTGAAACTTTTAATAATTTGGTTACTAGTTGTAATATTTTTGTCTTCGTTTTAAAGAAATCAAACAATAAAATCATAATTTGATTCTGTAGATAATATGTCCAAATATTTAAAATCAAACTAAATGATCCGAGAAGATACATTAAAAAGTACTCATGTGAAAATAGGTCTGAATTTCAAATACAGGCAGAATTTTGAATGCGTCTCCATTTTTGTGAAAATATGAATCAGTTTCATTTATCTTAAATAATTGGAATAACGCTCGTTTCAATATTGATATAGTGCATAAGGTATATTTGAGCATGGAGGTTAACAAACATAAGATGAAAGGATAAACAGGGATTCCTCTGAAAACAGGATCGTCCCTTCATCCTGATAAACATGTGCGATAACGGAACTCACATTTAAATGTAAAGTGGGTAAAGAAGTTTCATTATTACGCAGTAAATTTTTCAATAATAAAATACGAAATAGTTTAATGTTACACAAATCGATTTGTTCATTCTTTCCTTTTCTGGCTGCGTGAAAAGGAAAGAATGAACAAATTACCACTAATTCATTAATCTATCAGTTCTGGAGTTTTTTTAATAATACAGACCTAGAATTGAGAATAGTCCAGAAGGAGCGTAGAATCATTTTTGAATGCATCGGACTGTGTCCAAAAAATCCCCCACTTTGCCCCACTTTCACCACGCGCATGCGTGAAGTCGCCGCGTAATGTTGCCAGATCGCGAAAAATATAATCATAACACAAATGTAATATTACATTTTAAGAAAAAAGCAATTTGTTAATTCCTCTAAAATTTTATTTCACACGCGGAAATATATTGATTGACACAACAGAGTAGATAAGTAAAAGGTCATTTAATAAGAGCAATTTAATAAATGAACGTTAAACTTTAAACTATTTGGCCTAAAACTGATATTTTTGTGTCATGTCGAATTTCCACCACGGCGATGTTCAATCCGAGATGTCCAATTTTCGTTAGTTCTCTCATTAGATGAGCAAAGTAGCGTTAAAAAATTTACTACCCTGGCAACACTAACATAATTTCCATTTTGTTTTCTTGGACAATCTGACATATGGAAAATTAATTTAATTATTGAGTAATGCATTTGCTGCTTACAAGTGCATTTTCTACATACACATGAAATGTGATCCCATCCAGTTTCTTTAAGTTTCCAGCAGTATTTCTACACATTTAAACAACACAACACGGCATTATTGAATTCAAATCAATAGTTGCGCACTTAGCAACGTCTACAAAGAAATTAATGGGTCAAATCGTAAAACTACACCTTTAAGAGTAGTTTAGACGCCTTCTGTTTGATGCGCGTATGCGGTTTCTGGACTATTCTTAATTCAATGAATACAGATATAAGCCGTTATTATTTTCCATGGCTTAATGTTATGTTTAATCTGAGAGTCCTTTATGTGTATTTCTATTATGAGAGAAATTAGTGAATGATCCAAGGATTCAAAAAATTGAGGAGAAACTTCTGAAACCTCACAATAAATTCAATTACTTCAATTGCGAAATAAAGTTAACCGAAAAAACTTCAAGTTTTGCAAGCTGTATTTTATTTTGAATACGGTTGAAAAAATAGTTTATATTGTTGATATTTCTGCAAATTAACATAAGTACGTACTTTGATTTGACATCAATCACCTGTTTATTTATTCTTGAGGAAAACATTACAACTATTTTCTAAAATAATACCCACGACTTTTCCAAGTCAACACTATAACTTATTCAAGATTTCTGCTCAATAACTTGGAATTCAAATCGGTTAAATGTTATTATCACTAGTGACGTAGGTTTTGCAAGTAAAAAGTGCTTTTGTGCCGTATTTAAATAGATATCTACCTAAGGAACTTTTTGTAGCCACCAATACTTTTATGATGGAAACAATAAATTCGCAAAAAATACTCGCAACCTTTACTAAAATCTCAATGTCAATTGATAGTTAATACCTACAAAAAGCTGAGGCAGTATATAGGGAAAGTAGGAAGCTATAATCATTTTGTTCAAAACTTACAGAACGGAGATCACAATGATCAAAATACTAATAGTGAGAGGTTATAATGCATCGATACGCGCTTCTGCCGATAATATACCGATATTTATAGAAAAGTATCAGCGATATCGATACCGATACGAGTAGCGAATTTAAAAGCTGGAATCTGTAAATGAGAGTCAAACGAAGTTGCTTACTCAAATTTGACTGACTAAAAATATTAACAGGTCGGCCTCGTGATGTTATGATCATCGCGTTTGCCTACCATACAAGAGGTCTCGGGTTCGATTCCCTACATGGTTGATGTGAAATACTTATTTAAAGGGGTGTTTTTACACTAGAATATTCCATAGTCCCTGGACTGGTATCTGAAACGTAAGACCGATCATCTTACCTTTATGTAAAAAAAATAATCAAGAAACGCTACGATTGGTGTACTAATACAGTGCCATATGCAACATTATTTTTGGAAAGGGAATGGTGATGAAAAATATTAACAGAAGAAAATTAAAATTGCAGTTTAAAAAACTTAAAATTGACTTCTAGAGGATAATGATTAAAATAACATTAATAAGCTTCTATTTCGCAAAATTCGGAGGAAAGTATCGGTAAATAAATACCGTCGCTTGTATCGGAAACTACAAAATATTGCAGAAATATAATATCTGCATTCAAATTATAATTTATTATGCTTCGGTGCCCTCTGACTGGAGTTTACATTTCAAAATGAGGGGATGACTGTGCAGGGTGCCGAAAATGACAGATTTTTTAGTAAAATGCGTCTTAGTTAAAAAGCTGTAGACTGAAATAAATCGGTACATTCATTAGCCTCCACTCAAATGCAGAGAACGGGGGTGGGGAGTATTGCCATCCTCTAGCATGCCTCAGAGTAATACCGGCCGCACCTAGGCCTTTAAATGCCTGTCATATGGTAATCCTGCCTCTGACATACCAGCCTGAGCCATTATTCAATTATTTCAAGGAACTCAATATTTGACAAATTTACATCAAAGAATCATTGATAAATATTTGGCCAGGCGGCTACAGAAAGGTGTCCCAACAGAATGCCGTAACCTTTGTCCTAAAATGTCTCAATACCGAGAGTACGCGTGCTCAGAGACACTTTTTGTATGTAGCTTGATGACTGTTCAACGACTTGGATGAACATATTAAGTTTTTCAAACAAAGGAAATGTTTAAGATGAACATCCATTACTGGACATTTCTGTCCGTACAGCTCTGTGTGTAAAAAAAAATTAAAGGCCCTGGACTAAGCGACCGGTGAAAATCCCGAAAAATTGAGTATCTACCTAAGGTGTAGTAGTTAACGCATTCGTTTACCATTCTTGAAGACCCTGGCTCGATTTCTGGCAAGGTCAACATGAAATATTAACCAAGCCGTAATATATAATATCATATCATAGAATAAGTATTGTATCATAGCATAGATTCACTTACACACACCTGAACACTTACTTCCACACAAATACACCTCTACACTTACTCTTATACAAATACACATAAACACGCCCTTTTGTTGAACCACAATTCAATATGTATGATTTTTATTTAGAAACTTCCCTAGTCTGTCTTTAAATCGTATTTTTTTGATGTTATTATATCATTGCCGACTGTTTTTTTCTGTAAAATAAATTGGTTTAATCGTAATGTTTTGTTAACCGTAATGAGTGGATTAAAAAATAAGCACCTACCCGTGTGTTTGAAGATTGCGTTTAAAGTAAATTAATTCAAATCGTTTTTTCAAAGGCAGAAAAACACAACGAATTTATAAAATGGCGAATGCACCTTCTTCGTTTCTCTGAGATAAAGTTCTCTGAAACGCGGGGATTTTATTGGCGCTATAACCATTAAATCCGACCGATCGGCACCAGCATCTCGGGAGAGTAAGCGGGCAGATAGTTGAAAGGCCCTGACAATCCGCGGTTCTTATACATTTGGAACTGTGATATCTGGACTTTTTGACGCGTTCACTATCGGATTCGTGTGTTAATTTTACGCCAAGTACAGCTTTATGTACCTACCTTGTAATGCCAAGAAAACAAGCGGGTCCATAATTCATCTAGGTGTGTTGGAATAATATTTATTATTTTAGTCAATAAATTTTAATGAATAGGTACTTTATAACTATAAACAACAGGTTCTCGGGATGAGATATTAAATTTTTACTACAAAAATGTTAGCAATTAGTATAAAACGGGAAACTGTCAATTTGTCGAAGCTCATTGAAAATGCAATGTTCTTTTTTCAGCTAATTTTAAGTAAGTCAACTCTTAAAAGGCTGTTCTACAAAATTCCCTTACACGCGGTGATGTAACATCGTGTTACCTCAAGCAAAAGACAGAATATTCTGAAGTCGAGATTTTTTTTTAAAAATCATAGAGACATACTGATGAATAATTCCTGTTTTATAATTTATAAAAATCATAATGTAATTTAGGCCTGTTATAGCAAAAAATCGAAATCATAAATACGCCGGTCATATAACTAGTATGCACTCCCACTTACTGGCAATAATAGACTGATTGAAGGAATATCTTCTTTTGTTTTGTCTCTTTCACACAAACACCGGCCACAGAACAGCGTCTTATTTTATCATTATATCATCTTATTTATTGCGGTCTCTTGCCGTCACCTTCATTCGTATAATTATTCTTTGCACAGTAAGCATTAATATTTTTTGTTCCAGTTGAATCATATGGTGCCCACAAACAGCCTCTAAGCTCCTTTGTCAATTGCCAGCTCCTGTGCATCCTCCCAAGTTAGGTCCACGTTCTATGAATCTGACATGAAATGTCGAGGAACAGTTAGCAGCGGGCCTCCAGGATGTCAAAAAAACCTGATGCCTTGTAAAGTAGCCAAGCGTAGTTAAGTCTCTCGATAAGCATCCGCCATGTCGCCTCCACTTAGTGACTGTTGTCACCTGAGTTTTTTGCGTCCTTTCCCTTATTTTTTCGTTCTTTACAAAGTCAAACAAACCCCACTTTATAATACTATTTTTTAGTCACCTATTCTCAAAATTAAGTATTTCGCTGTTTTGGGCCCTAATGAGGTGCCACGATTCGCATCCGTACCTTTACAGAGAATCTCTCCTTAGAGAGAATTGGCGTTATATAGGCGGCATTTGATTTTCACTGAGACTTCATCCGATCTCCAGACAGCTGTTAAATTTTACTGTTTGATGTGGCGCGAATAGCAGTTACTTAATTCATGACATGTAATTTGAAGTCAACAAAATCTCTGCATCGCCTCTTTGTCTGCGGCCAACTCCCGTGTGCCTTCCCAAGTCAGGTCCGCGACCCATAGCTCAGACGTAAACTGCCGACGAACTGTCAGCCGCAGACGTCCAGAGCCGCGAGAGCCTGATGCCTTGGTAGGCAAGCGTGGTTATGGCTCTCGGAAGGCATTCGTAGGTAACATGAGCCTCCACTATGTGACGGTTGTCACTTCGGTTGAGATTGCTGCGTCCGTTGTCTTATTTCCACATTCCTTACGAAGCAACACCCAGTATTCTTCTGAGGCACGTATTCTCAAAATTCAATAGTTTTTATTTTTAGTTTTGGCCCTAGTGAGGTGGCACTATTCGTACCCGTAGAGCTGAATAGGTGCTATGCAGACATTGCAAGGCGAAATTTAGTTTTTACTGACTAAACTTCTGATCTTCAGACAGCTTTCATAGTGTTGAATGTGGAGCCTATTTAGAGCCTATTGGAGAATATTTTGTAGTTTGATAACTACGCCGCCGCCGAAGCAATATGAAAGGTGGTACAAATGTCTGTATTGCCCGTTTGTTTTGTAGTTTACGCCTATTTATCTCCTCCAAACGTCTTGATAATGAAAATATCTTAAATCGCGATCAAATATTTGCCTTGATAAAATATAACCAAGTCTTCTTTTATTATCTCAGTAAATAATATTCATGTTTCACGGACCTGTGGTTTGTATTATATTTGTCGAATTAAAATACATTAGACGATAAAGGAATTTACCTTATGCTTTTAGGAAAGTTCTCAGAAAATACCTCGGGAAACACGACTGCTGAGGATTTAGCAGTCGGGTGGTACCCACAACAGGTAAATCTACATTGAAATATTTACCTACAAATTTTCGACTTAAGGGATTTAAAGTAAGGATGCACCGAATTACATGTAGGGTGATTTTAGATGCGGCACGCAAAAGGGCAAAACAAATTTAATATCCATTAAAATGAGATATATTAAACTAAAGACCCTTGCTACAGCACGTCATCTAAGTTTTCTAGTTCACAAATAAAATAATAATATACCATAAATAATTTTGGAATGTAAACTACAAATTAGTACAGACAATAATGTAAATTCCAAGAAAATTGTAACGTTCCACGGAATTCTAGAAGGTACGTACGCTCAGGTCACAGATTTCAGTATTTTAACTATTATGTTTGAACCGTCTTTTATCTGTGTTGCTGTGCGGACATTTTATACGGGTAAAGCAACAGAAGAAATATTAACAATAATTAATGCATTCTAAAAACCTTTACATAATCGTTTGCTTTCTTGATATTATGATATATTTATATAGATGAATGTTTTTATATATTTAACTGCATATTATATTTTCCGACATTATAATAGACGAACAAATATCGTTTATCAACATAATTAAGGATAAATAATTAACAAACAAATAATTAAGGATAATTAAACACCTATTAACCTCATTAAAGGGTTAGTAGGTAACAAGTTCGTTGCTTAGTAATGAGTTCTATGTGATTTACAACTATTTACCCATGAATTGTATACCAGTATTGGATAAATATATTCAATAATTAACCTTTTACGTGGTTAATGCTTTTGCTACTATGCATTCAATATGTATAAGATCTCGAGTTCGATTCCCGACGAGTTTGATATGAAATGTTTATTTGAAAAACTATTAAAACGAAGTTATGATGAAGATTTATAAAATGAGATACTAAATGAAGGAAGACAGAGGTTTCTCTTAATAGTAACAAACCAATTTAATAGCAACAAAATAGAAAAAGCGTAAGAAGCATTAGACACACAAAAACAAGACAAAGTACCTATGACGTTATACAACGTGTTCAAGAATACCCCACAATTTGATCGTCAGATGCTTACACTTGCTGTCAACAAACCTTGATAATGCGTAGAATTGGAACGATAATCATGAAATGAGAATAAGGAATCTTTATGACTCGGAAAGAGTAATGCCATGATACCGAGTCTTGTCAGTTTTTTGTAGGGGTATCCTCCGACACGGATGCCGAAAAGCGGGTCTCACCTGGGTTCGGTTGGCTCTGGTAGCTGGGCTTCTTCATCCACTCGTAGGGGCTGCGCGGGGGCGGCGGGCGGTGCGCGGCGGCGGGGGACCCGGGCCGCGGGCTCGGGGGCGCGCTGCCCGAGCGGTCCGGCACCACCCACTCGGCCCCCTGCCACGCCGGGCCGTGGCCGTGCCACGCGGCGCCCTCGTCCAGCATGGGCGGCTGGTACCAGCCGGCGTGCGCGCACGCCGCGCCGCCCTTCTGGTACACGCCGAGGGGGTTGTAGTACGACACCATCCCGTGGCCGTAGTCCCCGTAACGCACCCCGTACGGGTCCCCAATCTCGTCCTTTACCGTGACGTCCGCCACGATTTGGGTAGGAATCCTGGCTCGCTGCACGCACTGCACTATACCGGAGTTCTCGCACTGCACCTTCGTCTCTCGACTGTCAGTCCACCGTGTTTGTCCTCTGCGACCGCGCGATCACGACGTCGACACGAGCACGAGCGATCAGTACTCGCCCGAAGGAAGTCAAACTGCACGATATATCCCAGATAATTATACAATACAGGAGTTGTTTTTTCTATACTACACTCAAACCGCGTTTCGCAATCATTGATCAATCGATCGATGATGTAAACAAAATAAATTTACGACACAATCTACCTTCATTGTCAAACGTCAAAACTTATTTTTGTCACAATTCACTAATTTGGATAATCACGTTTGATCGATTACGCATTACGTAACACGATGAAAGTTTTCGATAGGGGGCTCGTAAATCGGGCACGGAAAGTCGCGAAGGAATTCTCCGGAGGACAGACGAAACTCGGACGTGGTTATTTCCTCGGCTCGCTCCGATAGATCCCACCCGTGTGGCCCTATCTTGCAGTATGAGGCCCGGTACATAGCGGTCTTATCTCTCCCCTAGTCTTCTGGTCTCCGTACCTCTGTGGGCGCGGCCTCGCGGGCGCTCAGCCAATAGGAGCGCATCATGGCGGCCTCTCCCCTCTACGGAGCTACTCCGAGCCAATGAGAAGGCAGGTGGATTAAATTCACCTGCATGCCTCGAATTTGACTGAAGTTTTGGAATATTATAGATCGAATTAAAATGACCATAGGTATAATTTATGGCTTTAGATGGTGCCGCGGATAAAGAATTATTATTTTAATGCTGCCATTGCTGCCGTGTTTTAGTTTTTATTTTGGAAATTTAATGTGTTTCTTGAGTATAAATTACTTTCCGATCGCGATAGAGGAAAGCGCCGTAGAAGGTAGCTTAAATCATTTGACATTTAAAGCGAGCTTTTGATTTTACATAAAAATATAATTTCAGAATAAAATAAACGTAAATGTCAAGTTGAGATGGCGGCAGCTAATCGCCTGAGACGAATTCTAACGTTTTTTTTTAACATATTACATAAAGTTTTTTATATCGACGAATAAATTGCTACGCATTTTATGCAAATGTCAAATGTGAATTTGTTACGCACCCAAATATAATTATACTTCCTTTTATAGCACTTGTAATCGGTAGTTTTATCAGCACTGTTTTGCAGTGGCGAGCGGTGAGTTTTTAAATTGGTAAGCTATGAAAATTCTATAATATAGATTTATACTATATTATGGATTAAAATATCAATTCGTTTCGATTAAAATATCAAAATATTTATTTATTTTAAAGCAAATTTACTTTCAAACCACCGAAACATAAGTATGCTAAATTACTTACTTATTATTGTAACTTCCGTGTTAAGACAAACAAAATATATTCGTTATCTCTTTCTAATACTAGCCCTTATGAAAAGTATTGAAAGACTATATTGCATTAATGAAAGCTGCAAGATTTTACTGTAATCGCAAGTTTAATTTTTCGAACGAGATTCTAAAGTTTTAGGTTAAAGACGTATTTGAATTAGTGATTTTAAAGGGAGCAGAGTAATCTCGTGTAATCCAGTAGTAATAATTTTGGCCAATAGAGGCGCAACTGGTCGCTGTATGGAATAAAGGAATATATAAATTTACTTACCCAAGAAAAGTAATATATTTTTTTGGTGATGTGTTTTTTCCTAATAATACTACAGTATTATAAAACATTACTTACGATGTCAAAAAAATATGTTAAGCTGCATGTAATCGATTACAAGGAGCATTCGCCCCTGCTGTTTTGTGTGTGTCCAAATGTTTGTAGACAAGACAGGATTTTACTCCCTAGGGAGTAATAAGATTGTAATTTATTGCAAGAGACAGGGTTTTTTTAGAGGGGTATATTTATTTATTTATTTAACTGTTTGTGCATAATGTTGTTTGTACATTGGCGGGCTTATTGCCAAATGGCAATTTCTTCCAACCAACCAATAAAATATGAGTTTTATTTTTATAATTCAAGTTACAGAACATATTCAATAGAAAAAAATATTAAAAAGCTAAAGATATATTAAAATAGAAATAAACGTAATAAATTACCTTAAATCAAAACTATTACTCAACGGGAAAAAGGAAAAAAAGAGGAAAGAGGAAAGGAGGAAAGGAGGAAAGGAAGAAAGATTAAGAAAGAGAAAAGATATGTTTCTTCAGACGTGATTTAAACAAAGATAATGTAGTAACATCTTTGATGGTGGATGGGAGATGATTCCACAGTCGAGCCGCATGGACACTATATGAGTTAGAGAAGAAAGAGGAATTGTGAATGGGTATTAAGAGAGTGCCTTGAGAAATAGAACGAAGATGTAAACCATGAACTGATAAGCGTTGAAATTTTTCACGCAGGTATATAGGAGCGTTAGGACTATGAAGTACATTGAACAGACGTGAGAGGGAGTGATAGTCTCCCTGCTGTCTAATTTTTAGCCATTTCAGTTGCCTACGATAATCAGAAATGTGGTCATATTTCCTAAGACCAAAAATGTACCTTATGCATGTATTCTGAAGTCGTTCAAGTTTATCTAGTTGCTCACAGCTTAAATCAGTCATGGAAACATCGGCGTAATCTAGAATGGGTAGTAGTAATGCTTGTACAAGGATGCATTTAGTATTAATGGGTATGGTTGTATGGTCGCTGTAATATTTACCATTCTGCATATGCTTGAACTCCACATTTCCTGAACTCTTCGATCTGATGACTTTTGTGAAGTAAAAGAGATAAAACCTTTTTTGAAGTAAGAGATTCGTCTTGCTGAATTATTTCACCTACTAGGCAACGGCGATGCCTGAAAAAAAAATTTCACCAGTCAGTTTATTAAATTATGTTTGGAAAAACCTACTTAAAATACTGTTGAAACTTTTAAATATCATCTTAGCAGAGAAAGAATCGAGATACTTTTTTAAAGGGGAGTATTTATGCAAGTCGTTAATAGTATGGAAATAATATTTAAATCATCGCTTCAGTATTTATTTAGGTGCACTTTGTAATAGTTACCATTTTGTCTACGTTTGAATGACTAAGCATGTTTTGAGTATGTCCAAATGTTTTTAGACAGGCTAGATTACCTTTACCCAAGGGAGCAGGGGCGAAATGTGTATAGAAGCGATTATGCGCAGCTTACCCATATATTTGACTAACCATAATAATGTTTTACTGTAACTTTATTTACAGAAGAAAAAAAAAATTACTATTTATTTTCAATCATTTTCACCGTTTGTATTTTTATCCTAATATAAATGTAAATATTAATAAAGCGCGCCAAGTGAGCCAAGAAACTAGCTGATTATTCCAGCTTGTTTTTTAATACAAATAAGTAAGATACATTTTAATGTCTTAACCCCAGTGCGGGTTTTTTCTCCTAGCTTGCAGATTACACAAATTATTTGAAGATTCTTGATTTGGAAAATAGTATTTCAAACATTTTTCCTTAAGGACTATTTTTCATTGACATATGACTCGCAACACTCGTGGCGCTTGACGCGGCCGTTTTTGGAATTATTCATTTCTAGAACAAATCGGCCAGTTGACATTTCAATCCTTATGAGAATATCTAATACTGACTAAATTATAAACTTTTATATGAGTTATGTGTTAAATTAATAGATACTATAACTACACAATATAATATACCACGAAGTCACGTAGTTTGAGTTTATTTCATAGATGAGAGTTGTTGTATGACAATTATTTTTTTATAGCTTACCTGTAAATAAAACCACCTTTCGCCACGGCTAGGGAGTTATTAAGATATAAAATTGTTGCAATAGATATTTGAATATACTCAAAACATTATTGATTGAATTTACTTGTACAAGAAGTAAAAAATTGAAAAATGGTTTTCAGGAGTTGCCTAGTAGGTAAGTGAATTGGTTCAGCCTGATGAACATCACCCACACGATAAAGCTTTCAGCTCTTTTACTTAATAAAAGTCAAAAGATGTTTAACTGATATAATTTATCTATTAAAAAATTGCTTCTGGTTCAATTGACTATCTTGAATTAAAATCTAAAATCTCCATTGATGTTCCTCAGAAAGTTCTTAAGAATAACCTTCTTTTTCATACTCCTCTTGTCTCATTTAATTACAGTCAAAATTCATATTTATGGCGACTTCCAATAAATTTAATGTTATAACAAAATCGTATTACATATATTTATTTGCGAATCACAATAATGAGATGCGGCGTTTGCTTTCGAAATAATTTACTACTGTTTTTTTCCTTTTTTTTTATTTTGAACTTAGAGCATTGTTTATTTGATGTTTGAGAAAATATTTTAACTTACTGTGGTGCTACTCGTCCGAAAACGTGCGATTGGCTTACTTGTTATTTATTTTGTTTTTTATGTCTGATAAATGTAGACGTTAGTTATCAGAATAAAGAATAAAAAAAATAAACAAATAAAATTGTTAATTTGTTGCAACAGAGAGGGAAAATATTTTTGAGAAGGGAATATGGGAGTCTAAGCATTTACCGGACCTGTTATTGGCTGGTTTAAGTGGCCACTTTACACACTGTGTAACATTCACCATTCTGCCTATGTTTGAACATTCATGTTTCCTCAACTCTTCCATCGGTTGACTTTTGTGAAGTAAAAGAGCTGAATAATACCTAAATAATAGCGTAATTCAAAACCGTCTCTAAATCTTTCAAAAACAGATTTCAGTAATACTACTTGAGACCGCAAACTTAGCATTCTCCATCGAGTTGGTGACAATTAGAAATCTCACAATTATTTTTTCGCAAATATCTCAGTAACTCCTTCAATGGAGATTTCTGAGTTTACTTCTTATACCCTCAAATATATTATCATATAAGAGACATACGAGTTATTTTACACCTGGACAAATTTGTACCGTCAGGGAGCAAAGGGTTAAACCAGCTGGTCCAAGAACAATAAACATTGAATTGAATAAATACGAATGTTCAAACATAGGCAGAATGGTGAAAGTTAAACAGCGTGTATAGTGATTACTTAAACCACCCAATGACAGGTCATAAGACTGGTAAATGATTTGATTTGAAATATGTTCCCTGTTTTATTTTTAATATCTTCAAAATATTTTTGTTTTATAAATTACCTACTAAAGAAATAACTAAAAACGTGTTGTTTTTTCAAAGTCTTTCGCCGCCCTATAGTGTTTAATTATCCAATAAAGCTCTGCGTCCTTATCTCGGTGAAGGACAGTACCGGAGTCGTAAGGACAAAGGGCCCGCCGTGTTTGGCCGGTAATGTAGCTATTATGCAGGGGACGCTAATGGGAAGAGTCCTCGAGGAATCTCACTTCAGGGCCTCGATTATGATGGGAAGATAAAGACGTCATACCTTCACCTTGACGGTATATTTGAAGATAAATTCCCTCTAGCGATTATAAAGATACACTACCGACCCCCACATTCAAGTTTTGGGTAGGTAAATCGATATGAAACAAGGGGGAGCGTACGTCACGGTACACATATCTACGCTCTAAAATGACGTAATAGTTGAAGATAAAAGTCTCCCGAACGTAAAGGTAAACTACCGATACCCCCCATCAAGTTTTGATGTAAGTACATCGGTTTATACCGACGGGTCTAGAACCCCTTGATACGTTTATCTACGCATTAAAAGTATTAAAAATTTTCTTCCACCAAGCAATTTTTCTTTTAAATATGATTTATTAAAAATTCTAATCATTTGAAGGTAAATTTTAAAGTGGAGTTAAATTCCGAAATAACTGTCACTTTAATAAAACGAACGCCTAGATGTGAAAATAATGTCGCTAGATTCTCTCATATTAACAAATAAGAGTATCTAGGCGTTAGAAAGTTGCCAATCTAAAAAAATAATTGAGTTATTATATTTTTTCCATCTGTTTTACTATCTTTCTGAGTGTATGTATCGAGACGTTAAAGGAGCCGGCTTTGTAGTCGATCGGTAGATACATACAGACGATCGCTAAGCATACCGTCTAGGTGATGTCCAAAAGTCAGACAAAATTCATGTTCAAGCGAGCATTTTTTGCTTGAATTGGGGTTTATTGGAGTTTGTAATCGCTTTGAAGTGAGCACTTTTTATTACAGAAGCCTGTTTAAACTATAAATGAGAAATATTTTAAATGTTAACGACGTAAGGAACGCGGACTAATTGTTTGCGGTCATTCCATTGGCTTGTTTCGATTATATGATGTCGATATGACCAGTAGGTAGAACATACCGAGGTAAGATACAGATAATACAGAAGTTAAGTATACCGTCTCGATATATACATATGAAGATAGCGTTCATAATCGAGGCACAGGGGGGCGATTACAAACGCTACCGTCATCAGTACCTACGTATCGAGGCGGTATATTGTAATTTTCCTAAATCTACCTCGGTGATGCGAAGCAGACTCTATCGGCATGTCAATACGTGTTTTATAATTTAATTAAAATACTGTTAGTAATAGGCATGCTATCCTAATAATTATGTTGGTTTTCTGTTTACATTTACCTTTTTTGTACTTGGGTAGGTATATAGTACATAAATATTTTTTGTTAGACTGTAACAGATTGCCAGTGGCAATAAGTCCGCAATTCAACGCCTACAATCTCTATTGAATGCCGCAGCGAGACTTATTTTCGGAATCTTTATTAACAGTTAATCTATCAAAAATTTTGTAAATAAATTTTGTGTAAAAAATACGTATTCTTTAATTATTAATTATCTTTTTATTACTTTTTAAATTTATATGATTTCTTTAACTTATTTCTTTGTAAAGGAAAAATAAGAAACCTGCTGACAAGCCGGTTTCGCGGTTTAGTGTGTTTCATTATTTTTCCATTTATATTTTCTGTTCATGTTTACCTTCTTATATAAAAATAAAAACAAAAAAATGGGCTTCTGTGATAAAAAGCAGCTTTTTCAAAACGATAAAAAAGAACAAAACTAATAAGCATGCCGTGGGGTACAGCTGCCCTCAGTATGTATCGATATACTTACTTCAGAACTCGAAGATACAGGGTCGATAATGTATTTTCGTATTCGCTCGGGAGAATTTATCTTCAACTATACCGCCACAGTAAAGGTATTGCTTCCGTGTCATCCGATTGTAATCGCCCTCCAGATCATTTACCTAATCGCCCATTTCACACGCGTCATCCAAATCCACACGGAACGGTAAAATAACGTTGGATTGACGTTTTTATAACAACAGTAATAAACCATCACGCCGTTTTCGTAGGAGTAGGCAGAAAGGACGGACCGCCACGTACGTACATACTAACTTCCTAGCTCCTAGCTTCTTCCACATTCACACATCTTGTTATACATGACCTTCGGTTATGTCTGCTTTTGACATGCCAGACTTAAGATTTTGGTTTATCCAAACCATGCCAAATCTTCCATGATCGTCCTCGTCCTGCTTTACCGTTTATTCTCGGTATATTATATCTGTTTTACTATTTTTTATCATTCATTTGTTCTACATGACCAAACCATCGTAGATTCAGATTTATCGGATTTGCACTCCTGCCAGATTATGTCATTCGTACCCGTCTTGTACTGATTTCCCAAACATTCGTCTAAGAGATCGCATTTCGACCGTGTTCATTCCGTTTTTATTGTTCCTCTACCAGCTCCATATTTCACTTCCATACATCAGTGTTCGAACTAAAACTCGGTTATTTATTTATTTTCGCACAAAAAGTTTAGAACGAGAAAGATGAAATATGTTTTTCAAATAATCATTATTTTCAAATACATATGCAAATCTAGTCTCCATTCCAGTGTGGTGCATTTGTATGTAAATATATTATATTCTTTTTAAATGGTATTAGTTTGTTAATTGTTCTTATTATTGATAAATTTTATAGCGCCATTTTCGTAATTTCTCATAAACGCTTTAATAAGTGATTTGAATAGTAAGTTTAATTTGTCTTAATAAATAATTATTTGAATAAAACTTTTTTCAATAAAATTAATCTAAAATACTTATTCTGTAAAATAAAAGCTATGCATTTGAAATAAAAATTTACTCAAATATCAGTCATCAGTATTTTTCTAATTATTATTCATCATAAATATGTAATTAGTCAGTAGAAAAAGGAGAATGTTATTTTTGTTGAGAAAACGTTTTACTTCAAATGGACTTGTTGACGTATTAAATGTGAACTAACTTATGAATGAAAGACAGAAATTTGAAAATACTTTTTTCTGACCATAGACAAATTAGTGTCGCCGATATTTACGCATTGTGTTGTCGTCCCTGGTGTCGCCATAGAAAACAAACAATGCGTTCGTTTGAAGTTAATATTATTATTGTTGTAATTATCATTACGGATAACTTATATTGCACCATATTCGTTAAATAACATACTTCAAAGCGCTTTTCATAATGAGTTTAACTCTTCTTTGGATAATATATATCAGGTGGCTTGATGTCTGCTAATATCTCTCTATCAATCAACCAAAATTAAAACCAGTGGAACACATACTACAAATATGTAATTAATATATAAAATAATTCAAGTAATGTGAGATGGATTTGAATAGAAAACCCCATGATGATTTTTCAAGCATTTGATTTTGTGTCATGTAATTCAAGTATTTAAAAAAAAAAATTTTTTTTTTAAGCCCGTTAGGGGGTTAGGTACCTTTATAAGAAATATTATAAGGTCTAGTCATGCTATATCTCGCCTGGTTAGTTGAGCACATCATGTTCTTTTTTTGTTTGATTTTAATTAATCTGTCTCCAGTGTAATTTTCCAAGTGGTAAGGTAAGTCATTGCATAATATTTTTGACTGTCCTACGTTTGTCTTTGTCTTTTTAATGTGGTAGTGTTGCTGTTGTCTAGAATACTAGACTAATACTAATATAATAATATTTGTGTATTTCACAATTTTTGGTTGATGTAATGTCATCGCCTTGTACGTTTCCTAATACAATTTTGTGTACAATTTTTACCTTCTCAATAAGTATTTTATGTCGAATTGGTGTATTTTTTCGATCAGTTCTGGGCAAATTGTAATTGTAATAGTTGTACGAATACATTGGTTTATTTTTTTTGTTGTCTTTGAATCTTTATTATGTCTGTCTTGTTTCCAGGCGATCATGAAGCTCAATTTACTTTTAACATAAGCTTCGTAAATGATGTTTTTTTTTTTTTTTTTCGATATGGGGTCTTTAATTATTTATTTTTGTGTTAGGATTTTTTTATGGTTTTTGATAATTTGTGTTCTTATGATTCGTTTCAATTTTAGGGACCATTTTCAACGAGTTGTAAATAAGTAACCCACTATTAGGAAATGGGAATGGAATCAAGTTGTGGCAGAGAGACCACAACTCGGTCCAATAAATTAAAAAAACTTTAATGAAATTTCACTGTGATGATGTAATATAGCGACTTCATATTACACTAAAATCAATTATAAAATCATCGCACTGACAAATGTATAACTCTCATGGATTATTTTAATAAATCTTCTAAAAATTCAGTAATATCCCGAAAGGGGAGAATAAACTAATTCCTTCTAGAAAAAATGTTTCTAAAAAACGAAATTAAAACGTTAAAAAAAAACCTAATAATTGAATTTTAAAAAAAGATCCTGCAATAAAGTTCTAAATAAATGGGACTCCCAAAATCTCGCGCAGCAAGCCATCAAGGATGATTGAATATTTTAGGATAAATTCGGTTCAAACAATTCATACGTAAATACGATTTACCTATATGGTACATACAGATCATACTTACGATAAATACAGTTCATTCTTACTCTAAAAAATAAATAAAGTTCATAATTACGGTAAATACGGTTTATACGGTAATACAGTTCGTACCTACGGTTTATACAGTACCTACCTACCTAAATCAGTTCATTCTCACGGTAAATACGGTTTATACAGTTCATACATACGATTTATACAGAACCTAAATAAGTTCATACTTACGGTAAATACGGTTTATACCGTTCATACATACGATTTATACAGAACCTAAATAAGTTCATACTTAGGGTAAAAACGGTTTATACAGTTCATACATACGATTTATACAGAACCTAAATAAGTTCATACTTACGGTAAATACGGTTTATACAGTTCATTCATACATTTCACTGCATGACATGTTGACTTACATTTTATCCATAAGCCCCCGTATTCAAATCCAGAAATTAATTGAAAAAATGGTTTATTCACGATTATTGTGTATAAAGTATATGAGTAAGAGGAACAAACATTATTCGTGAAATCTATTTAACATCTTTTGAAATGTTAATCTCGCGCACACGAATGATAAGATAGTGACAAACCATAAAAGGATATACATTTACAGCTGAACAATAATATTAATAACTATGGAGTCAATAAGCTGTTTAAATATTTTATCAAAAAAGAAATGTGAATTATGAACACAACTTATTGTAAATCATGACCGTCTTCTTGAGAATAAAAGCGTCTTGATAACGTTATATTTTGATATCCGGAAATGCACGAAAAATTTTACGGCGGGTTTTCATCAAAATAATTTATCTAATACTCCATCAATTTATTTACTTTGTACGATCGTATGACGCTTATTTACAGCACTGAATGAGAAAATCCCTGCTACGGGAAATCGGGTACAAAAAATGTTTTCTTTCATGCGGTAAAAAATAGAGCATCTAATTGTGAGGCGAAGTTTTAATAACAAGCATAATTTTTTTTTTTAAAGTGATTTACTTTAAATGCCGTCAAGTGTTTTTCTAGATCAACCGATGATAGAGTGTTGTTGTAGATTTCCGGTTTCTGGGAAGCTAATCCACCAATCAAGACACGCGGGTAATGATAAAAATTTCCAAAACTTAAAAAAAGTTATAGCGATGATAATACGATACATACAAATATTTTTTTTTTTCATTCACCCTTCACCACTCCTCATCAATTTCCTTTTTTTCCTTCTCACTCTTTCCTTGTTTTGTCCATATTTCTTTTATTTTAATTTTTTTTTATTTTTTATTAATAAATTTCATAAGAGGTACATGTTTTTTAAAAATTCTATGCATATCTACTTTTACACATCTAGTAAATGTTACCACTGTAACTCTCCAAAAAAAGAGACTAACTCTTGTGCTTGGAGAGTGACTTACATTGTTGTAGTTGTTTATTTATAAGAGTTTATATAATTTTAAATACGAGTACATGAGATAAAAAAAACAAAAGATATATAAAGATACATCTTAAAACAATAATACGTTCATACTAATTAAAATTTAATGTAGTTTTTACACGTGTTCAAAAAATTTCTTTAGATTTACTTTAAATTCATTTATTGATTGATTATTTTTTATAGTTTTTAGTTCATTGGGAATATTACTATAATTTTTTACACCTTTGAAGACAAAGCTATTTCGACCATGACTTGTGTGGAATTTAGTAATTTTAATATTATGTTGGTATCTGAATGACTTATTCATCTCAAATGCTTTTATTTTTTCTTCTTTATACATTTGTATAATATAGATTATTTTATAAACAGTGTTTTATTTAATTTAATTTGGTATATTTATTATTTTTATAGTTTAAAGCGTCGTCGCTTTAAGTTAATATATATCATTGGACGGCAGATCCTACTTTATTTATATACATAATTTTTTTTACAGTTTCTATTTATAATCATTTAAAAATAATTTAAACATAAATAACTACCCCGTGATTCAGGGGTTCCAGGAATAATAGGATATTTACTTGAATTTATTTACCGACTTACATGACTCAATTCTTTAATTTTCCTGAAAAAATTATGGTTCAATTCACGGAAAATGATTCTTCTGCACGCCTACCCACCTACCCAGATAACGTACATACTCGTATTCGATGTATAGAAATTCTTCTGCCCCGTCTACCGGCATCTGCAGTTCTTGGATCCGCATTACGATAAAATTATAAGAGATTTACCGATGTTTATCGATAAAATAAAGTCGAATTTTAAGTACCTTTGATTAAACGCTTATATGAATTTTTGTTCGTAACATAATAAGCCGAATCCATAAAGTAAACTGTGTCCAAGCAAATAAAAAATACAGTTCTTTGTGTGAAATATAATCAGAATTCTGGGCAAGTATTTTCGACTCGATGGCTACTCTCAGGTAAAAATCCTTATTAAAAAGTAGATCGAGTGTAGATAAGTCCACCTCATCGTGTAGTGGTTGGAGCGTTCGTCTACCATGATTGAGGTCCCGGGTTCGATTTCTGGGATAGTCGGCACGTAATATTTATTGAAAGTTGGCGCCTGACGCGTAAAATTGATGTCATACGAAGGCTATGTTTACATACATGCCTTGCTTGCTCTACATTCCCTCATTTTCTAATGAACGCACGACGATCATGCCGACTTTTTACATATCTATCTTCAAGCATTTGTGGAATTTGGTCATGCCAGCTTACCCACCACCCACCACATACCGCACACCGCATCTGAGGACATAAGTCTCCTTGGCGGTGCCCACATACACGGAAAATTTGCTCGTTGTCAAACGAGAAAAGCTGCCCGAAGGAGCTCTCTGAAATCTGGTAGCCTTAGCATCTTTGTGCTGAAAGAAAGTAACCCAGAAATACATAATATGTACTTCATTGGATTGAGAAGAGAGGGAAGTGAATTCTTCACTGACTGGGATTAAATTGATTGGACATGATCAATTCGCCGAAATGATTACAAAACTTTTTTAAAGCCTTGAAATTCTTTTTAGAAGCCACCAGATCTGTATATCCGACAGGACCTATAACAGGGCCACGGATAGTAGCGAGAAGCTCCATTCGGTAATCATAGAGAAGGGGAAAGGGACAAGACCACAGGGTGTGTTCAGAAGATTTGGTCATGCCATGTCTTTATCAGTCTTCCTCGTGTTATGCATCCATCAACATTCGCATCGTAAAGCCAAGCCGTTCTATCGATTAACATGTCCCTACCAACGTAGCACTCCTTTCTAAATTTTGTCGATAACGCTTGTTTGTATTTTTTTTATCGATAATCGCCTTACTTTTATGTAACATACAAGTACAAATAAGATACGCTGCATTTTGTGTACCGGTTCGGTGTACTCATGCAGTGCCCTATGCACGATAGGGTACGGATGTGATGCTGATAAAATCGACATACGTAGATACCTCATTTTTTAAACGTGTTTTTAAGTATTCCAATTTTAAAAAAGAAAATCATAATTTGGGTACCATAACGACGAACATCTGTAATTTTTATCGTCCCTTTGTAACTGAGGGCCTGGTACCGACAAAGCTTTTGTGTCGGCTTCAATACAATACTGCGTATCTCCATTCTCCTTATTCTGTGTATGTAGTAGCAAGCAGCAAGCAACGTGGCCGGGGATGATATTCTCGGAAAATCCGAAATCTGCAACGAAGGGATGAAGATAATAAAAGTATTGAATAATTAGACACTGACCCTAATAAAAATATTATAACAAAATAACAGTTTTCTTAAAAAGCCGGGATGGCGGCTTTTTGTTTTGATATTTCAGACATTTGACTGCCACCAAGTTTTTGCGAATTTTTAAAGTTTTTTTATACAACAGGCTTAACTTTTTTTTAAATTACTACCAAAAAATGTGCAGTACGTAGGTTCATCGATATGTAGACAACACATATGTACTATGCATATTCATATTCCGTGTTTATTCGGAAAATGTAATTCCTACTCAGTCAAATTACATACGAATACATCATTGAAAATAAATGCAGATATTTCTCGATATTGTCGGCACCAAAACACCATTGTAAAGTGCTCGTTTTTCAGTAATAATATTTCTTTGTACATTCATATTTTCACGTCTCTAAGGTGATTTTTCGATGCAAAATAATTCCTTTGATCTTTTGTCATTTTCTAGACTATATTTATCATAAAATCATCGTGTTATTTTTTAATATGCCTACGTATATGTTATTTTATTAACTTTTTTTACATGTATTATTTTTATATAAAAACATATGTATACTATAATATGCATAGGTATTCTATTAAAATAAGGCCACCTTTGTTTGTTTATTTTTATTTTCCAATAATTTTACTTTCATAAAGTTTCATGAAAAAATCCAAATAAAAATATAAAAACATTAATAATAATTGAGTTCCCAACTCTATCTTCCACCTAAATTTACTAACCCAGTTCTTGCATATTTGAACTTGAATGAGGATGTTCAGTGCTACAGGAAGTTGGATATAAAAAATGATTTCTTGCACGCGTTAAAAATTAGTGCATTAAATTGTACGGCTTGAAATGTATGAAAAAAATAATGAACAACAACAACAACAACAAACCATCACGCCGTTTCTCCGTAAGGGTAGGCAGAGAGGATAAACGCCATATCACGCTGTCTTTACATACAGATCTCGCTTTCTATACATTCATACATCTTCTCATGCACGAGCCGATTATTCCGACTTTTGGCATGTTCATCTTCAAATATTTGTTGGATTTGGTGATGCCATGTCTTTTTCAGTCTTTCTTTATTCCTACATACTTCGCTCCCATACATCAGGGTCAGCACCAGGACTCCATTGTGAACTGCTAATTTTGCCTGTAATTAAAAAAAAAAAAAAATGAACTACTTTGAACGACGTCACTAGTTCTTTCTAATCAACCAATGATAGTGTTGTGATAGATTTCCGGCTTATGGGAATCCAACTGACCTATGTGCAGAACTCACCGAAGAGAACTTGTGACGTCACACGCGGAGTAATTTCAAAATTACAAAACTCGGAAAAACCATAGCGCTGATAATACAAAACATTTTAAAAAAATAGCTTACTTTTAAAGTCAATCAACAAATACATATTATATTTGAAACCGCGGAACTTCCTCATTATCAGAACTTTTTCTAGAAAAATCGATTAGGTAGTTAAAAATACTCCCGAAATTGAAACCGTTTTTCTAAAGTATGATCACTCGTTTAAGAGAATAAAATATGTCTGTACCTTAAAGCTGAAACGCTGGAATTCACTCTTTTTGCAAAATGGAGTAATGAATGTCATTTTGTTCATATATTCAGATTCTATTAATGCTAAAAACATTGGAGTCCTCCGGTATACCACTACTAAAATAGTTTGTTCTAAAACACCAGTAGTGCAGTAATGCTTTCAACAAAATTCAGCGGTTTGCTGGTATTAAAGCAGTGGAAATTCCACAATTTTTATAACAAACTACCTCTGACGCGGCGAGAGATTTTGCACAAGATTAATTCTTATTGTCATAATCAACCATACTCTCCATTATGTCATTTCTTTTGCCGTCAATTTTATTATTTTACTTTGCTTTTTTTCAAATGCTGTTTACTTTCAATTACTGTTTTATTGCTATTAATATCATGTCATTGCATTTATATTTACCTGTTATTTTCATAAATAATTAAAATTTTAATTAATGGCACGTAATTTAATATTTTTGCCTAAAGAAAGTTTTATAAATACATTGTTTTTCATTCAATATTCTACATTACTTTTCATACTAAAGTCCGAGGAGGAATTAGGGCGCGAGCCAAGCGGTAAAAACAAAAAACCTTGAAGTCCTATAGTTATTTGATAGTCCATATTTTAAATGTTTATTTCTTCAATATTCTTATCAAAAGCCTATAAATCCAAAAAAACCGCAATGAATTGTGTTTTATTTCTAGAGATACATTTGAAACAGTTTAACAACTTCAAACCGGTCTCCTGAACAATTTACCAAATGTGACTTCTAGCATTTCAGCCTTGAGGTACAGAAATCATCGCGTATTTGATTTGAAATAGTAATAGAGTAAAAAAATATCTAAATTTGTTGCAACAGAGAAGAAAAACATTTTTGAGATGGGGATGGGAGTCTAGGTGTTTACAGGGGTTATGACCTGTCATTGGCTGGTTTAAGTGGCCACTTTACACACTGTGTAACATTCACCATTCTGCCTATGTTTGAACATCCATATTTCCTCAACTCTTCCATCTGTTGCATTTGTGAAGTAAAAGAGCTGAAACCTTCATCATGTGGGTGAGATTCATCCGGCTGAACCAATTCACCTACTAGGCAACGCCTGAAAACAATTTTCCAATTTTTTATACTTCTTCTTTTACCAGGTAGTTAATTCAAAAATGTTTTGAGTATGTCCAAATGCTTGCAGACTGGCTGGATTTTCTCCCTAAGGGGTCGTTCACATTTCAATTTGTTGCAACACAGAGAGAAAACATTTTTGAGATGGGAATATGGCAGTCTATTCATTTACAGGGCTTATGATGTTACACAGTGTGTAAAGTGGCCACTTAAACCAGCCAATGACAGGTCATAAGCCAGCCAGTCTGCAAGCATTTGGACATACTCAAAACATTGTTAAAAAAATATTATTTATAATTTATGATGGAGTATTAAAATATGCTCATAATGACTAATATAAACATATTATGGAACTTAATGTATTTAAAGTCATATCATAAGACCATTAAAAATAAATAATATATTTACCTACTTAAGTAAATAAAATACTGTTTGTTTATATACCTGAGTTAATCCGGTCAAATATAATTGTAGAGGAAATACCCACTCCCCGACCTCTGCAACAAATTGTGTTACTAAGTAAAGGTAGAAGGGCGGGAAACCCCCATCGTGTACATTTTAAAGGTAAATATAATAACCACACTCTAGATACATGTACTTATATACAATGAGGTTAAACAACTTTTTTTATATGAAAGGTCCAGGGTATAAAGGATGGATGTTAATGTTTGTGTGTTTTAAACTAATAATGACATCTGACGGCAGTTATGATCTATATTTCTGCCTAATAAAATTTGACATAAAAGCTGTACTTTCCGAGATGCATACTTGAATAAGAAAAAATGCATGCAAAAGGTAAGGATGGATGTCAGTTAACTCTTTGCTCTCTGATAGTACAAATTTGTCCAGATGTAAAATAACTCATATATGAGAATGCATTTGATGTAACTAATCACTGACGGTTTATATTTGGTCATTTTTTAATAGTTTGACCATTTTGAAGTAATTAGTTCTAAAAAATGACTCCCGGGAATCAGTTTTGGGTAGAGCTGTCACCCGTTTGGTCGTATAAAATTACTTCTCCTTTACAATCCCCAATATTATAATTATGATAGGAGGTAAGTTCCTTCTTTTTCAAATATATTTGTGGTTTGATTATAATGCGTGTTTTTTATTATTTTTTGTAAATATATAAAAAATATGATTTTTTTACATTGCAATTTCCTGCGGTACAAATTCATACCATTGTTTTTTTTACATGTAAAGAGTTTAAAAAAAAAAACAAGAAAATACGTAATCGTTTTCGAGATGTAAATAATATAATTAAAAAAAAAACTTCAAAAACTCTACTTAATCTGTGTTTAAAGAACAAAGGGTTGAATAAAGGAAATAAGGAGATAATTTAATATTAATTAAAACCATTTTAGATGATGTAAAATAGTATAGGCTATTGGGACTAAGCAAGTTCCTTTATAATTATTATTTTATTTATATTTCCGTGAAACTAAAAACCTCTATGTCTCAAAACGTCCTTTTTTGACATTCATCCTTTATATCATGTACCCTTCATATTATAAAATTCCTAACAATATTTTGAGTGTTCATGTAAAACCTACCTAATTTATAAAAGCGTATTGTACTTTTTTTAATGTATAAATTATTGGGTGCATACCGCATACCTATGAAATCGCCGTTTTATATAGATTACAATAGGTTTGATATTTAATCTATATAAATATTGTCCATGTTATCCATACAGGTTTGCCATTTTTATGGTAGTCAATTGATGCCTTTTGTGGGCGGGAATCCACAAATTAATAATATCATGAAGGTATTTTTTATCGACTTTCAAGAGTTATTTTTTTCCCAATGAAAAAAAATCAGTAATCAGTTGGAGGGTTCGACAAGTTTGGTGGATGACAGAGAGTAACCACCTTCCGCTTTTGCAGCTTAGAACAGTTTAGTGTTGTCATGAAGCAGCAATGACGATAAGCAACTGGCCAGCTTCGGTTATTTAACTGCGAGCTTCTCCATCATTGTTTGCAATTAACGTCCTGCAGTTAGAGGCGACACAGATCTTATGAAGCTGTTGTGGAAAACGCTCTCACAAGATTACCTAACCGTTACCATAAGCTTCTTTTCGGTGATCTTTCGTTTTGGGAATCGTTTAGTTAAAATCTCTTTATCCAACTTGGGAAGACAACTTGAGACGTCGCACGAGGAATAATTTCAAAAACATTAAAAAAACCTAGCGCCGGTAAAACGATAAATACAAAAAATTGGCTTAGTTTAATAGTCATGTTGTTGGTTTAATAGTCTATTAACTAATAAATTAATAATGAAAAACACTAAACTCCCTCAACCCCTGGACTGACACCTGAAGCTTAAGACTGATCATCTTTCCTTCATGTAACAAAAATGATCAAGATACTTACGCTGCGATTGGTGTACCAATGCAGTACCCTATGCACCATTAGGTGCGGAAAAAGAATAAATGAATGAACTCCCTCATTACAACAATAATAAGAGTAATAATGTTAACTTTAGAAGAAAGTATTGTTTGTTTTCTTTGGCGAATGCACTCGTGCTGGATTCTGGTTCTATTGCACATACATAACTGTATTCTTAATCTGTCCGGATACAGAGAAAAATAAAGTACCCACCTTCCTAATACTATTATTGTCTAACGACATTTAAAGTACCTATAGTACGCAAAGCAATTATAATTATTTCTGAAATACAAATTTGAAACGTTTTTGTGAGGCAGGTAGCTGTTCGTTTTACATGCCAACAGACCCCTTTTAGTGAGATATGGGTAATTATGTAAACAGAAATAATACTTTTTAAAGTTAACGGGATTTCGAACTTTTCCCAGACATCAAACCCTTTGACGGCGTCAAACTACTCAACCGAAATTCCAACCTAATGTCTGATATTTTACTATGTATCTCCCTTAACAATGTCCGAGGGGATGAAAAATAAAGAATCGGGTTGTGGTCCCATGGCTAGTACCTCGGACTCGCGGATCAAAGGTCCGCGGTTCGATTCTCACTCTACCCCAACTTAATTCCAATTTTTTAACAGTGAGTAACAACTCGTTGAAAATGGCCCTTAAAACTAAATATTAGCGTAAATCATAGGAACGCGAATATTTATTTAAAAAATCCGAACGATTGTTTTCAACTTCAAAGCTACTCTTTAGCAAAAATCCTGAAGAAAAAATTTAGTGGAGAAAGTCCACCTTAAAGTGGAGTGATTGGCGCACTCACCTATTATGCTTGAGGCTCCGGGATTGATTTCCTGCAAGGTCGAAGTGAAATATTTGTTGGTGTACAAATTCAGTGCGCAATTTAGCATTATGTGGGGATAAGAGTTGAATAATGGTGGTATGTATCTATTATTTTCTGCGTTCAGGCGTATGAAGAATACAGTGCTGTGTGTGAAATAGAACCAGAACCCTGGATAAGTTTTTTCGACTCGATGGCTGCTCTCGGGCAAAAATCCTAAATAAGAGAATCGAGTGGTGATAAGTTCGCCTACCATTCTTTAGGTCCTGGGTTCGATTCCTGTCAGGGTTTACGTGAAACATTGATTTTAAAGGATTTTTGAACTGCAGTATTACACTGTTCCTGGATTGGAACCTGAAGCGTAAGACTGGTCACATTATCTTCATGTAACAGATGATCGAGCAACGCGGCATTTGTTTTACCAATGCAGTGCACTTTATTTTTTTTTATACTGACTAATATTTTAAGCGACAGATGTCAAAATATCTAACACAGATCCAAACAACTAGCCGTTCCCACGTGTGTGTAGACAGAGGATAGAACGCCAGATTACTATTAGATTCCTTAAATATGGTCCATTTACATACGGAACTCGCTTTCCCTACATTCGTGCATCTTGATATCGTGAAAAATATCGTTTTTTAACAAGCATATATCTTTATTTATACGGTGCTTCCGGTGCTATTATCAATATTGTGTTATAGCTCGTTTAAATAACTTATTTCATTTTATTTATTTATTAAGATGATATGCAGCGGTAGAGCGGTTCGATGAATAGGTATTTGAATATAGTTTTTCTGTCATTCTCTCGCAGATGCCTCCCCGCACACTGTGCGAAAAAGACAAAAGTATGTCGGAATGATTATGCCTAACTTAATAAATTTATTATTGAAAACATTTTTCACTTTCCACGATGACATTTCACGTATTACATTTAATATAAATTTGTATAAACCACTCAGTTCAATTCAACTATACGTTGACAGATTTCGAGGCTACTACCTCATCATCAAGACTTATCATCGTCATTCTCTTTTCCGCACCTAGTGGTGCATATAGCACGGCATTGCTACACCAATCGTAGCGTATCTTGATCATTCATTATGGAGGCAAGATGACACGTCTTGCGCTTGTCCAGGGATTAGAAAATATTCGATTATGACATAGGTAAAATAAACCAAAGTAGGACTCAAAATGCCGAACACTCTTTAATGGAACGGAAGGCCTGTCGATGACTGTCAACAGGCCGGCTTCTTCTGAAGAGTTTTAAGTGGTTTCCTCTTCACTAGAGCAAGTGCTGGAGAAGTTCCTGATTGGCCCTCTATAGAATATCCCTCCTGATCCGAACACTTAAAGATAAAATAGAAGCTTATTAACAGCAGAAAAATCATATTTTATGAATTTTAAACCTTGTACATAATTAGCAAGGTAAATAATACACGCAAGGAACCATATAAAAAATATAGTGACGCGAGTGATTCTATTTGAGATGGGCATTTTGTTTTTTTTTATGAGGTTAGCAGTAACAGTTAACGTTTCACAAAGTACCTTAGCTGTTTCGTGAAGACGTTTAAAAAATAGCAGTTTAGTGCAGTGCTTAACTATTTTTTTGGCGATCGTTATTTTACAGAATCTACAGAAAGGTAACAATAATGTTTTTCCATCTATAAACCATGCCTTTGATTCCAAGAAAATGCTGCATGCGGGATACGAACTTACACAAATCCAGCTGTCAAGTGGGTTTGTGAGCTACTTTCACAGATTCAAGCAATTTGACATCACCACACCCACGTGATGATGTTACTCCCCAAGATGTACCGTCCCCTGTTGGTGAATTGGCGCTTTTGCAGTTTACAGAGAATTCAACTGGAGGAGCGATGCAGAAGCCTAGATGAGGATTTGCACGATGTTTACATGGTGATAAGTCATAAGAACTTGTCAAGAGTGGTAATATGTAATAGTATACATGATAGATATAGTTAAGGCAATAAAAGGTATTAATGATAGCGGGACACCAAATGCCGAACACTCTTCAAGTGGATCGAAATTGAAAGGTCTGTTGACGAACGACAACAGTCCGCCTTCTCCTGGCAAGTTTCCTGTAGTTTCCTCGTTATTAGAACAAACGCAGAGAAGCTTCTAGAAGTCAATTTAGAAGCAGATACCTTTATTATTTTTTAAGTGAAAGCAAGCAAATAACTATCTCTTTGAAATAAATCTAAACCTTACAGGGGAGTACGGATAAATTTACACGGTGTTGAATTGGGATTTATGTATTTTTAATAAACTTCTTTCGTCTATTATCTACATATGACGTCATAAATTAATAACCGAATTATGGTCTAATAATACGATATAGCAACTAGCAGAGCAACCAGAACATGTTTCGCATTGTAACCAGCCCTTACCAGCAGGCTTGGAGCGCGAAAAAAGGTCGGTGGGATAAATACATGGACAATCTTCATCGTGTCAGCTATAACATATAATACGTGTCACCCCTGTCATCAAAAATAGCCTTTATAATATCCCTTTTTATTTTTTTAATGTGGCTTTTTAGTTGATTTTTTTCACCTTTACTTTCTCCATATTTAACTTATTATTACTTATACAAGCAATACTTATCCAATATTTTCCCATGAAAAGTCGATTCGCGGACCTAAAATGGACATTTCGTGGACTTAATTTAGGAGTCAGCACTTTCGTTCAGTTTATAGTGAATGCAGCTCGAGGTGCGATTAAAAGTCTGGAAGATGTGGTAACAGTAATTAATCATAAGGACTTATCGCGTGAGGTAATTATCATACATGGTAAAAATAGTGAAAGTGCTAATATTTGAAATAAATTAGAATAGGACACAAAATGTCGAACACTGTCAAGGTGAAACGGAAGGTCAGTTGATGTCTGTCAATAGTTCTGCTTCTCCGGGTCCCTGATGGCTCAATTGGAAGTTAACAGAGTAATCTTCGACTGTCTATAAAGAAAAACCGATATTTGTGTACAAAAATGAGTATATTTGCATGAACATTTAAAGTATCTTCGTTGGTAGCCTATAATTGAACATGTTTAGAAGAAAAAAATGGATGCATATTCTGCTTTTCATACCCACATGAAACTCAATTTTACTTTGTAGACAATGTTTTAAGTTAGTCCAAATTTTTGTAGACAAGTACTGGATTCAACCCCTAGGGAGCTGTTAATATGAACGTAATACAACAGAGATTAGGAACATTTTAGAGAAGGAAAAATGGAAGTCTAGGCATCCACAGTACTTCTGAAATATAGGCAGAATGGGTCATGTTACACAGTGTTTAAAGTGGCCACTTAAACCAGCCAATGATAGGTCATAAGCCCTGTGGATACCTAGACTTCTATTTTCCCTTCTCTAAAATGTTATTCATCTCTGTTGTATTATGTTTACTTTGTAGATAAAATTGAAGATAAATGTTAAATGTCAGTTATCTGTGGTTTCCTCTTCTTAAAGCAAATGCAGAGAAGTTCCTTAACAAGGCCATTGCTGATTATTCCACCAGATCCTCATGATAGTAAATAAACTATTTAGTTTGAGCAGTGGAACGATCATACTTTTGCAGTAAATATAAGCCTTACTTATTATTATTGTAGACGATTCTTATTAAGGTTCTCTCATCCGGTAAAGTGATCGCTTAAATAAGGTCATAAGCCTTACCTATGCCCAAGATTCCATATTCTCCTTTCAAAGACGTTCTCCATCTCTGTTTAAATCTCTTCGAAAAATGCCTAGATACCTAAATATTAAAAAAATATGGAGTAGGTGCTTTATGCTTCTACACCGGAAAAGCCGAAAACGAGAACCGAAGACAAGAATAATCAAGAATAGCAGTAGCTAACAATATTAACACTTTGTATCCCAGAGCCGTGTAAACACGTGATTATATAACCACGCGTTGTGTCAAAGTCCCGTGTTTTCACATGGTTTAGCAGCGGTCCAAAAAAATGCATTTTATTGACATCTAGTGACTTTTATTAATACTTTTTAGCTCTTGGTAAACTACGTGAAAGCACAGGGCCGGGACACAACGCGTGGTTATTATGATCACGTGTTTACACGGCTCCGGATTCCGGATACAAAGCTCAAAAAAAGGAGTGATACCCTGTATATGTGCGAACATTGCAATGTGGCTCCCCATAAAGGCCAATGTTGGCGAAACTATAATACAAAAATGAGTTGTTAAATTGTTTAAAATAAATATGAGAAGTTTCAATTGATTTAATCCAGTATTTTCATAATTATGACACTTTTAAAAAATCCTTCACAAAGCATGAAATTTCACAAAAATGGGCCGGGCACAGGGTAAATTTTATGTGTATTCGGCCGGTACGAAAGTGTTAAGAGCAATCAAGTAATGTTTGAAATTCGCAAACTCCTTTAATAGAATAGTGGCACAAGTTAAGCAATTATAGCGGGTAGATATCTGTCTGTACCCCCTGTTTATTTAACCATCCAATTTTTATTGGCGAGGATAATACATTCCAGTTAGTAATAGGTCCCCGGGGGTCGCTTAACGGTACCCAAATGTCAAGCCTTGATTTAGAGACTGCGAGTAACGCATCCCAATTCCAATTGCCCTACTTGCAGAGTACCTAGGTACTGGGTACCTACCGAGTTACCGAGTACACTATCCGGTAGAATCTGATCACGAATAATTAATGTTCAGGGGGTATGCTGGCACCCAACACCCATATCCTATCTATTGAAAAAAATATGCATTGTATTTAGCAGAAATTCGAAGCACTTATCCGGGTGCAAATTCAAAAATAAGATTAAAAAACAACATGCATAGAATTAAGAATAGTCCAGAAGAAGCGAAGAATCATATTTGAATACATCGGACTGTATCCAAAAAAACCCCACTATGCCTCACTTTCGCCGCGCGCATTCGCGATATCGCCACGTAATGTTGCACGATGGGAAAAAATATAATCATAACACAAATGTAAGGTAAAAAAAGCAATCTGTTAGTGTCTCTATAAGTAAAAGGTCATTTAATAAAAGTAATTGAATTAATGAACTTTGAACTTAAAATAAAAAACAAAATTTATTTTAAATAAAACAGATATGTTTATATCATGTTAAATAATATTTGATATTTTTAAGTTAATGTCGGTAAAATGTCCACCACTGCGTTGTTTAATCCGAGGTCCGATTTTCATTAGTTCTCTCATTAGATGAGTAAAGTAGGGTAAAAAAAATTACTACCCTGGAAACACTAACGAAATGTTCAATTTGTTTCTTCGACAACCCGACAGATGAAAAAAAAAATCAATTATTAAGTAATCATTTGCTACTTACACATGCATTTGCTAAGTACACATGAAATGCGATCCTATCCTGTTTCTTTAAGATCCTAGCAGTATTTTTACACTTTAAAAGGACACAACACGGCATAGTTGAATTCAAATCAGGAGTTGCGTACTGAGCGACGTCTACAAAGAAACAAATGGGTCAAAACGTAAACCTACTAATTTATGAGTAGTTTAGTCGCCTTCTGTTTGATGCTCGTATACGGTTTCTGGACTATTCTTAATTCTATAACATGACAGTTAAAAGTAAAAGACTAGAAAACATGCATTTTTTGTTTTTATCAAAGTTTATTATAAACAAGCGGACCCGACAGACGTTGTCCTGCCAGAACGTTAGCTTGCCTGCTATTAGCTGGTTGAACAAACTTTTTTTCATAATTAATGACCCACGTTATTTATTTTGGATTTTTTAAAGGTATTTATATATTCATAATAAGGGTTTGTTTTTTGTTTTATCTCCACGTGTGATTGGCTAAGAAGCCTCGTCGCGCTCAAATCAAAATTATGCAAAAATCACTACTCTAGTGCCAATAATCCATGGAAAAAATCCAGGAATATGTGTTAATTACGAAAATTCAGAGCGCGATTTACTCAACCCATGCCCAACGTGAATTTAGTCATTCTTTAATCGTCTGTCGTGTTTTGATTTAACCTTGACATTTAATTCGAAACCAAAAGAAAAGAAAGAACTAAGATAGACCAGATCTTGTCTTGTGGTTGTATTTTTTTTATTTTATGTGTCCTAGCTTTAATTTTATTTCGTTGTATTTTTTTTTTCATTTGTACCTGTATTTAGTAAAAGAAAATGTATAAGTCCGTCAATAAATAAATAATAATAAAAGAAAAATGACTGTATCGTGAAAGCGTGCAAAAACTTTCCGGATAAAAGGAAAAATATTTCATTCATATTTAAGTACCTAAGTAGTTGTTTATGATTGAATTCCAAAACTTAACATTTTTAATATTCAAATATTATTAATATTTAAATAGTTCCTACAGCCCGTGTGACGAGTGATATGTGATGTTATTTTATCAAATTTTTATTTAAACTATTGTGTTATTATATATAATATCCCCTCATACCAGCACTTTTGCTGATTGGGAATATTTCGTACAAATAAAATATGTAACATAATGTAATATGTAAAGTTTAAAAACCTTGTATTTTTTCATAAATAAATAAATAAATTACATAGGTAGGTACCTTGATACTTGTTTGTGGTTGAATTCCAAATCATAAAATAATAATTTTTCAAATAAAGAATTCTTATAGCAAATGTCAAACTCTACGCTACTTACCGGCAGTGGTGCATTATGTGTAAGAATCTGTTTTTCAAAATTGTCTCGAATGTCGGTTAATTTTTTTTAAACATTACTTAAAATCCATTAAAAATATGTTAACATGCAGAAGTTAAGAAATGGTTAGGAAATCAATCAATTCAGTATCCATTGAAAATAATTGATGTTTGTGAACGTTAAAATAAAAACTTTTTTAATTTACAAAAATAGAACATTCTCTAATTTTTTTGGAATATGCATTTCAGTAGAATGCAACCCTGGAAAATCGCTCAACTTATTAATAATGTTATTGTTTGTAAATCTTGCGAACGTGAATTAGAAAAATGTTGAAATTTGAAATTACTCCGCCTGTGTCGTCGCTAGTTCAAGTCGATAAGCTGTACTGTCATTTTAAAGCGGAACCCCGTAGCTGCCAAAATATCCAAAACGTTGAAAAGAATGACTACCCGAAAACCGGAAATCTATCACAACACGTAACAGGTTGGTTATTGATCGCATGAACTTGTGACGTTTCAAGAAAGTTCATTTTTGTTAAAACTGTTTTTATTAAATTTTTCATACATTTTGGAGAATCTTTGCGTACAATTGAACCCTTTAATTTTTACCGCGTGTAAGAAAATATTTTGTGTTTCCAATTTTCCGTAGCCCTGAACTTCCTCATTATAAACCGAATTGTGGTACCGTGGCTAGTACCGCGGATTCACGGATCAGATGTATTGGTTCGTCGACTTGGTTAATAGTGAGTAGAACTCGTTGAAAATCGTCAATCATAATAACCGAAATAATTTGGTAATAATTCCTTTTTTTTAAAAGGAATATTTATTATTATATTCCTTTTAACAAAAAAAAAGAAAACTTCTAAGTACATTTTTTTCCACGTTAATTATTTATCAATAATGTACGTTATTGACATCTGTTGTTCAGTAGAAAAACCACACATAAACGTTTGTATGTACCAACGTACAGATATTATATCATCACTGAAGTGGGATGAACCTTTCGTTTTCATTAAATGCCAAAAGTGACAGCGTAGTTCGTGTCTCGGTGAATTTAAGGTTATGATAGCGTATTTTTCGAATATTTTATACTTTTGAGTGTTTGATATTCGTAGATTTATCAGTACTCCATCGTTTCAAGATGTCTTCGAACGAAATAAAACCCGTCAACGAGGAAGATCTTAAAGACTTAAAAAGCAGAATGAAAATGATATCTGATGCTGACCCAGCTCAGTATCATAATGAATTTTCCCTGAAACGGTATTTAAGAGCATTTAAAGACGTTGATAAAGCATTCCAAGTAAGTCATTACTAAAAACATTTCGTATTTCGTCGATTTGAACTAATAAAATATTACTTTCTAGATCACAAATGTTTCTAACATTCCAGCATATGGTTATCTCATGTACTGATCATTGATAAGAATCGCCTTAGAAACCAATTATTTGGTTCTACAGATATTATTTACCTTGAAACAAATTTACACATCATATGGTGAAATAATATTTGTTCTGTAAATCTAAATAGTTTTCTTGTGTTTGAATATGTTTTGAAGCGTTTTATTTATCAAATACAACTTTATGAATTGGGCAAGTAGTTTTGTCACATCTGATTTTACCTGACAATACCTATTTATGTATGTTGAAGAATCAATTCTGAATCTCCTTAAGGGGGGTGGCTTGTATGCTGTAATACATTGCAGTAGAAAGCATTAAAAATGAACACTGTACATATTGATCTAAATGAAATAATGCTAACAAACCATCACGCATAGGCAGAGATGAAAGACCGCCATATCATTCTGTCTTTGCATACATACCTAATTTCCTCTACATTCATACATCTTCCCGTGCATGCGCGCCGATTATTCTGGCTTTTAACATGTCCATCTTCAAGTATTTGTTGGATTTGGTCAAATAATGCAATGCTTTAAATAATACTTTCGTCAAGAAATCTATTAGTGGCATTATGAGTTCCATTACCCGAAAAAAAACATATATTTAAGGTATTTTTTCAATTGAACTATGTAGTTGGCATAGTGTTTTTATAATAATGTACTTGCTGACTTTCATACTTGCTAGCAAACGTTTTAAGAAAAAAGTTTATCACTTAAAAAATAGTTTAAAGAGCATTTTTAACATTAAAATATGGTGCACTGAGCTATCAAAAATACAAGTCAAGGCCTCAAAAATTATATAGGAAATCAAGAATTTTGTTTTACTGAAGACTCAAGTATGCACAAAAATACTCTAAATAAATTTCTTTGTCCTGAGTATTTAGTACCATGATTCATTCATGTTATTTCACTTGTTTAAGTGCAAATATTTGTTATCATACTTCATGTTAACTTTTCTAAATCAATAGACATTATAATATTTTATCATGACTTTGTTCTGTCGATTTATTCGCAGGCTATTTTAAAAACCAACAAGTGGAGAGGGGAGTATGGAGTAGAAACATTAACAGAAGAATCGGAAGAAGTAAAGAAACACACGCTCGGCAAGAAAGGGAGAGTTTTGCGACACAGAGACATGCACGGGAGGCCTGTTATTTACATTCCTGCACGAAATCACAGTGTTAATGATAGAAACATTGATGAGTTGACTAAATTCATTGTCTATTGCTTGGTAAGTATTGATTCATATACTTAATATGAATCTCAGTTCTAATGTAGTTAGACAGGTTGCGGATTTGATTCCCGCCAGTTGCAAGAAAATAATCAAAGAAAGATTTTTTCTCAACCGGTCCGAGTGTATTTTCAAAACTTCATTCCATATCCTCTCTTTCACGTTTATTTAATTTACTTAAAATACATTATAAAGAAAGTATATTGTATAATGCAGTTAGGTTTTATGGTATATATTTTTTAATCATTCTCTCAAATATATGAAGACCTTTTTATCTTTATGTTTTTATAGATGTTATCTAGAATACTATTTAGCATGTGCGCCATCAAATATTCATGTTATGTCGAATGCACGGGTCATTTCTGTAACTGTCCCAAAGCTAATGTCTTATCTCTAGATTTTCTCATGAGAAAGAAAGAGATGAAACGTCCCGTGCGTACACGAACATCGGAACATTTCGAACGCGGGCATTGTGCCGAACAATATGAAACAAGGAAGATAAGAATAAAATATTAATAACAGTATCATATTGGCATTGGTCTAGACTGGAAGAGATACGATGATTAATGTATTCCCATGTATTTTACATACCTGCAATTAAAATGAACGAATTCTTAATGAAAAGGATAAGTTTATATTTTCTCGTCCCGTTTTACAAGATTGAAATGAGCTTTGTAAATGAAATCTCATTATAATATATTGCTTCTTGCACGTGTCCACGTGTCCAACCTTGTGTTTGTTAGGGTCCTGTTTCGTATACACTAAATTCATATTGACTTGTAAAATTTAAATCCTGTACATTTTTAGTAATTTGTTTTTTTTTAAAAGTTAAATGTACTAGTAATTTTTATTTGTGGAATTACTTAGTTACTTAGTTAGGTATTTTTAAAATTTGTGTAACATATTAGAAAAATCTATGTAGACATAGATATATTTAGATATTGTAACAAAAAAAATTGTGTTAAAATTATTGTGAAATTCACGTTTACCTATTTAGTAAAAAAAATTACCCCCCTATTTTTAACCTCTTGAGCCGCCACTGCTCTAAAGTAAAGGCATAGCGGGTTATTCCATAAAAATAAAAACTATTTTTTTGACCATAATATTATTTTTCATACCAATTGCATCATACCTTGATCATTCACTGTGTGTGGATCATAAGCAAAATATTTTTGAAATATCTAGAAAAACTATGAAATATTGATAAAAAAATCATGAGACTTGGATGCAAAAAAAAATCTAGGAATGTGTTGACTTTTACTATTGAAGTATAAAACTGAAAATCAGATGGAACAAGATCCGGTGAATATGATGGATGCTTCATTACCTCCCAATTCTATTCTCTTAACTTGTGATCGCTTTATCATTGCCAAATGTGGTCGCACGTTGCCATGGTGAAATACTCCCCCTTTCCAGTTCACTAATTCTGGTCTGTCCTTATGATAAGCTGTATTCCATTTTGTCAATTGATTTTCTTCATTAGCAGAAGTCATAACAATTCTAGATTTGTTTTTTGCATCTAAGTCTTGGGAATTTTATTCCAATAAAATAAATATTCTTATGAAAAGATGGAAAATTGTTAGTCAGCAATGGAAATGATTTAATTGATTGATATAAGTTTTCTTTTTTTTAAACTATCTGTTTAAAAAAATACACATAAACTTTTTAATATAATATATTGGTACACAATCCTAGCTTCTGTTTTCATACATCTTGTCATGCATGCCCTTTGATAAGGTAGACTTTTTACTTGACCTGATTGGAGGTTTAGATTTATTGTAACATAAGGCTGACATATGGCTACTCACTCAATTGCATACTAGTTATCTGTTTGAACATTAAAAAAAAAAAAGATTTCGTGCTAAAATTATTAACATATTCATTTTCTGTGTATCCCTGTTATGGTGGCTACCCTTTATTAAAATATTTTTTTATTTAATATTTTCAGGAAGAAGCATGTAAAAAGTGTTTTGAAGAAGTAGTAGACAATCTGTGCATCGTATTTGATCTTGCTAACTTCAGCATGGGCTGTATGGACTACCAGATGATCAAGAACTTGATTTGGTTACTGAGCCGCCATTATCCAGAGAGACTTGGCGTTTGTTTGATTATCAATTCCCCTACATTATTCTCTGGCTGCTGGACTGTAATTAAAGGATGGTATGTTGCTTTATTTATTGAGGATTACATATTAAAAGATTTTAACTGGTGAGGAGACTAATAATGCTCAGCTTAATAATAAAACACCTCCATTGTAATGCTAGTATAATATTATACGCATATGATAATTTTGTAAGTAACTCATATTACAATATTTTCTTTGTAGTGTTAAAACGGTATTAACATTTAATATTGAAGATTAAAATTTCCTTGTTATTTTTCAGGTTGGATGAAAATACCTCAAGTAAAGTGTTCTTTGTTGGATCCGAAATCGAACTGTGTAATTATTTGATACCTGACATGTTACCCACAGATATGTAGACTCGCCTAAAAACATATTACCGTGCATTAGTTACCTCGATACATAAATATGTGATTTAATTTATTGATTTTGTTCGATTGCGAGATGTGCTCATACACAAATATAGCGAAATATTCCTTCGCAGTATTGTTTCACATTTCTCATTAATAAACACAGCCGAGCTGCATTTTAGTATACCTGAGATTCTGTTCTATTTGCCATTGAATAATATGTATAATATTTTTAGCTTTTGTTGATGCGGTAAGTTACTCCATTTCCATATCTTAGATTTTCTTGAAATTCACAAAGTGAAAATTTAATGATGAATAATTCCGCCTTTCACATTCCATTAAATTAAAATATCAATTAAATAGGTGCACTGCCTTACTGCATCAACTCTACCAGTACCTTAATATATAGTATATATATATTATTTATAGTATAATACCATAGTATAAGCCACTAAAGATAAGTTTGTGTAAATTGTAAAGCTGTAACAATTTAATGCCTCTGTTTAAATCCTAACCATTAATTTAAAAAATAGTTTTACTAAAAATGATATGGAGCCAAGTATTTTAATAATGATACAAAGGTATTATAGGTTATACTAAACTTGTTTTATTCATTTGATTCATCTTTATCGTGTATTTTTGAGTTTTTATTATTTTTTCACAAAAAAATACTCAAAATGAAATATATGTAGTTTTAAAATAAAACATTACAACAATTTTGTTATCATAACATTATTCATTTTAGTTCCTTGCTTTAGTAAATTTATTCTTGAATAAGAATAGTTCCTTGTATACATTATTTAGATTTTATGACCTCTTTTGAAAAGTATAATGGCAGAGCCACTTCAACATTTAAAAATGTTTATACTGTAATAGGTTTTTTTATTGTTATGTTTATGGGTTTAGCTCTTTCAGAATTTTATTCATTTTATAAGTATTTTATTTGTAACTTTTTTGTGTAAATCTTCATAGGTAGTAAAAACCTTTTCTAAAGCAACAAAAACAGCCATTTTAAAGAAATGAATATCCTAATATATCTGTACTTAAAAATATTCCTGTATTAATATTTCATTTATTGGTATTTTTTTATTAATTTAAGGTTGTTACTAAAGCGTAATAATTATAATACTACTTTGTCATGTAATATTAGTAACAGCTAAACTTATATTACCTACCTGAATAATTAGAGAGACAAATTTAAGTTAATTTTGTGTTCCTAATACTAATTTGTCACTACCAGTTAGAAAATTGTATAAAATAATTGGTTACTTTTGAAAAGTCATTTATACTTATTTTTTATTTATTTTACTCAGCATTTCGGTATTGCTCCAACACAATCTCATTTTGCAAAGTTTATTATTTTTAATTAAATATGTAATTTCGTATATTTTTATATGCAAACTTATATTTCACAATAATTCTTTATAAAATATACAATTCATGTTAAAAAAAAAAATCCTCTGGAAAAAATAGTTTCGGGGTTGGGTTAAAGCAGTGACAATGTGTAGGTACATTTTAATAAAAGATATCTGACAATATACTATGATATGCATTTTATTATTGTTGTCAAAATGGTGACTATTATTTATTTGAGTCACTGATCTTAATTTGTAAAAATTATTTTAAACAAAATTTACAGAAATATTTAATACCTACGTAAAAATATTGTTTAGTAAGCGATTAAAATTAAAGAGAAAAAATAAGTAATTCTAAAAGATAACAGTCAGCTGAGGCTGACTGTTATATACAATTTGAACACACGGAAATGACCCTGATTTAGCTTTATACCACGATAATAAGGCACAAATTTCTATGCGCGAGTATACGGGACAGACGCAATCAATCAATTCTAGAGTATTAATATTATATTTGTGCTCATTAAAGTGTTTTTTTTACACCTATATTTATGTAAAAAAAAACTCTCAATACAAACTATTGTGAGTTTTAAATATTCTACCCAGTCATCAACCTAATAAAGAACAATCTGACTCGGATTAAAATATTTCATTTTCAAAGCATTGTTGCAAACATTTTTATGCATATTTTGTCAACGAAAGAAATGTTCCTATTGCCAAAAGCTAATTTTTATTGGGTAAATTATTTCAATAAATTTAATTAGAATGGAAAAAAATTCTATTGACTGGAATCATGTCATCAATTTAATAAACCTTAACAGTTCAAAGTGGAAAAGCAATTTAATCATAGAGATATAATTTAAAATTCACATACATAGTTTTATTTAGCTATCTCAAAATTTACTATTATAGACTTGAAATGCTAGATAAATATTTTTTATCATAAAAGTTATGTTAGTTATAATAATATAATAGTGTAGTGATGTTATTAACATCCCCGAGTCAATATTACATCGTAATTGGTTCTAACTAAGTTACAGTTAAATCCCTTTGAAAATTTGATGAATGGTGAATATACAAAACATTGTTGGGTGTTAACATAAGTTTTGACAGTTCTTTTTTAAATGACACGAGGACAACAAAAAATAAATACAGTAAATTAGTCCATAATGTATTCTCCTTCATTATTTTACAACAAATTAGTCAATAATTCATAGCATCATGACCATACACTGCGCAAATATCGCGAGCAGCTTTATTCCCCCATTCAATTGAATGCAAACCAAAGAAGCAGGGACGACGAGCATATGGAGCAAGTTAGGCTGAGCCTCACTAAGAAATCATTGCTATTCACCAGTACCTAATATGTATTTTAATTTGCATTATATCAACACATTATGAAGATAAAAAACTAGCAACCAATATAAAAATGCTCAAAGATGCCTACAAACATGGTCCGTACTGTGTTATTTACTGTAGGTACCTACTTAACATTTAAATTTATTTCAACAGAGAGGGAAAACATTATTAAGGTAATATGGAAGTCTAGGCATTTACAGGGCTTATGACCTGTCATTGGCTGGTTTAAGTGGCCACTTTACACACTGTGTAACATTCACCATTCTGCCCATGTTTGAACATCCACATTTCCTCAACTCTTCCATCTGTTGACTTTTGTGAAGTAAAAGAGCTGAAACCTTTATTATGCGAGTGAGATTTATCCGGCTGAACCAAATCACCTACTAGGCAATGCCTGAAAACAATTTTCCAATTTGTACACTAAATTTAAATATGAATAACTCCCTAGGGGGAGGAAATCCAACCAGTCTGCAAGCATTTGGACATACTCAAACATTGTTGGACCTACTTAACATTTACGCATATTATACTTATCCTTAAAATTACCCTGCAAGACATGGGAGGGTCCGATGTCTTGCAGGGTACCCTCTGGCACAGCGCGGGTTTAAACTGTGTAACTCGGTTATAAGCTTAGACTTTACCCTGTCTGCGTAATCTATAAGTGTGAAAGCACTACAATTAATGATATGAATCATACACGTATAAAACATGTGAGTCGAGGTCCTGTAAAAATACCAAGACAAAATTTGAGCTTCACTAGAAATTTGGTATCCAAGACGCCACTGCAAAGGTGTCGAAAGTTCTCTCTTTTGTCTACTTGACATTCCATTTTAAAGGCTTGTAATCAAATAATATAATTTATACAACTTAAAAGCAAACACAATGAAAATACAAGAGTACATATAACCTTTACCATTTTGTTTTACTTTTAGTGCTCATTTTTAAATTTGGAAAAAACCGCCACAACTAATGTTAATACCTAATAGAATACTTACTTCCCTTTGATTTTTACTCCAAAATTCATCTCTACAAACATATTTTTTCCTTTATTTGTGCATTAATATATTACATTGTAAATAAACACTTAATAATATGTGTTCATCATTATCCGAATAATATAAATAGTCTATTTTTAAATTCATAGGTGAATTAAAATTTAGATTAATATTAAATGGGTTATCGCGGGTTCAAATTTATATATTCTTTATATTATTTTACAAAATCAACATTTTTGTGTAAAAAAAACTAATGAATGCTTGGTATAAGTGTGTGTGTAGTTTAACAACTTTCTGTATATGTCTCTGTTGTGTAGTAAATTTATGGCGTATTGTATTATTGTTATTTCGGCCCCTTGGAACAAGGTTCCATCTGACACTGACACTAGATTTCACAAATTGTATTGAATAACTGGATGCAGTTGAAACTTTCAACACTTCCCAATTCCTTTAACATCCAGTAGATGGTGTTTGTGTGTGTAGAAGGAATAAAGACTGTTGCAAGTGGAACTGCTTTCACTCCGTAACTAAAATTATTAGCTGGAACATTGTTATTCCAAGAGGTCGATTTTTAAATAATGCTTTGTATGGCACAAACATGTTATTGATATCTTGCAAGAATTCCACAATCGCTTAAAATTTTGCAGTGTGAAAAAATTGTCTTCGGTTTGAACAACGTTTTTGCAAAAAAAATATCATTAAAAATCTTGCGATGTATTCAATTTTGCAAGTCAACGTTGTTAAACAAATCCCGATATCTGCTATTTTAATATTTTTTGCACATAAGAGCGAATTTATTTTGCATAGAATGTGCAAAAATTCTGGGCAATTTTCTAATATAAAAAGGTAGTTTATATTTAATTTATTATCTCGATTAATACCTATCGAGTTTTGGTGGAATTTGGTAATGTGGAAGTTTAGTGGTTTTTAAAAAATATATAAATTTGTTAATTGACTATCAAACTTAGCCAAAAAAAAAATTCAAATATTTTTACGTATCGTATTCTCATCAGTACGATTGTATAATTTTTAAATTACTCCGCCCGTGATGTCACTAGTTTTCATTAGTGAGTTGTCCTGACATTTAAAAGTAGAACCCCATAGCTGTCAAAATATACTAAACATTGAAAAGAGTGGCTTCCCGGAAACCGGGAATCTATCACAACACATGTCGACACCATCATCGATTGGTTGATCAACAAGAACTTGTGACGCTGTTCGAAGTAATTTTAATAAATTTTTTCATACGTTTTCGGGATACTTAAATGCTCTAATTTTTACCGAAAAAAACATATTTTACATCCAATTTCCTATAGCACTGAACTTTCTCATTTTGTATGTTTACAAAATATCAATGAAAATTCCTTGAAAAATGATTTAACATAAACACTTGCATTAAAACATCGAGGGCGATGATTAGCTCCATGGGTTAAATGGGGTTTATAGAAAAAAACCACTAATAAAAAGTATTGAAATGGGTATCTATATTAACTTAAGTATTATTTTAAGTAGTCATACAATACACAAAACTTATAATTTGCAAAATAAGTTTGTATTTTTTATGTACCTCATAATTTTATTTTAACTTCTTTAGTGTCATTACATATTGACCGCATATTTACAGAATATGTAGTTTGTTTTTATGATGGATGCTTAGTATATAAATTTTCCAGTTGATTCCACCGCATCTTGAATGTTGATTATGTACCTTTTGGATGTGTATATACTATATATTATAGCACTTAATTAAACCTTTTGTTGAAAAATAAATCATTTTCCTCACATGCGTGTTTTTTATTTTCTAATTAGTAATTAACCAGCATTGTATGAGGTGCACAACTTTGCTTGCGCCGTTTTCTTTTCTAAAATTCGCGGCCTTATTGTATAAAACTGGTTATACATTTATGATGCAAAGCATTGTCCATCGCTGGCCACTACTTTCTCCCATTTTTCGGGCAGCGTACAAATCCCGCTTTAAAAAAAATAATTGTCATTGCACCATGTCCTGATTGTATCATATTTTAAACCTAAGACACAAACTGGACTTTTGCCTTATAAGTAAGTACTTGTATTTTATTTTTATCATACTTGTATTTAAAAAGTTTGTATTTTATTGCAACTAAACGAGTCAGTGGATAAATAAGCATGAACAATATTCACCAACATGTCTTCAAGCTCTGATAGACCCAAGCAATCAAAATTATGTATTTTACATTGTCACCAAGGATTAATGGACACGGACAACCTTACATTAATAATGGATACCACTTTTCAAAGAAAATCAACAGTAGATACCTATATAATATATATTGAGCATACTTTCTTTAAAATTATATTATTATTGTAACATCAATGGAGGGGTTCTTTTTCAAATTAAAAGACTTCTCGTTTTCCTCGCATATTTCCCAAAGGCTACAGATGTTACCAGGACAACTATCGCATATATGCTGCAGTGTCGTCGGTCGGCCGTCAGGAGGGGGGCCGTTCCCATGCGAGACGCTGCTTTCTTCTCAGGGAGGGGGTGCTCACCAAGAAGGCTGCACTTATATCCCGAAACCGGGACCTCGATGTTGCCAGCTTACATTATATACATTTTATAAATATCCTTTTCTTTTTCCTTATTTGCACCTAGTAAATAGGACACTGTAATTGGAACATCAATCATAGGACGTAGCACAAATATGAAGGTAAGATACGTCTATGTAATCTGTTCTATATACCATTCGCACTCTTTTCCAATTGCATTACAGAGGTAACGCAATCTGAAATGTTCGAAAAAGAGTACAAATGATACACGGCATAGTAACCTATAGAAACTCATTGTGCATCTAAACGCTTGTGAAAATCTAAGTAATTTAATCAGTAGAAAAATGTTTTGAATCAATCCTGGCCCTCATAATTTATATAAAAATGAACAAGATAGTTTGTTTACTTCACTAGTTTGAATTAATTAACCATTGACTAATTACCAAGAGGAGTTTCACTATTTATAAAATATTTAGGTTTCAACAAAGTCAAAGCACATTTGTAGCCCAAATTATCGGCAGCTTAAGAGGAAATGCGGTTTGACATTTCTTCATACAAACGTATTCCGTATTTTCTCCCTGGATCATGGCACCAGAGCGGTGATTTTTTTACACACTAGATATTAACGATTGGCATGTCTGTATTGTTTTGCATTTTTGATAAATTGTTATGTTAAATAGGACCATCCAAAAACCCTTAAAAGCGTCCAGTTTAATCTGTCATCTTCAGATGTATGGGATACAAATGTGATGATTATTTTCGAAAAACATACTGACACAGAAAATTTCATTCTGATACTATCTAAAAAGACTTCTATATCTGTTCAGTTTTGGGGTACAGAAAATGGGACAGTGAAATGTCGATTTTAGTTAGGCATAATCATTCCGACGCGCAGTTGTCTTTTTCGCACAGTATCCTGATAAGAGAGATCAAAATTATCTGGCATGTGCATTCAATAAAATATGTACATTTATCTTAACTCGATTAATTTAATTCCTTACAAAACTTTTATCAATGAATGTGCTCATATTTGGATCAATTATTAGGTGTCAAATGTACAAGGAATTTTCTTAACTTCGACTGAATAAAACAAAGGGTTTTCTATTTGATTTATTCTCGTCTTCAAAGCTCACAATGCATGACAGAATAAACATTTGACTGCATAATAAACACATTTACACTTCATATACATAATATTAACATAAACCTCGTTCACATGTATAATAAATATAAAAACACAGGAAGAATATTTCAAGTATGGAACAAATACTAAGTAAAACACAACTCCACTGGATTTCATCTTATTGGGAAATTCACCGATTTACAAAATAAAAATATTTCTACTAAAAAAATTGGGAAAAGTAAATTGCTTTCGAAAAACAAATCACGACACTTGTCGTTATGCATAAATATTTTGTCCAGTAAATAAAAATAAGAACCCACTAAGTGTAGGATTTGTCCGAGTGATATAGGAATGGTTAGAAAATTACTCACTAAATCACATGCTATCTTGAAGCATCCCATAAAACCTGATATATTTATTCCGGCCAATTCCTTTGCTTCAGATATAAAGATTACAAAATGCTAGTTTAAAGTAAAAAGAAAGGTTAAATAACCATTGGTCTTTCATAATTCTTTCAGTTCATACAAAATAGCACTCACTGTTTATGAACATTCTGTAAGCACTAAGCACTTACCTAAATACACATTTACTTGTATTCCAAACTACACAATAAGCCGACTTAATGGTTACATTTATTCAGAAGACTGTTTGTAAAAAAGAAAGTATAATATTTTCACTAAAAATACCGTAATATGTATATAAATGCACCAATCTGGAGAAGATCCCTAAACTCTATATACAACACTATCAATAAATACATCCACTATTAGAAATGAAACGGGGCTAATGTATTATTCAAGGTTTATGTTCTACATATAAATACATAACATATAAATATATTAAATGGGTAATACATATTTGCCTATGACTATGCAATTCCGAATTCTACCTACTTAAATAAGCTTATTTAAATTTATTATTACTGGTTATTGATAATTATTTTAGAAATCAAAGTACTGTTGATGTTATGAAAATGTATTTGTTTTTCCATTTTATTTATCAATGTTAATGTTTCAGGCTCCTCTGGGGAGTTTTGTATCTTTATATTTAATGTGATATAAAAAGGCGATTATGATTAGGTATTATATTGCTGGGTGATATATAAGTAAGGTTTTCACAACACATATTTACAATGTTAGTATTTTGTCCAAAAATACACCGCGCTGCTGTTTTCACGAATCCTAAAACAGATGTATTCGTAAAAATATTTAATACAAGATTTGTTTTATCTAAACGGCCTCGAGACGCCAAAAGGGTGGCTAAGCCCATTATATTATTACCCTGTGAATAACCTTACACATAGACAACCTTTTACGCCAAACATTCATTAAAAAATATTTACGAACAATATTTTGTAAAAAAATATTGAAAATATAAAATAAAAATAGTAAAATATTTTTTCGGTAAGAGTACTAACGAGTTTACAATGGTAACATAATGAGAAACTGATAAGTGAATTATGTAAAATATAAATAAAATGGTACCGCACTGCCTATTTAAAAATAGAATACAAAAAGATGGTTAAGGAATTATTCTCAGCATTATAACAGGTTTTCACAGCCGTTTCTAGTTATCTTGTGTTTATGGATTTGACTTGATTACATTTCATCAATAACGCAAAATGGCAATCTCAACTTCATAACCTAGCAAAAGACACGCATATAATCTAATTAATTTCAAGTATGTTATCAGATTTGAAATTGACAATGTTTACGAAAAATATCTAAACACTTCATACATAACTGTGACAATCTTAAATAACAATATTAGTCATACTCCAGGAAACACTTTTTGCATAAAATCTTATCTTATACATCACAAACTATAGAGATTATTTTTTGAGATGTTGTCACAGGTATGCAGTACATAAACATTGTAATAAATAATATACTTCCATATAAAAATACTTGACGGAATAAAGTTGCATTATGTGAATGTTATTTGATAAAGCTTGTATTTTACAAATTACTACATGTCTTCATATTCTGAAAGAATGTATATATATTGATAACATCGATTTTTAACAAATATTACACTGAAGGAAATGGAAATATATAATTTTCATTTTACAGTCTAACCTTACACTGTATGTAATAATTGAAATCATCATTTGGAATACGCTAAAAGCTAGCAGATCAAAATAAAGTAAATTGTTTGATGTTCAACAAACAGCGATCAATTTGAAATTTAAAATAAACTAAAATCGACTTTACATCTTATGTTAATTTTAATCACATTATCACCATTTCGCTTGATAAAAATTAAAAATAATTACACTAAGTACACAGCTACATCTCTACTATTTACAAATTAGCTTCGTGTTATAAAAAAACAATATGGTAATAGTTTCGAGTCGTAAATTAATCAGTTCGAGGTTATACTAGAAAAACAAGAATGTATAAGAGTATTCAAATGATCAGAATTCAGTAGCACGGGAAACGGGACTCCTAGAGCATATCCACACAAAGCTACATTACATTATTGATAAAACCCTATATTCCGCGCATTGTTCACTCAGATTATCATTTCTTTTTGGCATTCTCGGCGATGAGCTTGCAGATGTCCAGTAGCCAGGGGGGCTGACGGGTGGCGGGGGCTGGGCATTCGCACGGGTCTCGGGGGGGAGAGGAAACCTTCTTGGTTCTAGGGAGGGTAGTTCGCGGAGGGGACTGCGGTTTCCTCTCCGCTCTCTGCGGCCCCTTGCTGCTGCTCCCGCTGTCTCGTTCAGCGAGGCAGTGGGTGATGAGCTCCTTCAGCAGCACCGACTCGTTGGAGTACTGCGTGAGGAGGCGCAGCAGGGTCTCTCGGTGGCTCCGGGACAGGGTGTCGAGGGGCCTTTCCCTGTACTTGGATTCCTTGGACTCGGGGTCGGGGGAGCAAGAGGGACGGGGCTGGGAGGGGGTGGAGGAGGAGGATGATGCCAGTCAGTCAGCAAGGAGCCCCTGGGAGACGGTCAGCAGCTGATCCTTCAGAACCCGGAAGGAAGGTCTCTCCTCAGGATTATGGGACCAGCACTTCCTCATTATCTAAAATAAAAATTCCAGCACTTTATTTTTTATTTAGTTATTAAGTATTTCACAGATAATATAAATGTACATAATTTAGTTCAAATGTATTTCTTACTGGGAAATCTCGCGCCGAGGAATACATTTTATTATTTTTTTGATAAAGAACAGTTTTTTTTTTTTTTTAAGTATAAATTCATACTAATATTATGAATGCGAAAGTGTGCTTGTCTGTTTGTTTATATTTCCTTCACATCACACAGAGCGACCGATTGATGTGTTTTTTGCTTAGAGATAGCTGAAGAGATGAGAAGTGAAATAGACTAATTCTATTTGAAAATGAGTAGGTGGTAAGGTGGGAGGTCAGAAATAATTAATTTGAAATTAATTCTTTAATTTCTACAGTTGACTCGCTAAATGGTTAGTTGGGTTTGCTTTTTTTGGTTTTGTAGGAAAATTTTAGATTTGTGAACAAAATAATATAATAATAATAACAATGCTACGTCGCTATAGACTAACATTTTCCCCAGGGAGTTGAATCCAGTCCTTGTCTACAAAAATTTGGACAAACTCAAAATATTGTTGATAGACTAACAGATCGTCGTATTTGTTTCATAGCGACAATTGGAGGTTCGGCAATCAACACAAGCTACTTTCGATCCCGAAAAAATATATCATTCCATCGGGGAAATTCTTATTGTTAAACGACAAAACTAATTAAATACCTAACAAATTTCTCCCTAATACGTTGCGCTGTTGCCAAGAGACGAATTATGATTGTTGCAATTCATACTAACTAGGTGACCATAATAATGTATGCTTGTAAATTTTGTATACAGAAAATCTAGACCATCTCAACTTTTTGTGAAAAAAATATGATACATCTGGATAAAAATCCCTTAAAGGTTAAATCTAACATTTTTCTACAAAAATTTGGACAGATTAAAATACAGTCGAACTTGGTTATAACGATCACAGAAATAGAGAGATATCGGATATAATGAGGAAACATTAGTTGACATTTTAGTTTGTAGTTTTCTCCTTTACACTTTTCACTTTTATAATGAGCATATTCTCGGACATACCGAACAAAAATATTGTCAACACCTGAGAAAAAACTCTTCAATTATTCAAAAACATCATTGTCGAAATAAGAACCTAAGTAATGAAATCCAAATGGGGGGTTAATTTATTACCGATGCCGCTGGTCATTGGGATCGGTTTGCGTTTATGATACTATGTAAGTGTCTAAGTACCTAAGTGGTGTTTTGGCCGAAAACATTGACAAAGTATCACACATATGGTTGGAATTGTGTGTAAAAAAATCCAAGCTTTGTGAACTTAGCAAGCACAGGCTCGGCACCTCATTACAATTTACATTTTCTTATGTTGTTTATGAATGAAATCCTCGTTTCGGGGGTTTTCACAATGATTTTTTAAAATGTTCCATGATCGATGCATAGTGAACATTACGAGTGGGTGATGCCAGATAAGTTAAAACCTAAACCTTGAATTGTAAAAATGACTACTAACAAGCAGAAGTGTTTCAATTTGCGAAAAAGTGGCAATTATTTGTAAAATAGAATGTGGTGCGAAATATGTTATGTGTAAAGAGTTTTTGGTATCCTTATCACATTGTCAACATTGTGAAAAAATACAAATGTTTATTTATCTGAATTTGAAACATAGAAACTGGAATGTTTGTAAGCATTAATTATAATTATCAATAGTGACAATATTCATCGGCGATTGGATTTAAAAAACCTTTATCTGGTATGACGAGTAATGCTTATAACGAGCAAATTCAGTCGGTCCCGTCTTCCTCGTAATAACCAAGTTCGACTGTATTAAAAAAGTTAATATTTTAAATCAGCAGAATTATGACTATTTATTCTATATGTAGAATTATAATTGTTAAATTTAAAAATATATATATATATATTAAATCAATACGGTAAATAAATAATTCGGTATGTTTATCTTTTGTTTCCTCGAAATCCCTCGCATATTTTTTGGACACTGAGATCCATTATGTAAGTATGTTAAAATAATATGTAAGTGAAATCACCTCATAGACTTCTTTGAAACAAGCTTTTGGCTTCTCTAGAACTATTCCTCTTTGCACTCGATCAACAACTTCTGTATTCTTTAGTCTTCCGTATGGCATTTTACCACATGTAAATACTTCCCACATTAGAACACCTGGAACAGAGAAAACATTAGTAGACTTTTTATAAATTATAGTATTTAAAAAGTAATGGATACATAAAAACTTTACTCTAAACAAATAGATCAAGATAATTGTTTAACCTTTCCCTTACTGTCCTAAAAACATCCGTGGGTTACTGTGCTGTGTAGTCACTACACATGCAAAAAATAAGAGATTTTAAATCGTAAAAGTGTAATATTCATCGGCAATTGCTTAAATTATTTATAGTTGAAGTCAAAAGTGATAATATTTGAAATCTAATTGCTAAAAACGTGAAAAAAGCATTAACTCATGCTCTCAGTGAGCGCACAAGAACCGCCCCTAACGAAAGTCGGGCAGCTACTAACGCGGCTAATGGGCGTCTGGAAGAAGTACAAGAAACTTTGCTGTTCGCGCGTGTGATGTGTAAAAATTGTCTCTCTCGCTCTCGAATATACCTGTATTGTTGAGAGTGAGACGTAAAGAGTGTGTGAGACAATTATATATTAGGATTACTCTTTTACTACGTACGCAACATGCCACACATTGGTAAACTTTCTATTATATTGGTGATATCTCCGATTTTTGATAAAACACTTTTTATGTTCTCAATAAGCATTAATTATTTAATAAAATAATCATTTTTTCCGATATATAAATGTATAACGGAGGAATAGCAAAAATCTCAGCCCATAATTTATTATATTTATGGAGATATTAAAACTATTAGATGCAATGTGTACTAACTACATATCACCGGGAAGGCAGAGTTAAATAATAATAATGATATAGACAAAAATGATTTTAGTCAAAGCTAACTCCATTTCTTTGGATTATAGCATCTTTTAATAACATTTTTGATGCACATTAAAATAACAGTTGAAAGTACTAGTTTAGCTTTAGATGTAGTTTAGTGAGACTCAGTTGCATCAAAATTAAATGAAGTTTAATGCTAAATAATTCATGCATTTTTGGCAAAGTCGACAAAGTGCGTTGAATGACGGAAACATGAGTCAGCCAATCCTACTTTTATTCTTAATTAAATCGTAAAAGTTAATGTCTATGTAAGAGTAAAATAATTTTAGTCTTAATCATCCGCTCATTTTTTGTAATGTTTTTCTCAAACAAACAAAAAAATATTAACAACTGCATGATATAAACAAATAACTAAACAAAAAAAACTACAATATCAATGTGCCAAACTTGGAAACATGCAGCTTAATTGAAATTAATGAAAAATTCCATTTTTATTTTTACATCAAAGGAAAATTGATTGATGGAGCGTTGATTATCGTGGTGGTAACTCACGGGGTAGCGAGGGCTCATCTCCTTTAGACATTGAATTGCAAACATATAATTTGGGAATGGAATATAAGGATAAAATTTATGAACAAGTTACAATTATTTTTCAAAGAGTCCTAAATCAAAATTTATGAATTTCAAGGTAAGTATGCCATTGTAATCATAATTAAAAGCTGCATAACTAGCGAGAAAATTTGTTCACTAACTGTCACTAAATCCTATACTATGAAACTTTCAGATTCCACATATTTCTTCAAAATGCCTTCAAAAATCCTTATTTTAAAAAGAATGTTGATGATGGCAAATTACCAAAGTGTATTTAAGTTATCTAATTTCACTCCGGTCTAAAATCACTCTGATGTGTCATATAAAAAAATCACTTAACGTGATAAAAACGGACAAAATACAAATAACTATTTTACTCTAAAGAATCATTTTTGACTTTGGCCGCTTTGAAAAATCACTCTTCAATTGATTGTGCAAATACCAAAAGCTTTTTTTTGTTTTTCGCCTCTGGTTCTTTTGAGAGAGGCACGGTGTAGTAAGATAAAACAACTCATTTTGCCCATTTTGTCAAAAGCATAATAATTATTTAAATTCATATTGAAAATCTTTATGGTGTAACTGGCCCAAACAACTAAATACTCACACATCTGCGAACTTAAGACATGTAATTATTAGATACAATGTTGAGGTTAAAATGACAAGCAATCTTACCGTATGCCCAGATGTCCGATTTTGATGAAAATCTTGTGTAATTCAGTACCTCTGGAGGCGCCCATTTGATAGGAAACTTGGTACCACCAGAACTAGTGTACTGATCATCCAAGACATATCGAGCTAAGCCAAAGTCTGCCACTTTTACAACATTTTCCCAACCCACGAGGCAATTCCTAGCCGCAAGATCTCGATGGATGTAATTGTGCCTTTCCAAATAAGCCATTCCTTTGCAAACCTATAAAGAAAAATAATGTTAACAACAAAGCTGTCCTAAAAAGAAGTACAATGAAAGTCGTTATTTAGTCGGATTTTATGCTGTTAAACCCTCTAAATGGCAAAATTTGAGAAAACAAGTTAAAAATGCAGTTATATGTCATTTGTCAAGCTTTATAAACGGATAAAATCCTCTTAATCCTCCAAGGTTTAGATTTAAAGTTATCAGGTCGCTGCTTAAATTCCAACGGGGCACAAATCGAAAACCCCGAAATTTCATTTTATTGCAAAAATGAGATTTAAATCGGCGATATTTTTCTGTAAGAAAGAGACTCCCATGGATTTTGGCATTAATTAGAATGACGAATGTTACACAGTGTGTAAAGTAGCCACTTAATCCAGCCAATGACAGGTCATAAGCCCTGTAAATGCCCAGACTTCCATATTCCCTTCTCAAAAATGTTTTCCCTCTGTTGCAATAAATTTAGATCGGAATAACTCCCAAGGGAGGAAATCCAGCCAGTCTGCAAACATTTGGACATACTCAAAACGTTGTTTATATAAAATTTATTTCTAACTATGGTCCAATAGGAAGTGAAATATTTTTTTGAAAATAAGAAAATTATTATATGTGTTCACATGAGTAGATCCTATGAGAAGAGAGTGTCTTCAAACGTGTTAATAATGGACTTTGTATTAAAAAAATTTTCCTCATGGACTTATTTTTTAATAAATCGTCCGTATACTGAAAAATGCATCCCTCTAAATGCATTATTGCTTATTCTGAGAAAAATCTATTTGAATGTTTGACTGGAAAAAAGTATTTTCCGGTCTTCCTTATTCATATTTTGGACATGATACATACGCATGAAACCATCTTAATTA